>NC_041388.1:289062811-289127137 GCF_002162155.2 Triticum dicoccoides
AGGCAGGGGAACCCCAGAGACACACAAGTTGATCCACGTGATCATATTCTTAGTCGTGTGCGGTGCCCCCTTCCACCATAGTCCTCGATAATATTGTAGCGGTGCTTAGGCGAAGCCCTGCGACAGTAGTACATCAAGATCGTCACCACGCCGTCGTGCTGATGGAACTCTTCCCCGACACTTTGCTGGATCGGAGTCCGTGGATCGTCATCAAGCTGAACATGTGCTAGAACTCGGAGGTGCCGTAGTTTCGGTGCTTGATCGGTCGGGCCGTGGAGATGTACGACTACATCAACCAAACGCTTCCGTTGTCGATCTACAAGGTACGTAGATCACACTCTCCCCTCGTTGCTATGCATCACCATGATCTTGCGTGTGTGTAGGAATTTTTTTGAAATTACTACGTTCCCCAACAGAAGGAATGGGATATCAGGATCCCGGCTATGACTGGTTATTGCAACGCAGTAAGAAAGCCGGAGAAGAAGTTTAAAGGATTGGAGCTCCACCACATATCTCGGATCAAGAATCAAGCTGCTGATGATCTGGCGAAGTTAGGATCCACTCGAAAACGTATCCCCGGTAATGTGTTCTTGGAGCATCTCCATACCCCGTATGTTCAAGAAGATCCCTTTATGGAAGAGCCCCCACAACCAATAAGTTCAAACAATCCTACTAAAATTGAAGTCCCAGCTATAGTCGACCTGATCATGGAAATTTTGGTAATCACCCCCGACTGGACGGTACCATTGCTACCTCTTGAGCATGCGTTGGTTTTCCCTTGAAGAGGAAAGGGTGATGCAACAAAGTAGTGTAAGTATTTCCCTTGGTTTTCGAGAACCAGGGTATCAATCCAGTAGGAGACTACACGCAAGTCACCTAGTACCTGCACAAACAAACAAGGACCTCGCAACCAACGCGATAAAGGGGTTGTCAATCCCTTCACAGTCACTTACAAAGTGAGATCTGGTAGAGATAATAAGATAAATATTTTTGGTATTTTTGTGGTATAGATTGCAAAATAAAGATTGCAAAATAAATAGTAAACTAGAATTGTAGATTGGAAACTTATATGATGTAAAGTAGACCCGGGGGCCATAGGTTTCACTAGTGGCTTCCCTCAAGATAGCATGTATTCCGGTGGGTGAACAAATTACTGCCGAGCAATTGATAGTAAAGCGCATAGTTATGATGATATCTAAGGCAATGATCATGAATATAGGCATCACGTCCGTGACAAGTAGACCAAAACAATTCTGCATCTACTACTATTACTCCACACATCGACCCGCTATCCAGCATGCATCTAGAGTATTAAGTTCATAAGAACGGAGTAACGCATTAGGCAAGATGACATGATGTAGAGGGATAAACTCAAGCAATATGATATAAAACCCATCTTTTTATCCTCGATGGCAACAATAGAATACGTGTCGTTTCCCTTTCTGTCACTGCGATCGAGCACCGCAAGATTGAACCCAAAGCTAAGCACTTCTCCCATTGCAAGAAAGATCAATCTAGTAGGCCAAACTAAACCGATAATTCGAAGAGACTTGCAAAGATATAAAATCATGCATATAAGAATTCAGAGAAGAATCAAATAATATTCATAGATAATCAAGTTCATAAACCCACAATTCATTGGATCTCGGTAAACACACCACAAAAAGAGTTACATCAAATAGATCTCCAAGAAGATCGAGGAGAACTTTGTAGTGAGATCCAAAGAGAGAGAAGAAGCCATCTAGCTAATAACTATGGACCCAAAGGTCTGTGGTAAACTACACACACATCATCGGAGAGGTTATGGTGTTGATTTAGAAGCCCTGCGTGATCGAATCCCCCTCCGACAGATCACCGGAAAAGGCCCCAAGATGGGATCTCATGGGTACAGAAGGTTGCGGCGGTGGAAAAGGTGTTCCGTGGCTCTCCCCGAAGGTTTCAGGGTATGAGAGTATATATAGGCGAAAGAAGTAGGTCTGTGGAGCTGAGAGGGGCCCACGAGGGTGGGGGGCGCGCCGCCTTACCTCGTGGCCGCCTCGCTGCTTCCTTGACGTCAACTCCAAGTCTCTTGGATCACATTTGTTCCAAAATCGATCCTCGCGAAGGTTTTATTCCGTTTGGATTCCATTTGATATTCCTTTTCTGCAAAACACTGAAATAGGCAAAAAAACAGCAATTTGCACTGGGCTTTTGGTTAATAGGTTAGTCCCAAAAATAATATAAAAAGGTATTATAAAGCCCATTAAACATCCAAAACAAATAATATAATAGCATGGAACAATAAAAAATTATAGATACGTTGGAGACGTATCACCATATATTGCGTATCTGCTCAGAAGGGAACTTCTAGAGGATGAAGATGAGGCCCGTCAGATTGTCCGTCGATCCAAAGCCTTCACAGTGATAGGTGGACAACTTTACAGAGAAAGTGTTACTGGAGTTGCTCAGCGTTGCATCTCCCCAGAAGAAGGTCGAATGATCCTAAATGAGATCCACTCGGGGACCTGTGGTCACCATGCATCCTCTCAGACCATCATGACCAAAGCATACCAAGTAGGATTCTACTGGTCACGTGCAAATGAGATGGCGAAAGATATAGTCGACAAGTGCGAAGGCTGCCAGTTCTACTCAAACATATCTCACAAGCCTGCATCTGCTTTGAAGACTATTCCACTCGTCTGGCCATTTGCAGTCTGGGGGTGGACATGGTTGGACCTTTCAATACTGGCAGAAGTGGTTTCACTCATTTACTTGTGGCAGTCGACAAATTCACCAAATGGATTGAAGCTAAGCCTATCAAGAATCTTAATTCAAGCACTGCCATCAGTTTCATCAGAGAACTGATATTCAGATACAGAGTCCCTCACAGTATTATCACAGATAACGGCTCCAACTTTGATTCTGATGAGTTCAAAGCATTTTGCGCTTCCCAAGGCACTCCGGTTGACTACACATCTGTTGCGCACCCGCAGTCGAATGGGCAGGCAGAAAGGGTGAATGGTTTGATCCTTCAAGGGTTGAAACCCTGATTATGCGCGATCTCAAGCATCCTTCTAGAGCCTAGGTGAATGAATTGACATCAGTCCTATGGGGACTGAGAACAACTCCCAACCGGTCAACTGACCGAACTCCTTTCTTCATGGTGTATGGTGCTGAAGCTGTGCTGCCGAGTGACTTGCTGCACAACGCTCCCAGAGTGGAACTCTTCTGAGAAGCAGAAGTAGAACAGGCACGCCAAGATGCGGTTGATCTCCTGGAAGAAGAACGAGAGATGGCTCTGATCCGATCGACCATCTATCAACAAGACCTGTGTCGATTCCATGCCCGTAATGTCAAAGGTCGAGCATTCCAAGAAGGAGACCTTGTGCTCCGAGTGCATCAGAAACGACCTCACAAACTCGCTCCGGCCTAGGAAGGCCCCTTCATCGTCACCAAGGTGCTCCACAACGGGACGTATCACCTCTACAATGTAGCCAAGAAAGAAGACGAGCCACACTCATGGAATGCGGAGCTACTCCGCCATTTCTATACCTAAACACTCGGATCGACTAGTTGTAATAAGAATCCTTCAGTTTTCTTATCAAAGACAAGATTTTTTGCAGTATCTTAATGATTGTTACCCATCAAGCATATGTGTTCAAATCCCCCAGTGGGTGGCTTAGCCGCGAACCCGATTCGCCTAAGTTTCAAAAACATTCCAAGTGAAGAGCAACCCTCTCACTCGGGAGCTTAGCTGCAAACCCGATTTGCCTAAGTTACAAAACTACTCCGAGTGGAGAGCAGTCCTCCCACTCGGGGGCTTAGCTGCGACCCCGTACTCGCCTAAGTTATAAAACTACTCCGAGTGGAGAGCAATCCTCCCACTTGGGGGCTTAGCTGTAACCCCGTACTCACCTAAGTTACAAAGACTTGCCTGCCTGCGGCCTGCGGCGTGGCTCAAAGGGGGGCCCAGCGCGGCCCATCTTCACCAACACAAACCCAAGACCCTCTCGAGGGGCCAAGCCTCGCGGGGTGGATGACGTGGAGCTTCCTCAGGCACGGCCTCGATAGGCTGGCTCACGAGGGGGCGGAGAGATCAAGGCAGGGTACCTCACGAGGTGCCTGTGACGCAAGCCATGACGGTCGAGGGCGCCAGGCGGGTGCCAGCCTGCGTAGTGTCCTCCTTTCCTCTTTGGTGCAAAGGGGGCAAGCGCAGCCGCGGAGTACCGAGGCATCAGGCAAAGGTTGCCATTTTGGTGCAATGAGACCAAGACCAGGAGGACTACCAGACGGAGGTCACCGTGGAGCCCAAGACGGCGTCATCACCAGAGCTTTGCGCAGGTGAAGACTACTTTCGTCAGGGTAGCTAGTACTAGCTGTCCCCCTTCAAATTAGCCCGCCATTGTTGGCTCCCTTCCCGCTCGATATTTGGGAAGAGGACCAGGGCCACTATAAATAGGATCAGCCACCCACTAGACAGGGGGGACGGACACAGACGAACAAAGAGAGAGAGGGAAAGAGAGAGAGAGAGGTGACTGAGCTCCTCCCAGCAGTTCATCGCCCCAGCCAAGAACAGACCCTCGCGAGGCTGTTCTTCCTTGTATTGTTCATCATCATCAGCCCAAGAGGCAATCCACCACACCACACACTGGAGTAGGGTATTACACCACAATGGTGGCCCGAACCAGTATAAACCCTGCGTCTCTTGTGTTGTTCTTGCCCTAGTTTAGATCCTAGCAAGGCGGAGGGGTGCAGGCAGGTAGGAGACGAAAGCTCTGCACGCACCCCAGTGTCCGAACCTCAAGGGTCTGCCAGAACCCGAAATCCGACATTTGGCGCGCCAGGTAGGGGTGCACCGGAGTCCACCTTCCACCGCTTCGCGCCCCGTCACATCGTCAACACCATGTCCGGCGACCAGGCGGGCAACCCAGATCCGTGGGCGGCGTGGCCTGCCTGCGCAGAGCCGCTTGCCTCGGGCGACCCCGTGCCCCAGGCAGCTCGCGGTCCGCAGGGCGCTGTGGGCCGCGGGCGACGCGGACAGGCTTCGACAGCCCTCACACTGCGGCAGGCGCGGTCGGCAGCAAGGGCCTCCAATCACGCCACGACCACGACGTCGTACACCCGCAGGGAGCAGGCAAACTCGAGGGCCGCGCTCACGGTGGCCCGGGAGCTGCTGCAGTGCAGGCTGCTGGAGGGCAGCCACGACGTGCTGCTGGAGCGAGTGGCAGAGCTCCTGGGCTTCGCCGCCTCGGGGGCTCACCCCTTCTCCACCCAGCTCCCATCTCAAGCCCAGGGCGGCCCGCGCGGGGGCTCCGCATGCGCCCGCGGGCTCCAAGGCTACTCCAACGCCAGCAAAGCTGTCAGCGCCGGACCGGCGGCGGCGCTGCCCTCGCTCCCGGTCCGCGAAGAAGAAGGACTCGACACGGCCCGTGGCCACAGTGGGCAGCCGCGTTGCCACCCCACGGCGGGCGGGTCAGGCAGGACCGCGTGGCATGCGGGGCATTACGGCGTGGCATTCGGGATGACTGCGCCAGAGGAATACGTGCCCCTCATGATGGACCAAGGACACCCACACGAGAGCAAACAAGGCTCGCTCCTCAGCCCAAGCTGGGAGGACGAGGCGCCAGAAGCTGAGCCTCTCCAGAAGCCCCGGGACGGTCCTACTGGCCATGTTGGGGGCAATGATTATCGGGTACCACTAATTCTTCAGGCGCAGGAATATGCTAACCATGGATCGCAGGAGGTGCAGGTCACCACAGCGAGCAGCTGCCCCGCTCCCACAGTCTCCTGCCCCTCAGGAGGAGGGCGCAAGGGGCTGCAGGAGAGGGGCCAGGATCCGACATCACCAACGCGGCGTTCGAAGGAAGGTGTTCTCAGGAGGTAGGCCCTCCGCTGGGGAGGTGCCTCAGAGCCTGCCCCCGGCGGAGGACCCGTGGTCGTCGGGGGAACTGCTGGCGACCGCTCTACCCCATCGGCGGCATCCTGGTTTCCAGTCGTCGTTGATGGCACTAGAGTGTGGCGCAAGGCGGGGCCCTCATCTGGCGATATGAAGCAAGGCCAGTACCTGTGAAGAAGGCCCAGTGCCTGTGAAGCTCGCCGCCCCGTGACACTCTCACGTAATAATGAGTGGGCTGTACACGCCCTGGAGTCTCAGGGGTGCCGGCCTCAGGCCCTGGGGCTCCCTCCCACGCCCAGTGGTAGCACTTAGCTCCGCGCTGGTGAGAAGACATCCAAGACTAGACTAGGTGCCGGACGCCGCCTTTTGTTTGCTTTCGTTGCTCTTCCCTTTGGTTGTCGCTTTCCCCCGCTAGATTCAAGTTGGATTCGAATTTGAGATTTGCGTGTGTTCGGGGAAGGGGTGCTTAGTCTCGTTCGAGCAATTTCTCGCGTTTCGGTTACTGCTTCACCTCAGCTGCCTCCCCTCGCGAGCCCCTCGCGAGCCGGGTCAGGCCTAGCTTGCGCGCAGCCCAGACTGCCGCCGACGTGGCCTCTCAGGAGGGTGTTTTACTGCAGATCCTATGAACCCAATCAGGGAACACTCAAGACACCACAACCTCCCACGGGCTGCCTCAGGGCCAGCACGGGACAAAGGTAAACTAGCCGACCAGCGCGTTGCTTGGGCCAACCACTTGGCGCAGGCGCATGGGCAATGGAGCGTCTACTAATACGATGAACACAAGTTTTACATAAGGGGCTCCCCCTCCAAAATGCTCTCACTGCAATCAGGCCAAAACCTGAGTTCTATTCATACAGGGTAAGGAAGTAGGAGCGATACACAATCAGTCGGATGAATCCCCCAATGCGTTCTCAGGAGCACCACCCGAGCCGTTGCTGGCGTCGCTGAACTCGCCATCACTGTCCGCGTCGCCGCCAGCGGCGTCAGGGCCATTCACCACGCCGCCCTCGTCGGCTGCCACGATCACGTCGTCGTTGTCTGAAGCGAAGGCCCTGATGAGAGCCTCCACATTGTCTTCCACCCAGTGCGCCAGGTCGCCTCGGACTGCCTGGGGGACTAGGGCGATGGCGGCGTCAAAATCAAAGTGGGGATCCATGTTCCGGAGGTGGCTGAAGACGCGAGAAAAGGCGCGCCCAAGCGGGGCGCGGCTCCTCTCCTCCACCAACCTGTCAGCCCTGACCGACCGCGCCTCCAGCTGCGTCACCACGTCAGTGAAGAACTGAAGATTGCCAGCATAGTTGACTGCGTGCGGCTCGCCAACAGCCGCCTCGCAGATGTTGCCCAAGGCTGCGTTGGCTCTCTCCCGGAGCGTGATGAGGATGGGGCCGTGCTCATGCTCCAGGATCCGTCGCTGACGTATCTCGTCCGCGTTCTGGCCCGCGACGACCTCGGCCTCCTCCACCCGCTGGCGGAGAAGGAGCGCCTCGGCCTGGGAGGCGGTTAGCTCACCTTGCGCCACCTCAAGAGCGGCCCGGAAAGCGTCAGCCCGCCGCGTCGCCTCCTCTAGCTCGGCCCTCAAGGCAGCAGTCCTGCCTTCGGCTTCGGCCCGGATTAACCCCAGCTTCTCTTCGAACTCGTGCTCGAGGTTCACACGCACCATCGCCACTCGACGTCTGACCTCCTCCAGGACGCGGGCTTCCTGTGCAGCAGCATCGTCCTCCGTCTGCATCACCAAGCGCTCCCTTGTCTCCAGACGCTCGTACTCTCGGGTACGTTCGGCGGCTTCTAGCGTCAGCGCCTCCTCACGCTTCTGGAGCTCTGCTAAGTCGCCGGAGGCCACCTTCATCGACGCGAGGGCCGCCTCGTGCAGCTCCACCTGCTCCTCCAGCGAGTGGCACCAGGCCAGGAGCTCCCGAGCCCGCTCCTCCGTCGCCGTTCGCCACCGGTCAGCTTCCCGAGCCTCCTCAGCGGCCCGAGATCGGGCCTCCTGAGAGGCCACCAGCGACGCCTTGGCCTCTGCATCGTCAAGATCGCGCTGATGGCGCGCAAGGGCGATGGCGCCCTCCAGCTCGCGCCTCTCTGCAGCCAGGCACAGGCCCTCGGCCTCAAGGCGCGCGTCTTCGTCGGCAAGCTCCTCTCCAAGCTGGCTTACCACGTTAGCCGCCCTTCGAAGGAATAGTTGGCCGAGAGCGCGACGCTCCCGAGCGCGCTCGAGCACGACTTCCACACCATCACCTGCCCCAAGCAAGCACTGGGGGCCGCGAGTCAGCACTCCCCCTCCGGGCTGGGGGCTGGGGGCTGGCACCCTCGCGACGGCCGGGCACGCCGCATTAGAAGCCCGGCCGGGGCCAGCCCGTCCCCAGGTGAAGAGCGCAGAAAGCGCCTCAGCCAATCGCAGTCCACGACCAGACGAGAAGCCCACGGCAGGCCGGCTATGCCACGAGAAGGCCCGCGAAGGATCACGAGGTGCGCGGGGCCACGATACGCCTCGGGATGATACGCCTCGTCAATCGCCCTCGCCACAAGGGCTCCACCGCTTGGAGCGCTTGAAGACGATGGAGGGGGCGAAGCCAAGGGGGACGGCTCCTCAGCCGTCTCTGCGAGCTCGGCTGGAAGGGGCATGCGGAGCAATGGTCAGTAAGAGCAACAGAAGGATCGGGAGCTGGGAAAGGAGAAGGCTTACTCGTCAGTGGCGAAGTACTTCCTACGCTTCAGCAGGCGACAAGGGTAATCGTTGCCCAGGGCCTCTCTTCTCTTCCAGAGGGCCTCAAAATCCACGCGGAAGCGGCCTAAGAGTCGGGCGCAGGGATCAGCCTGCGACAAAGATGGAGCGTCAAGGCGATGTGTGTCAGGGGCGCCTGCCTGATGTGCGCCGCCAGTCGCCTCGCCAAGAGAAGCCGCCGAAGCCTCAGTGGCCTCGGTCGTAGGCGCAAAGGGCAGCAGCTTGTCACCCTCAGCCTCGGCGGCACGGGCCCCGATAACTGCTTCCTCATGAGCCTCGCCCGGCGCTGTCACCCCGCCGGGAGCCCCCTCGGCCTCTAGCGCCTCGTGCCTCCCTGCTCCGCCACTTGAGGAGGAGTCGCCTTGGCCGACTGGAAGAACAGTCACCACCATTGGGTTCTCACGAGGCCCCTAAAGGCCGGCGGGGCGCGGCCCCCACTCATTGAAGATAGGCATCTGCCTCACAAAATTGCCCCCACTCTGGCAGAGGTACAGCAAGGCCCCTCCCTGCTGGATACTGCCAGGGTTGGGGTCCCCCGTCAGGGTCAAGAGCGCCGCCCTCAGCACTTCAGGCGTCAGGTCGTCTTCCTGGAGCCTCATACGATCATCGCGCCCGCTGAAGGCCCACATCTGGCGGGAGTGGCGCTGGAGAGGAGCAACAACGCGGCAGGAACTCCTTCACCACCTTGGGCGCTGTCACGCCAAGCGACCTCAAGAACGCGAAGCGGTGCCAGACAAAGACGAGTCGGGGGCTCTCAAGCGTCTCCTGGCCCCAACCCGAATTGGGGACAGCAGGCGAAGTTGGCTCCGACGGCAGGGGGCTGGGCACCCCAGCATCCACATACAGCCACCGCTCGCGGAACCCAGCCGTGGGCGGAGGGAGTTTGAAGTTAATCCCAGAGGCCGCCGTCTCAAGCGCGGCAACGAAGCTCACACACGCCCAGCATTGGGTAGGGTCAACAAGGCGCAGCGAGAAGAAGTGGCGCAGCAAGGCGACCGAAGGAAGAATGCCCATCATGGCCTCGCAAACAAAGGCAAAGACCGAAAGGAGAGTGATGGATTCAGGACCCAGATGCATCATGTGGATCTGATAGTGGGAAAGCACGGCATTGAAGAAATCGGAAAAGGGAGGAACCAGACCCACCCACAGGGCGTCGGCAAAGTACGGGACCTCGGTGGCTATCCTGTCGATGGAGAAGTGGGACGCGGGCCAGGCCATCGTCCTCCCGCATTCATTAAAGATGGTGGCCAGGGCCAAGCTGACCTTGCCCAAACCTTCGGCGGGGGCCACCAACGGCGGCGGGCAAGGCGGAGACACGGGATTCTTCCCTCTTCCCTTCTTCGTCAGAGCCATGGCGATGGGAAGGGGGGGGAAGGTTCAAGATTGAGTTGAGAACAGAAACCGGAGTTCGAGCGGAGGAAGGACAGAGGGCGGTCGAGCAACCAAAAAGGGGAACGGCTGTGTACAACTACGGGTCCGCCTAGCATGGCGCAAAATAAGGAGAGCGTGGGGGAACAGTGCCGCCCACGTCCAATCAGCCGCCACGCGGCGCCCAAGGCCGCAGGCTGTTAGGGCCCGCGGCGCTTCGCTCTTGCCCTTCCACCTCCCTGCACAGCCAAGTCCGGGCGCGCCTTGGGCCCGAGAGCTACTGTCGGCGTTCTGGGAACGGGGGTCCCCAGACTTGCCTGCCTGCGGCCTGCGGCGTGGCTCAAAGGGGGGCCCAGCATGGCCCATCTTCACCAACACAAACCCAAGACCCTCGCGAGGGGCCAAGCCTCGCGGGGTGGACAACGTGGAGCTTCCTCAAGCACGGCCTCGTTAGGCTGGCTCACGAGGGGGCGGAGAGATCAAGGCAGGGTACCTCACGAGGTGCCTGTGACGCAAGCCATGACGGTCGAGGGCGCCAGGCGGGTGCCAGCCCGCGTAGTGTCCTCCTTTCCTCTTTGGTGCAAAGGGGGCAAGCGCAGCCGCGGAGTACCGAGGCATCAAGCAAAGGTTGCCATTTCGGTGCAATGAGACCAAGACCAGGAGGACTACGAGATGGAGGTCACCGTGGAGCCCAAGACGGTGTCATCACCAGAGCTTTGCGCAGGTGAAGACTACTTTCGTCAGGGTAGCTAGTACTAGCTGTCCCCCTTCAAATTAGCCCGCCATTGTTGGCTCCCTTCCCGCTCGATATTTGGGAAGAGGACCAGGGCCACTATAAATAGGATCAGCCACCCACTAGACAGGGGGGACGGACACAGACGAACAGAGAGAGAGAGGGAGAGAGAGAGAGGTGACTGAGCTCCTCCCAGCAGTTCATCGCCCCAGCCAAGAACAGACCCTCGCGAGGCTGTTCTTCCTTGTATTGTTCATCATCATCAGCCCAAGAGGCAATCCACCACACCACACACTGGAGTAGGGTATTACACCACAACGGTGGCCCGAACCAGTATAAACCCTGCATCTCTTGTGTTGTTCTTGCCCTAGTTTAGATCCTAGCATGGCGGAGGGGTGCAGGCAGGTAGGAGACGAAATCTCCGCGCGCACCCTAGTGTCCGAACCTCAATGGTCTGCCGGAACCTGAAATCCGACAACCATGATCGAGGTCATGGCCACATGTATCATGCGGGGGGTGCAGCCGCTTCAGTATAGAGGCCACCCCATGTGGGATTTCAACGGGGAGGATGACGCCACCCGCTACGGCCGTAGAGGGCCGGGATCGGTTGCTGATCTAATAAAGATCTTATCCACTTTGTACAAGGGAGAAGAGGAGGAATCCTTCGTGTCAACCCGCAGGGCGGATTTTCTATGTACAATCTTCCAAGCTGGGTAAGCGGAGACTTTTTCTCGCCCATCCGTTTCATATTTCCGTAGTTAAGTATTCAGTCTAGCGATTTCTACGCAGGAACTGCGCCAGGCCGTAAGGAAGATAAACAACCCCCCTCCACAACCCAAGGACCCTGGACGGTCCCTCGACCTGGCCTCCCAGGAGGATCCGGACATATCTGTGGAGCTGATCGATGGGGTGTTTTACCAATTGAGCAATGATAATGCTTTGGTGGCCATTACGGCTGATTACCCTGGGCTACTTCCAGCCTCACAGGTGACTGAGACCGAAGCCCCAGAACTTCAAAAAGGGATCCGTCCTTGCGTGTTTTTGATTGCCGTATAACAGCCGTGTTTTGCAGGGGAGGTCCTCGAGGCATAAGGCCGAGCCTGCGGCGACTGGCCAACAAGGGGCCGCGAGGCTAGGCAGGCTGAAAAGACCCGCAGTCCGGACTGAGACACCGGCGCAACGATACGGCGTGCCATGTTTATTGCAAGACATTATTCTCAGAGGCATACTAACGCCCATGCCTTCTTTTCAGGAAAAAGAGCGCTCGCCGGACTATACCCGGAGAGGCTACCAATCGCACCTCCACAAGCCAGGCTCCAAGGCCGAATTCGGAGGCGGGAATGAATACGAGGCATGCACCGGGTGCTCCTCCGACAGAGGATGCGGATAAACTGTCCGCAAGCCATTCCGAGGTGGAAAGTGCCATGAACCACAGGCGTCGCCGGACTGTTCTTCGTGACGCTTGTTTCTCCCAAGAGGCATTGGATGCCTTCAACTCGAGAGACGTGCACCTCCGTGCCGCTCAAAATGGTCTAGCCAGAGCCATGGAGCAGTATGTAAAAGACATATGGGTGAGGAAATTTGGTGATTATATATATATATATCAGTAGCCCCTGAGACTTGAAACAGTTAGGATAACTGATTTAAGGATCATTTATTATGCAGGTTCTTACATAAAAGAATACTCAACTGTCCCAGGAGCTGGAAGAGTGCAAAGCCCAACTTCAGGCCGCACTGGCCGCAACAGGGTAGCCCAAAGAGACCCCCTCTGGTAACATATCCTTCGAATGATAAGTATCATATAGAATGCGGCGTATATGCAGATCTAACGATAAAATTGCAGATGACGCTGGAGTAAATCCGGATAAGCAACAGCTCCTACGCCAGCTGAAGGCCGGTGAGAGCGTGCTTACGAGGGTGAGGCAGGATAAAAATGATCTCCTAGATGCCAACACCAAGCTGGGCGTGGAACTACAAGATGTTCGTGCCCAACTGTCGGACTCTGTTAAGGAAAATCGGCGGCTTCGACGCGGCATATTTAGTAAGTGTTGAACGAGCTTTGAAAAGGAGTTCGGTGAGGAAGTTGGCTGACAGAGTTATGTCTGTAGGTATGCTAACAGGTCCTCCTGCCGAGGAAATGCCCAGTTCAACGGGTGACCTTCTTCCCGAGCTCTCACAACTGCACGAACGAGTTCGGCAGGTGATGCAAGGTGTCGCCCAGGCCTTGTGGCCATCCGTCTCCATATTCGAAGGCCTTGGAGAGCTTGCAGAAAAGCTAAAGGGAGCGCGGCAGCGCTTCCGATTATGGTAGATATCGGCCTGCCGTCAGGGCGCCAGGGAAGCCTGGGCAATGGTGAAGACATGGTACACGAAGGCTGACCCGAACCATATGGCCGAAGTCGGACCTGTGGGGCCTGATGGGAAGGAGATCCCTGTGAGCTTAGTGTACGGCCAAGTAGAATTGGCCGCAAAGTATTCCCAACAGGACTGTAGACTAGACAGCCTATTGGATGGTATTGAAGAGGAATTCAACCAGTCAAATTGACTATGTAATTTTAAAGTGACATGTATAATGCCTTCTAGCCGGATTGTAGATCGTTTGTCGTGGTGGACCTTTTCTCTTCGACCTCAGTACCCGACGGTCCAGAGTGTATCCGAATACCCTCTCGGTTATGTAAGAACCGGGGCATACGTGGAGACCAGGCGTAGGGGTCATTAGTGCTTTATCAGACAAGTGCCCAACTAGTTATGTTGTATTACATGGGTAGTAAGAAACATCTTCCAGGGAGAATAGTTCCGTTAAGGGTTCCTTTCCCTGGGTAAGCATGACCTAAAGTGCATGTCTGGACTGCGACAAGAAGCGCAGAAAAAGCATCTGGGGGCAGATATGGATAATAAATAAAAGTCATCTTTTGTTCACCGACCGGATATTCCCTTAAGAACGCTAGCTTTCGGCTTCACCCAGTCTGAGGTACACGTCCGGCTGACCCGGCGGTAACAATCGCAGAGGTGCTCCCCTTATGCCCTAGCCGAATTAACGGGAACGTAGGGCATAAATACAAGAGCTAGGCAACCCAGCTTGGCCAAAACTTAAGTCATATCGATGCATATAATGGAGAAAAAAGGTACATGCGGAAGTATAACACATGTGTTGGGGGTGAGGCCCAGGTAAATAATTTAAGCTTCTGTGAAAGAAGCCCCCAGGTATGAAGAGTGCGGCTAGCGCATCTGTTAATGTATGAGTGAGGCACAAGGTGACCCTTGAAGGCCTAGAGAAATAAAAGAAAGAAAGGGAAACAAGACAGGTGATGCATATGCAGAAAATGGACAAAGGGAGGGGACTAACATAAAGTCCGGTGCTAGGCATAGAATCTTCGAAGCCTGGCTGCGTTCCATGGGTTCGACTCGAGTCGACTAGTCGATGCATCCCGCAGTCGGTACGCTCCACCAGTCAGAACTTGGTCGATAATGAAGGGACCTTCCCATTTGGGCTCGAGCTTGTTCTTTTTCTTATCCGGCAGTCGTAGAACTAGTTCGCCAACATTATAAGTTTTGGTCCGTACTTCTCTGCTTTGGTATCTACGAGCCTATTGCTGGTAAAATGCGAAACGGGCTTTGGCTACGTCGCGCTCTTCCTCCAAGGTGTCCAGACTGTCCTGCCGATCGAGCTCGGCTTCTCTTTTTTCGTACATGCACACTCGAGGTGAGTCATGAATTATGTCACAGGGCAGGACTGCCTCTGCGTCGTACACCATAAAAATGTTGTATATCCGGTACTACGATTCGGCGTGGTCCGCAGCCCCCAGAGTATGGAGTCGAGCTCCTCTACCCAGTGCGTGTCAGACTCCGTTAAGGAGCGCACTAATCTGGGTTTAACGCCGCTCATTATAAGACCATTTGCTCATTCGACTTGACCGTTGGTTTGTGGGTGATAGACTGAAGCATAATCGAGCTTGATGCCCATTTTGCTGCACCAGAGTTTTACCTCGTCGACCGTGAAGTTCGTGCCGTTGTCAGTGATGATGCTGTGGGGGACGCCGTACCGATGTACAACCCCGAATATGAAATCTATCACCGATCCGGATTCGGTTGTTTTAACCGGTTTAGCCTCTATCCATTTGGTGAATTTATCCACCATGACCAATAAGTATTTTTTCTTGTGGGTTCCCCCTTTAAGGGGTCCAACCATGTCAAGCCCCCAGACCGCGAAGGGCCATGTAATGGGGATTGTTTGGAGGGCGGTGGGTGGCATGTGGCTTTTATTTGCAAAGAGCTGGCAACTGGCGCAACGTTGGACCAAGTCATGTGCATCTGCCCGGGCCGTTGGCCAGTAGAATCCTGTACGGAAGGCCTTTCTTACAAGAGCCCGGGCTGCGGTGTGATGACCGCCGAGTCCGGCGTGAATTATTGCCAAAAGGTTCCGCCCTTCCTCTTCGGAGATGCACCTTTGAAGGACTCCGGTAGCGCTTTTTTGTACAATTCTCCCTCATGGACCATGTAGGCCTTGGATCACCGCACTATGCAGCGTGCCTCATTTTGGTCCTCCGGAAGTTCCTGTCTAGTTAGGTAGGCCAGGAATGGTTCTGTCCACGGGGCAATAATGGCCATTATTTCGTGGGCTGAATGTGTTATTTTGGTGGCGGAGCCTCCGATTGTGTCAGAGAGTTCGGTATCGGGTATTTTGGCCGGGTCCGAACTGTTGTTACCGATGTCCCCTTCCCATGCTACGGATGGCTTGAAGAGCCTTTCCAGAAATATGTTGGGAGGGACCGCGTCGCGTTTTGCGCCGATGCGGGCGAGGATATCCGCCGCCTGATTGTTTTCCTGAGCCACATGGTGAAATTCGAGCCCCTCGAACCGAGCTGACATTTTTAAGACGACATTGTGGCAAACTGCCATTTTCAGATCCTTGGCATCAAAGCCTCCATTTATTTGGGATATCGCGAGGTTCGAATCCCCGCGCACCTCTAGGCGTTGAATGCCCATGGATATTGCCATCCGGAGACCATGTAGAAGGGCCTCATATTCGGCTGCGTTGTTGGAGTCCGTATACATTATCTGTAGTACGTATTGAACGGTATATCTTGTTGGGGACGTCAAAACGACACCAGCCCCCAGACCAGCCAACATTTTGGAGCCGTCGAAGTGCATGATCCAGTTTGAATATGTGCCGTACTCTTTAGGGAGTTCGGCTTCCGTCCACTCAGCGACGAAGTCAGCCAAAACTTGCGACTTAATAGCTCACCGTGGCTTGTAAGTTATGTCGAACAGGAGGAGCTCAATGGCCCATTTGGCAATCCGGCCCATCGCATCGCGGTTGTTTATAATATCGTTAAGTGGTACTTCCGAGGCTACCGTTATCGAACACTCTTGAAAGTAGTGTCGTAGCTTCCGGATGCCATAAATACCGTGTACGCTATCTTTTGATAATGTGGGTACCGTGATTTGCATGGAGTAAGGATAGTGGACACATAGTAAACCGGCTTTTGAAGGGGGAATTTGTGTCCGTCCACTTCTCGCTCGACGACGAGCACTGTGCTTACTACTTGATGAGTTGCTGCAATGTATAATAGCATTGGTTCGCCAATGTTTAGCGCGGCCAGGACTGGGTTTGTTGCCAATATGGCTTTTATTTCGTTGAGTCCGGCCGTGGCGGCATCCATCCACTCGAAGTGTTCGGTGCGCCGGAGGAGACGATAAAGGGGTAATGCCTTTTCTCCCAAGCGGGAGATAAAGCGGCTTAGAGCCGCCACGCATCCAGTCAATTTTTGTATTTGTTTGAGGTCTATTGGGGTAGCCAACTTTGACAACGCTCGGATTTTGGCCAGATTAGCTTCAATACCTCTACTGGAGACAATGAATCCCAGGAGCTTTCCGGCTGGTACGCCGAAAACACATTTTCTAGATTGAGCTTGATGTCATATGTTCGGAGGTTGTCGAATGTGAGCCTCAAGTCGTCTACTAGAGTTTCGACATGCTTGGTTTCAACGACCATGTCATCTACGTATGCCTCCACTGTTTTGCCGATCTGGTTTGCCAGACATGTCTGAATCATGCGCTGATATGTTCCGCCAGCGTTTTTGAGCCCGAAGGGCATTGTGTTGAAGCAGAATGGGCCGTATGGTGTGATGAATGCCGTTGCGGCTTGGTCTGGGTCTGCCATTTTAATTTGATGGTAGCCGGAGTATGCGTCAAGGAAACACAATGAATCGTGTCCTGCGGTAGCATCGATGATTTGATCGATGCGGGGAGGGGGAAGGGATCCTTTGGGCAGGCCTTGTTAAGGTCCTTAAAATCGACGCACAAGCGCCAGGATTTGTCCTTCTTTGGTACCATCACCAGGTTTGCTAGCCAGTCCGGATGTTTTATGTCTCTGATGAATCTGGCCTCCAATAGCTTGGCTAGTTGCTCTCCCATGGCTTGTCTCTTAGGTTCGGAGAAACGTCGAAGAGCCTGCTTGACTGGCTTGAATCCTTTTAGGATATTTAGGCTGTGCTCAGCCAGCCCGCGTGAGATTCCTGGCATGTCTGAAGGGTGCCAGACAAAAATGTCCCAGTTCTCGCGTAGGAACTCTCGCAGTGCAGCGTCGACATCAGGGTTTAATTGTGCCCCGATGGAAGCTGTTTTTGTAGGGTCCGTTGGATGGACTTGGAATTTGACTATTTCGTCTGCCGGTTTAAAGGAGGTGGAGTTGGATCTTTTATCGAGTATCACGTTGTCCCTGTTCACCGTGGAGCGCAGCGCAGTTAGTTCCTCGGCCACTAGGGCTTCGGATAGTGCCTCAAGGGCCAGTGTAGCTGTCTTATTTTCGGCGCGGAGTGCTGTGTCCGGATCACTAGCAAGAATGATGATTCCGTTGGGCCCGGGCATTTTGAGCTTCATGTACCCGTAATGGGGTATGGCTTGGAAGATTTTAAACACCTCCCGCCCTAATAGAGCGTGGTATCCGCTGCTGAACGGGGCCACTTGGAATGTAATTTATTTGGACCTGTAATTATCCAGCGTGCCGAATACCATGTCTAGTGTGATTTTCCCAGCACAGCGTGCTTCCCGACTGGGGATGATTCCTCTAAAGGTTGTGCTACTTTGCTCAATGCGGCTCCATTCCGCTGCCACCGTCCATGAGTACCTTGGTAAGTTGAAAGTCGTCCACGATTGGACTGAGGACCAGTGCGGCTGGTGCTCGGGCTGTTTGGAATTTAGGTTCGTCACTGGCATTGAAGGTAATAGCCGTGTCACTCCAATGATTTATTTCTGCTATGTGGCAGATTTCGGCCATGCTGCGGAGTGTTCGCTTGCATTTATTATTTGACGCGAAGGTCTCAAATACCGTTAACACCGTATTGTTGTCCACGGGATGGTGCTCTGTGGTATTTGGGAGGAGTAGATCCTCACCACTTTTGGCCACCTGCCAGAGTATCCAACATGCTCTAAGGTTGTGCATTGGTATTGCATCCGCTGTACTATGAATTTTGCAGGGCCCATTGAGCCATCCCTCCAGTACGGTTGCTTGCCCCGTAGAGGGCTTTTGATTTTTGATATTTAACCCAGGTGTATTGTGATAATGCACCCTTTTATTTCGGACTGGGTTTGTATTCAGGGTCGGATTATCCCCAAATTTTATTTCGGTTTTCCAGGCGCTTTCCATCGCACAATACTTTCGTACTATGGACACCAAGTCGGCAAAGCGTGTAATTTCGCGGCGACTTATGGAGTTGAGGATTCCCTTGTCCGTGCAATTATTGCAGAAGAATGAAATTGCGTCTTCCTCGCGGCAGTCCTTTATCCTGTTCATGACCATGAGGAATCTGGCCCAGTAATGGTGTACTATTTCTTCGGGCTCTTGCCTAATTTGGGATAGATCGCGTATGTTTGGGTGGGTGGGTGGAATTGAATCCGAATCCTCACCTAATCTGAGACTCAGGGGCCAAGGAGTTTCCGAACTCAGAAGTTTGGATTCTTGGATGTTTTCCGATAAATCTAGCCCATTGCCTGATTCTAGGTTCAGGCCTTGAGTGACGTCCTCCCCTCCGCGGGTATCCGGCTTGGAGGGATCGGGAATCCGGACATAGCTAGTCCTTAAGATAGATGAAGGGTTGCCGCATTGTTCCTCCACCACTGCAACATGATGGGTGACCTGGGGAGAGTTGATCTCTCTCAGATCGGGTTTAGGCCCAATCTGATCGTAGGCTGTAGCGACTCCCAGGGCGGCGATGCGATCTAAGAGCTCGTTCAGGGAAGAGAGCTCCATTGGATCTAACTGCTTGGCGAGTTCCGAGTTGACGTGAAGATTGCTTTCGATGACCCGAGAAGTCATCGTCGGCGCAGCGGCCGAACAAGCGGTCATAAGAAAACCACCTAGCCGGAGAGTTTGGCTGATATGAAAGTGCATTATATCGACTAGAGGGGGTTGAATAGGCGATTTTTATGAAATTCTTCACTGAGGAATTTGTCGGTGAGGAAATTCCTTAGCAAAGAACTACTAGCAGCGGAATAAGTACTAAAAAGTAAACATAACAGAATACAAGCATAGTCATCATGATGAAATGAAGACAGGCACAGAGTACAGGAAGCGTAATCACAGGATAAAATAGGATGAAGACAAATAGACTGAAGAAATTAAACTGAGGAAATTGAGAAAGTCTTCAGTCAAAGTCTTCAAACACAGATATGAACAAGCACACAACACAATTATGAGGAAATGAAAGAGTTGAGGAAATAGAACCAGTAAGCTTGGTGAAGACAATGATTTGGTAGACCAGTTCCAACTGCTGTCTCAGTTGTACGTCTGGTTGGAGCGGCTGAGTATTTAAACTCGAGGACACACAGTCCCGGACACCCAGTCAAGGACACTTAGTCCAAGACACCCAGTCCTCACCGTATTCTCCTTGAACTAAGGTCACGCAGACCTCGTCCAGTCACTCCTGGTAAGTCTTCAGGCGACTTCCAAACCTTCACAAACTTGGTCACTCAGCGATCCACAATTCTTCTTGGATGCTCTAGACCATGACGCCTAACCGTGTGGAAGAAGCACAATCTTCATAGGTAACAAGCATCGGATCCACTCAGGATCAATCTCTTCAGTGATGCTCAATCACTTGGGGTTTGTAGGTGTTTGGGTTTTGGGTTTTTGGTTTTTCCTCACTTGATGATTTTCGCTCAAAGTCCTCAGAGGATGGGTTGCTCTCAAATGACAAGTGTTAGTTTCTCTCGGAGCAGCCAACCAGCTAGTGGTTGTAGGGGGCGGCTATTTATAGCCTAGGGAGTGCCCGACATGATAAGACATAAATGCCCTTCAATGATATGACTGTTAGGTGGATAGATATTCTGGGACAGCTGGCGCATAGCACAGCAACGGTCGGAATTTTGAGTACCAAAATCCTCAGGGCTATCATGTTCCTCACTGTGTAGGCAATCCGCACTGGCGAATTCCTAACTCCTCAGTCAGGACAAATTCCTCAGAGACCAGAAGAACTTCATCTCTGTCACTAAAGAAATTTACTAAACTGTATGAGATTTCCAATGGCTTCACTCGAAGGGATTGGTAGGTGTAGGATTTTGAGTTGAGCATCACATGGAAATTTTTCCTTAGTATTTCCTCGACCCCCTTGAACAGTACGGTGTTTCCTATGACTCAAGAAAGAGAAAAACAAAACTATGAAAACAAAAGTCTTCAAGCTTCATATTCCTCGCATGAATATCAAGTCTTCACGGACACACCAATTTCTTCACTTTCAAAGTCTTCATGAAAGTCTTCAGAAATACCAAAATCTTCAGTCGAAGATATTCATTTTTAGGGGTCGACATTTCCTGTAAATATCAAACTCCTCGTAGACTTATTGACCTGTGTACACTCACAAACGCATTAGTCCCTTAACCTATAGGTCTTCAATACACCAAAATCACTAAGAGGCACTAGATGCACTTACAATCTCCCCCTTTTTGGTGATTGATGACAATATAGGTTAAGTTTTCAACGGGGATAAGCATATGAAGTGTAACTACTGATATTGAGGAATTTGACTGCAAGATATAGAAGAACTCCCCCTGAAGATGTGCATAGTGAGGAATTTGCCTTTGAAGCAATGCACACTTGAAGAGTTGAATCATGGGGATCTCCCCCTATATCTTGTAATTCATACACGCATTTAACATATAATATGAAGAATTTGAAATGCATGATGAAATATGGTGCCTGGTGAAATTCATCACGCGTGCAATAATATTAACGAGGAATAAGCATGCAGAATAGTGCATCAAAAGTATCAGAGCACAGTGCATCAAAAGTATCAGAGCACCATCGGGTTTAAGATTATAACTCGATCCAATAAAGTTTCAGAAGAACGAGAGTTGTAACTTAGCAAATAAAAAACGCCCATATAGTAGACCCGCTTGAAGACTAACTCATATTTCTCCCCCTTTGTCATCGAATGACCAAAATGATCAAAAATGAGGACTAACACCCCTGAAGATAATCATGTTGATGAAGGAGCGCCAAAGTTGTTGGGGTCGTTTGTTGATGTAGGGCCTGCCGCAGTGTCGTCCAAATCTTCATGTTCATCAGTGTCGAGCGATGAAGAATATGAGCTGGCCACTAGAGAAGGAACCTGGACCTTCTTGAATTTGTTCGCTGGAGGTGCAGACCAGTCAAAATCTTCTTTGAGACCCATGTTCTTCATATCTTCTTCACCATATAGATGTGACAAGATTGCCCAGGTGCGACCGAAGACTTGATGGAGGTAGTAGTGGTTTTTCTTCACTGCATTGTGTGTGGCAGTCATGTTGTGAAGAAGTGAACCAAACTGACGCTTAACCCATTTGTGATTTCGATCCACCTTCTGGTGAAGACTAAGCAGAAGTTCACGGTCAGTCATCACGCGCAGAGCAGTGGCTTGAGGAGTGGACTTAGGTGCATTGGCAGAGTCATGTGTGGCAGAGTCATCATTGGTGGAATAAGATGCAGCTTTGCGAAACTGACCATCCAATGGACGAATGCCTTCATCAATTACAGCTGGTGCCTTTCCCTTTCCATTAACTGAGGGATATGTCTGCTTGAGGACTTCAATTGGGGGAAAGTAGCTGAGGTGATTCTGGAAATCAGCTTTGTAGTTGAGTGAAGACCTTGTCCTGAGGAATCTCATAATCCAAGGTGCATAAGGCTTCAGCTCAAACGGAGACAGTGCAACATTGGCCATAGTCCTCATGAAGAAATCGTGATAATTGACAGGAATGCCATGAATGATGTTGAATACCAGATTCTTCATGATGCCAACAATTTCCTCATCAGATGAGTCGTGGCCTTTGATGGGACTGATTGTCCTCGTAAGAATACGATAGACAGTTCTGGGCACGTACAGCAATTCCTTCACGAGGAATTTGGTTCGTGGTTCCTGACCTGGTTTCAAAGGCTTCATCAGCACCTGCATGTAATGATGTGTGAGCTCAGGTTCAATGTAGATGCAGCGAGCTTCTTCAAGGGGAGGACTGAGTGGTAGAGCACGAAGCAATTCAGAGACTGGTGCAGTGTAGTGAGTGTTTTCAGACATCCAGTCCAGCACCCATGAATTCACATCTTCAGCATCTCTGGTGATGTGCAGCGTTGCATAGAATTAAAGAATCAGTTCTTCATTCCAATCGCAGATGTCAGAGCAAAAGTTGAGCAGTCCAGCGTCGTGAAGAACACTGAGGACTTGTGCGAAGCACGGTAGAGATTCCATATCCACGTGAGGAATATGCTCATGGTAGAAGATTTTCTCCTTGTTGCAAAGCACTAAGGAATAGAAAATTGCTTGACTGGCAGTCCAGAAACGCCTCTTCCTAATGCGAGCAGAGTCATATGGGTTGTAATCTTCGAAGAATACGTGCTTGCCGAAGAAATCATCAGCCTTGAACTTTTGCTTGCGTGAGAAAGGATCCTTTGGCTTCAGCAAAGGAGTGTCAGTGAGTTGCATCACGACCTCGGGAATCTCAAACGCAGGTTCTTCAGGCTGACGAATTTTTGGTTCCTCCTCAATGGCAGTCTGCGTCGTTGGTTGTTCAGCAGCAGCAGTTTCTTCAGCGCTAGTGGCTGGATTTTCCTCATGGACAGATGCAGTGGGATGAGTTTCTTCAGAGCCCATGTGAACAGTTTGTGTGGGGGACTGAGGAATTTGCTGTAGAGGGGTGAACATTGGAGAGTTTGGATGTTGACTTTCCCAGAATTCATCATTGATTACGGGTGTGGAGCAGCCAATGTCCACATCTTGATCTTCCATTTCTTCAACGCCAGCCTCTTCAGCTGTGAACTGAGGTATAGGTGAGGAGATGATAGGTGTTGAAGGGATTGCATCCACTTCAATTTCTTCATCCAACGGTTCAGACGAAGCAGCAGAAGGAGTTTCTTCATCCGATCCACTAGGTATCACATATTCTTCATCAAAAGGAACAAGGTCCTTTGATGGCCTGGTTGAGATGGGAACAGCATCAATCGGATTTGCAAACGAACTTGTCATAGGCTTCGTTTTCTTCGGAGCAGAAGAATCTGAAGCAGCTGATGCTTTCCTTTTATTCACTGCAGCATGCTCTGCAGCCTTGGTCTTCTTCACATCTGATGCAGATGGAAGGATTGGAGTTGAAATTGGTGCAGGAGCAGCTGAGGAATATGGTTGACTTTCTTCAGGCACAACTGATGCAGTTGCCCTGAGTTCTTCAGTTTCTTTAGGCACACCACTAGTGGGTGCCCTGGCAATTTCTTCAGCAGCTGGAATGCAGTCATCATCCCTGGAACTCACATTATCTTCAGCAGCCTGATTATCATCAGCGGTGCTGGCATTTTCTTCAGTAGGCTGAGCAGATGCTTCAGCCTGAGAAATTTCCTGTTGCGTTGGGGCTGCAACATTGGAAGTGAAGTTATTCGCAAGTTTCACAAAACGAACCTTGTCTCCAAGCCAATCAGAGCGATATGCGTCAAAGTTATCACTGAGTTTCTTAATCTCAGTCTAAATAGTGACAAGTTCTTTAGTTGTCATAGAGACAATGTTTTTCTTCACATAGCGCTCTTTCTTTTACTGCGCTTTCTTTATCTGCCTGGCCTTCTCAAATTTCCACTTTTTTTCTTGAATGAAGTGGGTCAGCATGTGACTCTGGCCAAGAGTCAGCTTGAAGTCGGGCAAGGGAGTGTTGGGGTCCTTGTGCCAATCATCAATGTAGTTGAGTATCAGCTTGGGATCCAAAAGCAGTGGCACTTCTGATCCTTTGGCTCTAGCGGCCCTGACTTGCCTGTCTCTGATGATTTCTGCAAGTTCATTATCATCAGCTTCGTCTTCATCAGACGGCACTTGGAAAGCGACTTGCTTCTTTTGAGGACTTGGGCGAGGACCTCGTCCAGCAGTGGCCTTTGTCTTCAGCAGTGAGGGGCCAGCTGAGGAACTTGGTGCAGCTGAGGAACTAGCTGAGACACCTGAGGCAATGGAGATGCCGGCAGTCCTTTGGCATGAGGCGAGATGCACAGGTGCTGAGGATTTGGTCGGAACAGCTAAAGGCTTTGGCGGAGGAGCTGAGGACTTTGGAGGAACAGGAGCAGCATGAGGAATTGGTCGTGAGGGCTTTGATGATTCTGGTCGTGAGGGCATTGCTGAGGAACTTGGCCTGCGTGCAGGCTTCTTAGACATAGCCTTCTTTAGCTTGACAGCAGAGGCAGCAGCAGCGGCAGAGTCTTCATTGAATTTCCTCGCTGCTTCTCTGGCTTGCTTAGCCCACTTTGTTTGGTGCTTGGCCCATTCATCAGGATAGTCCTCACCACGCTTGAGGCTGGTGGGATCTGCTATTTGGCCAGGTGCCAATGGAGCTCTTGGGCATGGAGGATTGAGTGTGAATTTCTTCATGTACTTAGGAGTGACATATCTGTACTCCCTCCATTCTCTTTCCCATCTCCTCTCTATCCTCTGTTTGCGCACTTTGCGCTCATTCTTGGTTTCCTCAGTAGGTGTGCAGTACCCAGCATATATGTCATCGGGGATTTCAAACGCTGTATTTACCTTAGGCCTCTTTCCTCCCTTCTGTGGCCTTTTACCATCAGCCATTTTCTTCAATTGAGGAATTTGAACAATCGAATTCTCTGAAGAAGTATGCAACTTTTATTTGAGGAACACTGCAAATGAGTTAAGTTGATGAGAACCTAGTGATTCAGCAGCTGACATGTGTACCTGTGAACAGAGTATAGTTGCGAGGAATTTGGAGAGGTCATATGCGTTCTCAGAAGGTTTTTCAAAAAGAACAAGTTTGAGGAATTTGACCAGATGAGTCTTGAAGATTTTCACTAAGCGTTCTTTGTCTTAGGTTCCAGAGTTGTATAGATCGAAGATCCACACAATTGAGGAATCTTGAAGAAAAATGATGCTTAGAGAAACGAATCAAGAACAGATGACTTGTGAGGTGTTCAGTGTGTGAAGATATGAAGAAAAACACTTTTGAAGATTTTGTAGATAATCATTTGAATCAATGAGGGCAGTAAAAGTAACTTTTAATTACCCTAGACGAAGAACACGACGAACTGGAGTGAGGAGATGTGATGTTCGTCTGTGCAGATCTTCCACGCCCTAACTTGGCGGAGGAAGACGGCTACGGCGGCAGCGGAGTGAAGATGTCCATGGTCGGCGCGAGTACGTCGGCAACGAGGTCGAGGCAGTGAAGCTCTTCCTCACCGGCGGCGATGAATTAGCGGCGGCGCTAGGGTTTGAGAAGCTCGAGCTGGAGAGAGAGGTCGAGCGGAGAAAAAGAAGTGAGGAAGGGAAGGAGGGGTATTTATAGCCACGGTGAAAAACTGCTCGCCTGAAGAAATTGGACGAACGTGCCGCTGACCCTTCTCATTCGCATGACATGTGTCATCCACGTAGTGAGAGGTGGAGATCGTGTTAGATCGTGGGTGAGTGGATAAGTGTATCGTGGGATGCGGAACGGTTTGAGCGGCAAAGCTGAAAATTTAGATAAGATAGGTTTTAAAGTTCCGTTCGCAATTTCTTCAGCTGACAAGGACACAGTGAAGATTTTGAACGAGTTTCAAATAGAACGCACATGAAGAATTTGTGAACAGATTGGGTTGAGTAAAGCATAGAGGGGAAGGGTCCGATCACATTCACTTAGCAAAAAACCAACTTGAAGAAATAGCAATAAGTGAATGATGTAGAGGACATAAACTCATATATATATATAGCCAATGAAGAAAAAATGACGGAACCAATGAAGACTATGCAAAGTTGAAGAATATGAATAATTGAGGAATTTCAACTTTTGGTGGTGGCGTGACCCACCGTATAAGAATGATGATTTCAGACACCGCGTACAATTATCGTAGGGTTCTGAGAATCAAATTCTTCGTTAATTCCTTCACACTAAGAGTGTTATTCTTCATTGATTGAAGAAAAACGGTTCTTCATGTGTTGCACATCTAAGTCATCAATTTTGCATAAGTGTTAGGATGAGTGTCCTTTTCAAAGAACATTCGAAGATTCTAGGATATTTAGCTCACACCGCAACTTGCTAAATCTCTTCTCATCCAAGGGCTTTGTGAAGATATCGGCTAGCTGTTCTTCAGTCTTCACATGCTCAATAGAAATGTCGCCCTTCAACACATGATCACGAAAAAAATGATGACGAATCTGAATGTGCTTTATCTTCGAGTGCTGAACTGGGTTGTGAGCAATCTTGGTGGCACTCTCATTGTCACAGAAGAGAGGCACATTATTCATGTTGACGCCGTAGTCCTTGAGAGTTTGCTTCATCCATAGCAATTGGGCACAGCAAGAACCAGCGGCAATGTACTCAGCTTCAGCAGTAGATAGTGATACGCAGTTCGGTTTCTTCGAGGACCAACAGACTAAAGATTGTCCGAGGAAATGATGTGTACCAGATGTTGACTTGCGATCCACACGATCACCAGCATAGTCAGAGTCAGAATATCCAACAAGATCAAAAACCGAGCCCTTGGGGTACCATAATCCAAGTGTTGGTGTGTGAGCTAGATATCGAAGAATATGCTTCATAGCCTTATGGTGTGATTCCTTCGGTGTAGCTTGAAATCGGGCACACATGCAAACACTAAGCATTATATCTGGCCTAGATGCACATAAGTACAATAAGGAACCTATCATGGAGCGGTATACCTTATGATCAAAGTCGATACCATTTTCATCAGTGCACAGATGGCCATTTGTGGGCATAGGAATTTTGACGCCTTTGCAATCTTGCATGCTGAATTTCCTCAGTACATCCTTGAGGTATTTCTCCTGGGAGATGAATATGCCATTGTGTTGTTGACGAATTTGAAGACCTAAGAAGAATTTCAACTCTCCCATCCTAGACATTTGATATTCTTCACTCATCATATAGGCAAATTCATCACTATAACGTTGGTCAGTATAGCCAAAGATAATATCATCAACATATATTTGGCACACAAACAATTCACCATCATAAGATTTAGTGAAAAGAGTAGGGTCGAGTGAACCGGGTTTGAAGCCTTTCTTCATGAGGAGTTCCTTCAAGGTATCATACCAAGCCCGTGGGGCCTGCTTGAGGCCCTAGAGGGCCTTGTTGAGTCTGAAGACTTTGTCAGGATCCTTTGGATCTTCAAAACCTGGGGGTTGAGCAACATATACTTCTTCCTCAAGATTACCATTGAGGAATGCACTTTTCACATCCATTTGATATAAAGTGATATCATGATGGTTAGCATAAGCAAGTAATATGCGAATAGCCTCAAGTCTAGCAACAGGTGCAAAAGTTTCATCGAAATCAATTCCTTCAACCTGTGTGTAGCCTTGAGCTACAAGCCGTGCCTTATTCCTCACCACAAGGCCATTTTCATCTTGCTTGTTGCGGTAGATCCACTTTGTGCCGATGATATTGTGCTTGCGAGGATCTGGACGTTTGACCAGTTCCCAGACATTGTTGAGCTCGAACTGATGTAATTCTTCTTGCATGGCCTGAATCCACTCAGGCTCCAGAAATGCTTCATCTACCTTAGTGGGCTCTGTAATAGAGACAAAAGCATACTGCCCACAAAAGTTAGACAAATGTGAAGCTTTTGAGCGTGTGAGAGGACTTGGCGCTTTGATGTCATTGATGATCTTTTCAACTTGCACTTCTTTTGCAATGCGAGGATGAGCTGGTTGTCGTTGAAGAGTTTGATCAGCGTTTTCTTCAGCACCATTTTCTTCAGCATTTTCTCCAGGTGCATTAGCTCGACGTTCTTCATGTTCTGGAATGAATTCTTCAGCAGATTCTTCAGTAGGAATGACATCCTCGGTAGCCTTGAACTTGATAGTTTCCTCAGGTGTTGGTTCATCTATCACAGTAGGTAGGTGCTCTCTTTGCGAGCCATTAGTTTCATCGAACCGCACATCTACAGTTTCAACAACTTTGTGAAGAACGTTGTTGAAGACTCTATAGGTGTGCGAGTCCTTTCCGTAACCAAGCATAAAACCTTCATGTGCTTTCGGTGCAAATTTTGAGTTGTGATGAGGATCTCTAATCCAACATTTAGCACCGAAGACTTTGAAATAACTTACATTGGGTTTCTTATCAGTGAGGAGTTCATAGGCAGTATTTTTGAAGAATTTGTGAAGATATACTCTGTTGATGATGTGGCATGCAGTATCAATTGCCTCAGTCCAGAAACGACGAGGCGTTTTGTATTCATCAAGCATAGTGCGAGCCATCTCAGCAAGAGTCCTGTTCTTGCGCTCCACGACGCCATTCTGCTGAGGAGTGTAGGGAGCAGATAACTCATGAGTAATACCAAGTTCATCAAGATAGTCATCGAGACCAGAATTCTTGAACTCAGTACCATTGTCACTTCTGATGTGCTTGATCTTCACACCAAATTTGGTTGAAGCCCTCGAGGAAAATCGTTTGAAGACTTCCTGCACTTCATGTTTGTAAGTAACAAGGTGTACCCATGTATAGCGAGAATAATCATCAACAATAACAAAGCCATATTGAGATGCTTCACTTGAAATAGCAGAATAATGATTAGGACCAAAGAGATCCATGTGAAGCAATTCAAATGGGCGAGTGGTGGTCATGATAGTCTTTGCCGGATGCTTGGCCTTCGTCATCTTCCCAGCTTCACAGGCTCTGCATAGGTGATCCTTGAGGAATTTGACATTCTCGATGCCAATGACATGCTTCTTCTTCGCAAGCGTGTGCAAATTCCTCATGCCTGCATGACCAAGTCGTCGATGCCAGAGCCAGCCTTCTGAAGCTTTTGGAAGTAAGCACACGGCTTGTTGTGGTCCTGTAGAGAAATCAACAATATACATATCTCCTCTCCTAAAGCCTTCGAAGACTTTGGAATTGTCAGCTTCCATAACCACAACACAACAGTACTTGCCAAAGACAACAACCATATCAAGATCACACATGTAACATCCCAAATTTTCAATTTGGAATGTTATACACTAGATCATCATTGCATATCATATTATATTTACTTTTGGTTTTGATCCTAGAAATTCTACGCAACTCAAGGACCCACGGAGGGAGTTGGGGATTTCGTTATTTTCATATTTGAGTTTTCTCAAATTTTGAGAATAGGATCATTTGATTTTAATTATTTTATCATCAATTATTCCTATTATGAAAATATGAGAGAGGGAATAAAATGACTTTCCCCAAAATAAAGAAATATTGAGGATTTAATAAAAAATCAAATAAGATCTTTTTTCAGAGTTTTTCGGTATTTTATTTGATTTTAGGAAAAATGTGCATTTTTCAAAATTGCATTTAGGCCCCAAATAAATGTTCACCTTGTGCGGCCTGATTTTAGAAGCCCGGGAAAATTTATTTCGGGATTTTTGGAATCCGTTTAGTATTTCTTTTATTTGTTTTTCTGCGCGGAATATTAAAAAAACGCGAACCAACTTCGGGCCGTACCCGAGCGGGACTCCGCCCGGGGGCAGCCTTTATAAGCCGCCCGACCCGAGCCGCCGAGCCCATCAGCCGCCGCCAGCCCACCCGCGCCCGAAACCCTAACCCTAGCCGCCGCCGGACCCGCCGCCCGAGGTCAACCTCGTTTTCGCCGCCCATTTTTTTTTTAAAAAAGTCACGGTTTTTTTAAATGGATCGGTTTTTCCGATTTATTTAAATAGCGAGCGTTCGTTCGTTCGTTCTAGCGAATGTTCGTAGTTTTTCTTTTTCTCGGATTAAATCCGCGATTTTTCTGATCGCGATTCCTGATCCGATTTTCGTTTCAGTATAACTTTTCGCTCGTTTATCGGAATCAGGCGATTCAAGCGCCTGGAGTTTCGTCTCGAAACCCTCTATCCGTTTAACCAACTTAAACAAGTTTTTGCCACTGTAAAAATTGCCCTAGATCCATAATAGTAAACAAAGCTTGTTACTTTTGCCGTTTAACTTTTGTTGCTTCGTTTGATATGATTCTTTTTGCAAACCGGAGTTCTTAAGTTGAACCTTTTGGTTAGATCTCTTATTTGAGTTTTACCCATGCATTAGATGAATACTTATTGTATGCGTGTTTGTTTGTCTGCGGTAGAATACCCGGAGTGCGCCGCCTGTTACTTCGAATCTCTAGGTTTCACGGATCATCAGCAAGGCAAGTAACACTTTGATCATACCTCCTACTACCCAGTTTTATTGCATTAGGTTAATCCTCACACATTGCATGATTAGGATCTAATTAAATTGTGGGATCGGAAGTAGTTGAGGTAGTACCTATTACCTGTTTATTTTCAAACCTTTGGGAGTTACTTCTACGTTTGCCTTTGTGCCATGCTATGCTAGTAGACGTGGATTGGGTGAGTGATATCCATGACAGATGTGAGAGTGTTAATTAATGGTTTATCTAAGGTGGCAACTTAAACACACATCTGGGTGGATTCAGGTACCTGGGTATTCCAGGATTGCCTTTTTTTTCTTTATGGACCGCCACCCAGGCCCAAAGGGATCATGAGATTTTTTCATACTAGAAACTTCCGTGTGCAGCCACAAGCTATTATGGGCTCTAGCATAGTTGATTAAGTCGTGCGAACTCTTACAGGGTAGACTAGCATATGTATGGGAAAGTAGGTGTAACGGTCTATCTATCGTAAGGTGCTAGCGCTTCTGAAAGACTGTGTCTCGGTCATCTGTCTTCTCAAACACCATGTAGTGCGAGAAACCAAACGGAGGCGATCGAGTCTTGTGGGGAAAAGTGCGCAAACCTCTGCAGAGTGTATAAACTAATCATGGTTAGCCGTGTCCCTGGTTATGGACATCTTGAGTATCTAGTACTTGGATTATCATGTGAATCTCAACATGTTACTCTAAATTAATTTTTTTGGGTTTTGTTAATGATGATGCTTAATTGGGATTGAGAATGCTGTCAACCATTCTCAATGTTCAACGACCACCATGATAGTTAAATAAAATTTATTCCTTTGCAGTAGGGAAAAATTGGCTTTACGCAAAACTGTAACCTTAGAGCTTTCCACCAGCCAAATATGCATATAGTATAGTCGTTTAATTCCATTACTCTCTATGTGTTACCTTGCCAGCATATTCCATGTGCTGACCCATTTCGGGCTGCAACGTTGATGTTGCAGACTTTTCAGACGACGATTAAGGAGTTTTTAGGTCGTGGTTCTATACTCAGTGATGCCGTTGGAGTTGATGGACTCACTTATCTTCCAAAGCCTTCCGCTGTTATCGTTATTAGATGGCCTTAAGCCATATTTATTGTAATAAGTTCTCTATTGAGACACTCGATGTAATAAGTGTGTGATTGCTACTCTGTTATAAATCCTCCGAGTACTGTGTGGTGTCGGCATTACTGATCCAGGGATGACACCTGAGCACAGAGATCAGACCGTTTGAGGTCTGGTCGCTACAGAGATGGTATCAGAGCCAGGTTGACTGTAGGACACGACCACTAAGCTAAAGACCTAGATCACTATTCACTCTTTTCTATTCTGACCTCTCATCTTTTCTACTCTTTAGGATGGCGGATGCAAGGAACAAGTTCATGCAACCAGATGAAGATACACCCTTTGGACGCCACTTGAAGGAAGTCACTAGATACCTGAACATAGGAGTACCAAGCTTCACCGGAACCTACAACGCAACTTTACCCGAAGAAGAGCGCTGGATGATTCAAGTTCAAGTTCCAAGAAGGACGTTCATGCCAGTCACTGAGCCCATAGAGTTTTCTTTTGATGCACCAACTTGGAGTCTAGGAAAGAGCATGGCAGCTCACATCGCCATGGGACGCATTGGAGAAGTCTACCGCAATGATCTCAAGGATACTATCTACCAGATTTGTGGGCGCCGAGATGAGCACTGGGAGATGATCAGCACCAGGAAGGATAGATCAGTTGCAGCTTTTATCCAGGAGTTAAACCAGCACATTCGACGATAGGAGAACCAGATGTGCGCCGACATGATAGACCTGAAGAAGGCAAGGACAAGAATCAAGGAACTGGAGGAAGAACTCAAGGCTACACGTGAAGATTATGAAGAGGAAATCGAAGTATTGGTGGATAAGAATGACGATCTGATCAAGAAGATCGGGATATTTATGGGAGGCCCTACACCAGTAGATGAAGACAAAGAACCCAAGGAGATTCGCTCGGAGGATTACATCATCATCGACGACACCGACTCGGATCCAGATGATAGCGATGATGACTATGTTGATGAAGCCGGTGCAGATATCATGGAGTCTGCAACCGAAGAATATTTCTAGTAGACCACCTCATCAGTAGTAGTAGTCCACCATGTAAATACAGTAGTCCGAGCACTATTGCGATAGTTAGATCGATTGTATGCCCTTGTTTGATTGAATGAAGTGAATTGTTTGCTTTTGCCTCATGTGCATATGGGTAGTGTTTTCTCTTTAGACCCCCTCTATTCTTAAATCTCATCTTTTCTAAACCCTCAGATGCCTCCGAGACGTGACCTCAGATTTACCTTTCCACCGGAGCTCACCCAGTTGATCCAGCAGCAGAACACATTGATGCAGTTGCTAGTCCAGAATCAGAATTAGGGGAACAACAACAACAACCCACCACCACCACCTATGGATCACCTAGCCCATTTTCTTAGGCTGAATCCGTCGGTGTTTTCCAGTAGCACTGAGCCGATAGTAGCAGATGATTGGCTCTGCAAGACAGCTAGAGAGTTGACCACAGCAGGATGCACAGATGCGGAGAAGGTGAAGTTTGACGAACATCAGCTTGAAGGACCTGCAGCATCATGGTGGGAGAATTTCACAGCCACTTTCCCTGTCGACACTATCACATGGGACTAGTTTCAGCAGGCTTTTCGAACTGCCCATGTCTTAGCAGGAGCTATATCCATGAAGAAGCGAGAGTTTCGCAACTTCTGCCAAGGAGGACGGACAGTTGGCCAGTATGTGGAGGACTTTAGTAAATTAGCACGTTATGCCCCAGATGACGTTGCTACAGATGCAGCTAAGCAGGAGAAGTTTCTGGAAGGACTGAATGATGAGTTGAGCATGCAGTTGATGGTAGCAACCTTCAACAACTACTAGGAGTTGGTAGACCGTGCTCTTATGATTGAAGGCAAGCAGCAGCAAATTGAGAACTGCAAGAGGGAGTATGGGCAAGGGAAGTACAATTTTGGAGCTCAGCAGAAGCCACGTTTTACCCCTAGATCGGGAGGACATTTTCAGCATACCCATGGAGGAGGTAGCTCGCACAATCACAACGGCACCAAGAATGGTAGTGGCAATGGAGGAAGCAACGGCCAGAACCATACCAACCCATCAACCCCAGCCAAGAAGTCCAAGAAGTACCTGAGCCAAGTCACTTGCTTTAAGTGCCAGAAGACCGGACATTATGCCAATGAATGTCCTGAAGGCCAGAATGGCAACGGAAGCTCGGGGAAGAAGCCGAACCCTTTCAACAGGGGACAGGTGAACCACGTTAACGTGGAGGAGGTTGAAGAGCAGCCGGATGCCGTAATCGGTAAGTTTTTGGTTAAGTCATTTACTGCACTTGTTCTTTTTGATACTGGTGCATTGCATTCATACATATCAAGGGGATTTGTGGATAAGTATAACCTGCCCACTAAGGTTCTTAGAACACCTATGCTAGTAACCTCACCAGGAGCAGAGTATATGGCCAGTCAAGGATGTTTTCAAGTGCCATTGAGTATAGGTAGGCATGTGTTTCCCTCGGATTTAATCATTTTGGAATCACAAGGATTGGATGTAATTCTGGGTATGGATTGGCTGTCGATGTATGGAGGAAACATCGATTGCGCCAGTAAGACAATTTTGCTTACCACCCCAGAAGGGAGAAGGATCAAGTATGTATCCCGACATGTGCCATAAGGGACTCAAGTAAATTGTTTAACAGGAGTTGTGCAGGAGGAAGTACCAGTGGTAAGGGATTTCCCTGAAGTATTTCCAGAAGAGTTGCCCGGCATGCCACCGGATAGAGATATTGAGTTTTTAATTGAGCTATTGCCAGGCACAGGGCCAATATCAAAGAGACCATACAGGGTGCCTGCAAAGGATTTGGTGGAGATTAAGAAGCAGATTAAGGAGTTACTGGATAAAGGATACATTCGCCCAAGTTCGTCGCCTTGGGGATCACCAGTACTTCTAGTGGAGAAAAAGGATGGATCGTTAAGGATGGTTGTTGATTATCGAGGATTGAATGAAGTAACCATCAAGAACAAGTACCCACTACCAATGATCTGTTTGATCGATTGCAAGGAGCTAAGTTATTTTCCAAGATCGATCTGCGATTAGGATACCACCAGTTGAAGATTCGAGAACAGGATATACCTAAGACAGCTTTTACCACCAGGTATGGGATGTACAAGTATACAGTTATGTCATTTGGTCTGACTAACACACCTGCCTATTTTATGAACATGATGAACAAAGTGTTTATGGAGTTCTTGGATAAGTTCGTCGTGGTGTTCATTGATGATATCCTGGTTTACTCAAAGAATGAAGAGGAGCATAAGGAACATTTGCGATTGGTACTGGAGAAGCTCAGAGAACATCAGTTGTATGCCAAGTTCAGCAAATGTGAGTTTTGGTTGAAGGAAGTAGGATTCCTCGGACACGTTATATCCAGAGAAGGTATATCAGTAGATCCCACTAAAGTTGATACCGTGACCAAGTGGGAAGCACCAACCATAGTTGGCGAGATCTGCAGTTTCCTTGGGCTCACAGGATACTACCGGAGATTTATTGAGAATTTCTCAAAGATTGTGAAGCCTATGGCTGAGTTATTAAAGAAGGATACCAAGTTCATATGGACCGAGGAGTGTGAGGCTAGTTTCCAGGAGTTGAAGAAACGCTTGGTTACTTCACCAGTGTTGATTTTGACAGACCAGACCAAGGACTATGAGGTGTACTGCGACGCTTCACATCGAGGACTTGGAGCAGTGCTTATGCAGGAAGGGAGAGTTGTTTCATATGCCTCACGAGTTGAATTATACTACGCATGATTTGGAGTTAGCAGTTCTAGTGCATGCATTAAAAACATGGGGACATTTCCTCATTGGAAATCATTGTGTGGTGTACATGGATCACAAGAGTTTGAAATACATTTTCACGCAGAAGGAGTTAAACCGCAGACAAAGGAGATGGTTGGAGCTCATCAAGGATTATGATATGAGATTGCATTACCATCCCGGAAAGGCTAATGTAGTAGCTGACGCATTAAGCCGCAAAAGCCATGTCAATACATTAATGACGGGAGAAATACCAAAGGAGTTAGCCGAGGATCTTCGTGAACTATGTTTGGAAATAGTTCCGAGAGGCTATATAGCAGCATTGGAGATTCAGTCAACTTTGATGGATAGAATCAGAGAAGCTCAGAAGACTGACAAGGAAATTGCCTCTATAAAGGAGAAAATGAGCGAAGGAAAGGCTAAAGGATTTCATGAGGATGAGCACGACACCCTATGGTTTGAAGACCATGTTTATGTGCCCAATGACCCGGAGATCAGGAAGTTGATTTCGCAAGAGGCGCATGACTCACCATATTCGATTCACCCAGGAAATACCAAGATGTATTTGGATTTGAAGGATATTGCGGAGTATGTAGCAGATTGTGATGTATGTCAGAGAGTAAAGGCAGAGCATCAGAAGCCAGCAGGATTGCTACAGCCATTGCCGATACCCGAATGGAAGTGGGATAAGTTAGGCATGGATTTTATCATGGGATTACCCAGGACTCGTTTAGGCTATGACTCGATTTGGGTTGTAGTTGATCGGTTGACGAAAGTAGCTCATTTCATCCCGGTAAAGACCACTTACACTAGTGCTAAGTTGGCAAAGATATACATGGCCAGGATTGTATGCTTACATGGAGTTCCGAGGAGTATAGTATCAGATAGAGGAACCCAGTTTACCTCAAAGTTTTGGAAGCAGTTGCACGAAACCTTGGGTACCAGGCTAGAGTTCAGCACAGCTTTTCATCCACAGACAGATGGACAGACCGAGAGAGTCAATCAGATTTTGGAGGACATGCTGAGAGCTTGTGCGCTAGATTATGGATCTAGTTGGGACGAGAATTTGCCGTATGCCGAGTTCTCTTACAACAACAGCTATCAATCCAGTTTAAAGATGGCCCCTTTTGAAGCCTTGTACGGAAGAAGGTGCAAGACACTGTTGTCGTGGGATGAAGTTGGAGACCGCCAGTTGTTTGGACCTGATTTGATTAAGGAGTCTGAACAGAAGGTGAAATTGATTCGCGATAGGCTAAAGATAGCCCAGTCCAGGCAGAAAAGCTACGCAGATGCTAAATGCAAGGAGACAGTTTACGAAGTTGGAGATAGAGCTTATCTTCGAGTATCCCCACTTCGGGGAACAAAGCATTTTGGTGTTAAGGGAAAGTTAGCGCCACGATTTGTAGGACCATACCGAGTATTGGAACGTATGGGAGAAGTAGCCTACAAGTTGGAATTGCCCGAAGGATTGTCAGGAGTTCATGATGTGTTCCACATTTCTCAGTTGAAGAAGTGCCACGCGGAGATGGCTGACATACCCTTGAGAGACACAATGCCATTGGAAGCAATTCAGTTGGATAAGATTGGACCTATGAGGAGAAACCAGTTAAGATTCTAGAGTATGCCAATCGAGTCACCCACAGCAAGGTTATAAAGTTTTGCAAGGTTCAGCGGAGCCACCACACGGAGGATGAAGCCACCTGGGAGCGAGAGGAAGATTTGCTCAAGGACCACCCTCACCTATTTTCTAGCCAACCCGAATCTCGGGGGCGAGATTAATCTTAAGGGGGGTAGGTTTGTAACATCCCAAATTTTCAATTTGGAATGTTATACACTAGATCATCATTGCATATCATATTTTATTTACTTTTGGTTTTGATCCTAGAAATTCTACGCAACTCAAGGACCCACGGAGAGAGTTGGGGATTTCGTTATTTTCATATTTGAGTTTTCTCAAATTTTGAGAATAGGATCATTTGATTTTAATTATTTTATCATCAATTATTTCTATTATGAAAATATGAGAGAGGGAATAAAATGACTTTCCCCAAAATAAAGAAATATTGAGGATTTAATAAAAAAATCAAATAAGATCTTTTTTCAGAGTTTTTCGGTATTTTATTTGAATTTAGGAAAAATGTGCGTTTTTCAAAATTGCATTTAGGCCCCAAATAAATGTTCACCTTGTGCGGATCGATTTTCGAAGCCCGGGAAAATTTATTTCGGGATTTTTGGAGTCCATTTAGTATTTCTTTTATTTGTTTTTCTGCGTGGAATATTAAAAAAAACGCGAACCGACTTCGGGCCGTACCCGAGCGGGACTCCGCCCGGGGGCAGCCTTTATAAGCCGCCCGACCCGAGCCGCCGAGCCCATCAGCCGCCGCTAGCCCACCCGCGCCCAAAACCCTAACCCTAGCCGCCGCCGCCGCCACCGCCGCCGCCGCCCGCCGCCGCTGGACCCGCCGCCCGAGGTCAACCTCGTTTTTGCCGCCCATTTTTTTTAAAAAAAGTCGCGGTTTTTTTAAATACATCGGTTTTTTTGATTTATTTAAATAGCGAGCGTTCGTACGTTCGTTCGTTCTAGCGAACGTTCGTCGTTTTTTTCTCGGATTAAATCCGCGATTTTTCTGATCGTGATTCCTGATCTGATTTTCGTTTCAGTATAACTTTTCGCTCGTTTATCGGAATCAGGCGATTCAAGCACCTGGAGTTTCGTCTCAAAACCCTCTATCCGTTTAACCAACTCAAACAAGTTTTTGCCACTGTAAAAATTGCCCTAGATCCATAATAGTAAACGAAGCCTGTTTCTTTTGTCATTTAACTTTCGTTGCTTCGTTTGATATGATTCTTTTTGCAAACCGGAGTTCTTAAGTTGAACCTTTCGGTTAGATCTCTTATTTGAGTTTTACCCGTGCATTAGATGAATACTTATTGTATGCTTGTTTGTTTGTCTACGGTAGAATACCCGGAGTGCGCCGCCTGTTACTTCGAATCTCTAGGTTTCGCGGATCATCGGCAAGGCAAGTAACACTTTGATCATACCTCCTACTACCCAGTTTTATTGCATTAGATCAATCCTCACACATTGCATAATTAGGATCTAATTAAATTGTGGGATTGGAAGTAGTTGAGGTAGTACCTATTACTTGTTTATTTTCAAACCTTTGGGAGTTACTTCTACGTTTGCCTTTGTGCCATGCTATGCTAGTAGACGTGGATTGGGTGAGTGATATCCATGACAGATGTGAGAGTGTTAATTAATGGTTTATCTAAGGTGGCAACTTAAACACACATCTTGGTGGATTGAGGTACCTGGGTATTCCAGGATTGCCTGTTTTTCTTTATGGACCGCCACCCAGGCCCAAAGGGATCATGAGATTTTTCATACTAGAAACTTCCGTGTGCAGCCACAAGCTATTATGGGCTCTAGCATAGTTGATTAAGTCGTGCGAACTCTTACAGGGTAGACTAGTAGATGTAGGGGAAAGTAGGTGTAACGGTCTATCCATCGTAAGGTGCTAGCGCTTCTGAAAGATTGTGTCTCGGTCATCCGTCTTCTCAAACACCATGTAGTGCGAGAAACCAAACGGAGGCGATCGAGTCTTGTGGGGAAAAGTGTGCAAACCTCTGCAGAGTGTATAAACTAATCATGGTTAGCCGTGTCCCCGGTTATGGACATCTTGAGTATCTAGTACTTGGATTATCATGTGAATCTCAACATGGTACTCTAAATTAATTTTGTTGGGTTTTGTTAATGATGATGCTTAATTGGGATTGAGAATGCTGTCAACCATTCTCAATGTTCAACGACCACCATGATAGTTAAATAAAATTTATTCCTTTGTAGTAGGGAAAAATTGGCTTTACGCAAAACTGTAACCTTAGAGCTTTCCACCAGCCAAATATGCATATAGTATAGTTGTTTCATTCCATTACTCTCTATGTGTTACCTTGCCTACATATTCCATGTGCTGACCCGTTTCGGGCTGCAACGTTGATGTTGTAGACTTTTCAGACGACGATTAAGTAGTTTTTAGGTCGTGGTTCTATACTCAGTGATGCCATTGGAGTTGATGGACTCACTTATCTTCCAAAGCCTTCCGCTGTTATCGTTATTAGATGGCCTTAAGCCATATTTATTGTAATAAGTTCTCTATTGAGACACTCAATGTAATAAGTGTGTGATTGCTACTATGTTATAAATCCTCCGAGTACTATGTGGTGTCAGCATTACTGATCCAGGGATGACACCTGAGCACAGAGATCAGACTGTTTGAGGTTTGGTCGCTACAACAAAGCATTGGGACAGACATAAGGTTGTATCCTAAGGACTCAACAAGCATGACTTTGTCCATGTGTCGATCCTTTGTAATCGCAACCTTACCTAGACCCAATACCTGACTTTTGCCTTTGTCAGCAAAAATGATATGCTTCAGATGCGACGGAGATAATGGAGCATCCATCAATAGATTCTTGTCACCAGTCATGTGGTTTGTACATCCACTATCAAGGACCCACTCAGTGGCTTTGGGTTGATCATCCTGCAGATGAATTAGTGCAGCTTACAAACTCATATACTTCATCAGTGAAGAATATGACATCTAAGATCAATTTCATCAAGTAAAAGAACTGATAAAGCAATATGAGGACGTGAGAAATGAAAGTTCATTTCTTCATGATTAGCCTGCGTCCTATCAGGCATGCTCAGGTCTCCAGCAAATTCTTCAGACGATTACGTGCGTCTGGAGACCTGACCCTGCCGAAGAGATTAGTTCTTTTTCTTCACCACCCACATCTGAAGGGGTGGCAAAGAGTTCATCATTCTGCGAGCTCCATACGAAAAGGATGGCATAGAAGCCAGTCCATTTCGTTTCACATAAGAGGGGTTAGAGTAAGCATAAGAGTATGCAGAGAAATTCTTCGAGGACTTATGGACATAATGATTTGAAGAATAATGCACATATCCATAATCCTTAGATCTTCCCTGTGAAACAGACGGGTTAGCATGATGATGTTCATATGAGGACTTTGATCCATATGAGGAATTTGGTCCGTATGAGGACTTGAATCCATATGAAGAATTTGGTCCATATAAAGAATTTGATCTGGGGTTCCTATTCTTCACAGGTGGCGTTATGATGACATTCACCTGAAGATTTTCAAGGCATCTTTTGGGAACCCAGATTTTCTTCATAGGGGAGCCGTTCCTGCAGTTAGTGCCAACATATCTAGCAAATACTTCACCATTCTGATTTTTGAATAGCTTATAGTTGGAGTCAATTGACTCATTATCAGAATGAGGAGATTCACATGCAAATCCAGATAAGTTAGATGGATCAACTGGAGGTCCCTTTGCAGCAACCCATGTAGTTTTGGGGTACTGCTCAGGCTTCCAATATGTACCATCAGCATTGAGTTTCCTCTCAAAGGCGATACCCTCTTTCCTAGGGTTCCTGTTGAGGATCTGCTTTTTAAGCACATCACAAAGAGCCTGATGCCCTTTGAGGCTTTTGTACATGCATGTCGTGTACAATTCCTTCAGCTCTGCATCGTCAGTGATACTAGCAATGTCCTCAGATAAGGAATTAGTGATAGCAGAGGCATGTGAAGAATTTGAAACATTAGCAGCATTTGAACATTCAGGTGAAGAATTAGCAGATTCACGTTCAATGCACTTCAAGCATGGAGGAACAAATTCTTCCTGAGAAGCGCTGATTTGTTGAGCAAGTAATGAATCACGCTCCTTCTGAAGATCTTCATAACTCACTCTTAGCTTCTCAAGGTCTTGCTTTCTTTGAAGAAATTCATAAGAAAGCTTCTCATGATCCGATAAGAGAGTGTTATGATGACTTTGAAGTTTGTCAAGCTTGGACTGAAGTCTCTGAAGATTTTCAGTCAAAGTTTCAGTGCGATCCATTTCTTCACCCAACATATCATCACTTTTATTTAGCATGTTTTGAACCTTTTCTAATGCCCTTTGCTATTTTATAGCAATCTTAGCAAGTTTAGAATAGTTGGGTTTAAGGTTTTCATCGGATTCATTCTCACTTGATTAAGAGGAGGTATATTTGAGTACCTTGGCACCCTTTGCCATGAAGCAATAGGTGGGAGCGTAGTCATCATCGCCTTCATCAGCCTTGTTGGTGAGGTCATTTTCTTCAATATTGAAGATAGACTTGCTGACGAATGCAGTAGCGAGAGCAAGGCTCGCCACTCCGGATTCGGACTCCTCAGATGACTCCTCTTCCTCATTTTCTTCAGATTCAGCCTCAGAGTCCATTTCCTTGCCAATGAATGCCCTGGCCTTCTTGGAGATGCTCTTCTTGTGATATGAAGGCTTTGAGGATTTTGATGATGAGGATTTTGTGGATTTCTTCTTTTTCTTCGCATCATCAGAACTGTAATCCTTGTATTTCTTCTTCTTTGATTCCTTTTCCCACTGAGGACAATCTTGAATGAAATGTCCAGGTTTCTTGCATTTGTGACAGAGCCTCTTCTTGTAGTCACTGGATGAGGAATCATTGCTCCTTGAGGATCTTCCAAGGCGACCACGTCTTGAGAACTTTTGGAACTTCTTCATGAGCAGAGCCAGATCATGGCTCAGTTCTTCAGGATCACCAAGGCTGCTACCAGAGTCTTCATCTTCGGACTCAGATACTGCCTTGGCCTTCAGTGCACGTGTTCTGCCATAGCTTGAACCATAGAGATCTCTCTTTTCAGCAAGTTGGAACTCATGAGTATTTAGCCTCTCGAGAATATCAGCGGGATCAAGTGACTTGTAATCAGCACGTTCTTGTATCATCAATGCCAGAGTGTCAAATGAGGAATCAAGCGATCTCAGCAATTTCTTCACCACCTCATGGTCGGTGATGTCAGTGGCACCAAGTGCTTGAAGCTCATTTGAGATGTCAGTGAGGCGATCGAAGGTTTGTTGAACATTTTCATTGTCGAGTCTTTTGAAGCGGTTGAAGAGATTGCGAAGAACATCAACTCGAGAGTCACGCTGAGTTGAGACTCCTTCATTCACTTTGGACAACCTGTCCTAGATAAGCTTCGCTGTTTCCAAAGCACTCACTCTGCCATACTGTCCTTTGCTCAGATGGCCACATGTGATATTCTTCGCTTGAGAGTCGAGTTGCTTGAATCTCTTCACATCGGCAGCATTCAGAGAAGGTGTGACTGAGGGAACACCATCTTCCACAACATACCAGAGATCGTTATCAATTGCTTCAAGATGCATTCACATCTTATTCTTCCAGTAGGGGTAGTCTGTCCCATCGAAGGTAGGACACCCAGTAGAGACCTTGATCATACCTGCGGTCGACATAACTAAAACTCCAGGCGGTTAAACCAAAATCACACAAAAAAGGGAGTACCTTGCTCTGATACCAATTGAAAGTGCGTTATATCGACTAGAGGGGGGGTGAATAGGCGATTTTTATGAAATTCTTCACTGAGGAATTTGCCGGTGAGGAAATTCCTTAGCGAAGAACTACTAGCAGTGGAATAAGTACTCAAAAGTAAACATAACAGAATACAAGCATAGTCATCATGATGAAATGAAGACAGGCACAGAGTACAGGAAGCGTAATCACAGGATAAAACAGGATGAAGACAAACAGACTGAAGAAATTAAACTGAGGAAATTGAGAAAGTCTTCAGTCGAAGTCTTCAAACACAGATATGAACAAGCACACAACACAGTTATGAGGAAATGAAAGAGTTGAGGAAATAGAACCAGTAAGCTTGGTGAAGACAATGATTTGGTAGACCAGTTCCAACTGTTGTCTCAGTTGTACGTCTGGTTGGAGCGGTTGAGTATTTAAACTCGAGGACACACAGTCCCGGACACCCAGTCAAGGACACTTAGTCCAAGACACCCAGTCCTCACCGATTCTCCTTGAACTAAGGTCACACAGACCTCGTCCAATCACTCGTGGTAAGTCTTCAGGCGACTTCCAAACCTTCACAAACTTGGTCACTCGGTGATCCACAATTCCTCTTGGATGCTCTAGACCATGACGCCTAACCGTCTGGAAGAAGCACAGTCTTCAAAGGTAACAAGCGTCAGATCCACTCAGGATCAATCTCTTAAGTGATGCTCAATCACTTGGGGTTTGTAGGTGTTTGGGTTTTGGGTTTTTGGTTTTTCCTCACTTGATGATTTTCGCTCAAAGTCCTCAGAGGATGGGTTGATCTCAAATGACAAGTGTCAGTTTCTCTCGGAGCAGCCAACCAGCTAGTGGTTGTAGGGGGAGGCTATTTATAGCCTAGGGAGCAGCCCGACATGATAAGACATAAATGCCCTTCAATGATATGACTGTTAGGTGGATAGATATTTTGGGACAGCTGGCGCATAGCACAGCAACTGTCGGAATTTTGAGTAGCAAAATCCTCAGGGCTATCATGTTCCTCACTGTGTAGGCAATCCGCACTGGCGAATTCCTAACTCCTCAGTCAGGACAAATTCCTCAGAGACCAGAAGAACTTTGTCTCTGTCACTGAAGAAATTGGCTGAACTGTATGAGATTTCCAATGGCTTCACTCGAAGGGATTGGTAGGTGTAGGATTTTGAGTTGAGCATCACATGGAAATTTTTCCTTAGTATTTCCTCGACCCCCTTTAACAGTACGGTGTTTCCTATGACTCAAGAAAGAGAAAAACAAAACTATGAAAACGAAAGTCTTCAAGCTTCATATTCCTCGCATGAATATCAAGTCTTCACGGACACACCAATTTCTTCACTTTCAAAGTCTTCATGAAAGTCTTCAGAAATACCAAAATCTTCAGTCGAAGATATTCATTTTTAGGGGTCGACATTTCCTGTAAATATCAAACTCCTCATAGACTTGTTGACCTGTGTACACTCACAAACGCATTAGTCCCTTAACCTATAAGTCTTCAATACACCAAAATCACTAAGAGGCACTAGATGTAGTTACACGATAGCCAAATCTCCCTCAGCAACAGTGTCGTCTTTAAAGACGGGATGAGACATCCTTCCTGGTGGCGACGACATAGCAGAACTCTCAATGAAAGCACCAATGTCGGTGTCAAAACCGGTGGATCTCGGGTAGGGGGTCCCGAACTGTGCGTCTAGGCCGGATGATAACAGGAGGCAGGGGACACGATGTTTTACCCAGGTTCGGGCCCTCTTGATGGAGGTAAAACCCTACGTGCTGCTTGATTAATATTGATGATATGGGTAGTGCAAGAGTAGATCTACCACGAGATCAGAGAGGCTAAACCCTAGAAGCTAGCCTATGGTATGATTGTATGTTGTGATTGTTGTCCTACGGACTAAAACCCTTCGGTTTATATAGACACCGGAGAGGGTTAGGGTTACACAAGGTCGGTTACAAAGGAGGAGATATTCATATCCGTATTGCCTTGTTTGCCTTCCACGCCAAGTAGAGTCCCATCCGGACACGAGACGAAGTCTTCAATCTTGTATCTTCATAGTCTAACAGTCCGGCCAATGGATATAGTCCGGCTATCCGGAGACCCCCTAATCCAGGACTCCCTCAGGCGGTCTTGAGCTGTTTGGCGGCCTTTTCGCACGGCTCCGAAGACGAAGCCCGAGTGCGTTTTTGCACTTGTGTGCTTGGAGGAGCTGCCTTGCCACGCCCGCCTGCAGGGTCTTGAGACTGTTTGGATCGACGTTCTGAGCGAGGTGGTGAGTTGACTTCCTCATTACCATCCGAGTCGTCGCTGTCATATTCATTGTCATCGGGGGATTGCCAGTCACCACTCTCGTCTGTGCTCTCCGTTCCCTCCTAGACTTGCTCCCCGTTTGGCATTGAGTACATCTCAGTATAAATCTGCAAAGCAAGAAGTTAAACAAGCATCAATCAGATTCAAGGACAGTTACAAAACAGAATAAAAATGCACTCGGTAACAAAGGTCAGACCTTGTACGGCTCGTTTTCAGCGTCGAATGGTGCAACTCTTCCGGACCCCTGGGGTTGTCTTTGTTTCCAGTGATGCTCCGCAGCCACTGCGCCACCGTCTCCTCGGTAACTTCCTTTGGGTCGACCCGAGCGGTGTCACTAGGGCCCGAGTACATCCACGTCGGATGATCGTGAGCTTGGAGAGGTTGGATGCGTTGACTGAGAAACACCTCCAACAAATCCATGCCAGTCACGCCATCATGGACTAATTGGACTACTCGGTCGACTAGCATAGATAACTCTCCCTTCTCTGTTGGAGTCACGGTCAACGAAGAGGGTTGGCGGACTCGGTCCATGGTGAAGGGGGGAAGACCAGTTGACTGACCAGGAGTCGGAACATCTTGGGAATAGAACCAGGTCGACTGCCACCATCTAATTGGCTCTGGAAGGGTCATAGAAGGAAAAGTACTCCTACCCCTCATCTGAATCCCTAAACCCCCGCACATTTGGATCACATGTGTCTTTTCATCATTCGGATTTGCCTTCTTCACAGTTTGAGAACAGCAAGTAAAAATGTGCTTGAATAAACCCCAATGCGGTAGACAACCCAAGAAGTTTTCACACAGAGAGATGTATGCAGCAAGATATGTGATTGTGTTGGGGGAGATGTGATGAAGTTGGGCACCAAAAAAGTTCAAGAAACCCTGGTAAAAGGATGTGGAGGCAGAGTGAAACTGCGGTCGACATGGGTGGCAAGGAGGACGCACTCACCCTCCTGCGGCCGAGGCTCGGTCTCGTTCCCCGGCAACCTCCAAGACCCGTGGGCAATCAAGCCTCCACTATCCAGATCCTCCAAGTCTTCCTTCTGGATCGTGGATTGAATCCAATCCCCTGGATCCAACCAGGCAGCAAACCAGACCTCGACTACGACCCTCGACTCGTTTTCTTGCCCTTCGCCACCGCCTTCTTCGAGCACTCCAGGGATGCCGTATTGTCCTTTCCCATGGTGACGAAGTGTGTGCGGGCGAGCGGAGACGATGAAGATGTCCTAGAGCGCGGTGGAGAAGCAGAGGAGGAAGAGGATGATTGGGAGGCATTGTGCGTTGCATCGGCCTGGGCGCTATTTATGAGACCACTTCTAAGTGGCTGACAAGTGGGCCCGAGCGATCTTATCATATCCCGCAGGAGGCGCTCGCCCGATACATGGTGGAAAAGGCGACACGAAGATCGAGGCGCCCCCATCTATCCACTCAGATTACTGCGGCACGCTCCATCCCACGCGCTTCCCCGAAATTTCGAATCGCGTGAAATCTGGGAACGACAAAGCAACCAATCGCGCCGAGGATTTCGTACCATAACTCACTCGGAGATTATCAACATAACTCGCTCGACGACCTTTGAATTGATCAAGGCGACTGAAACGAAGCTGAAGCCCCAGCATGACTCCCTAATTCTAGTGAAATGCCTCCGAGGCATGGAATCGAGTCGGAACCGACATCAACTCTCTTTTTACTCGGACCTCAATCCATTCGAGGGCTAATGACGATGCCATTAACCTAGGGTAGGGTCATAGGCCTGGCCTAGACGCCCTACCCAATGTCACCACCCTAGAGTCAAGAACATTCAAAGTACGACAAAGGATACCGACTGAAATAACCTTGGAGTGCAATCCACTCAACCAATTATCTCACTTGGATATCCCAATTCCATTCGACCAAGAAGAAGTCACTCTACCATACAAGAAATCACTCGGAGTACGGAAGATCTAAAGCCACTCAGGATGGCAACGGTCAGGCGTTCACTCCGCAGTATTTAAAGATCATTTATATCTCTTTGTAGCTGGCGTTATCAGTAACGCCCTGTCTTAATGTACATTGAACCATGTGTAAAGGGCGATGGCTGGGGTCCTGGCGCACTCTATATAAGCCATCCCCTCCTCTGGCACAAGGGTTCGCACCCCCTGTAACTTTCACGCATAATCCAGTCGACCAAGCCTCCGGGCACTGAGACGTAGGATTGTTACTTCCTCTGAGAAGGGCCTGAACTCGTAAACCTTGCGTGCACAACCTCACCGTAGCTAGGACCTTGCCTCCTCCTACGTACCCCCTATTCTATTGTCAGACTTATTCCCACGACAGTTGGTTCTCCAAACCGACGCAAATAGAGACTCTCTAGATTTGACACTGCTAATGCAGTTGAAGTCCCAAGTCTACATGATGAGTTCATCTCCCATACTCCACCATCGCAGGTGCTTGCTCTAAGTTGACAGTGTGATAATTGGTTTTGTGTTGCATATGTTGTCTAGCCTGTATTTCTTCTATTTTGATTAAATTGCACCTGCTGAGTATATATGTTATACATGTGCATATGACATGCCTTTATGTGTCTAGAAAACACTGCATCTATCTATTATACCATGTTCTTACATAAAAGTACTGTTGTTGTGTATCCTGCATTAGTCACTCATGATTGGACACTTTTAACATGGCAGTTTGATAGTGGTTGCATCTTGCATTGATTTCTAGGTTGTACTGCTTCTAATTTTTCGAAATGCCACTTATGACAAGACACTTTTAACTTGGCAGAGTGATATTGGTAGCATCTTTCATATGGTGTCTAGCTTGCATTACTTTTATTTTCTTGAAAATCCTTCTGCTTAGTTTGCACATCATAGCTGTGAACATGTCACGCTGTCCTATTTTTCTTACATATTGCATCCTCATACGGTTGTCTTACATCAAAGTATTGCTTGTCTATATTATGCATCAATGAGTTCAAAAGAGCGATTTTATTCTTTTGTGTTGTTGGTAGACACGGAAAAGTCAAAAAAGAGCAAGGAAAAGAATATAGTAGGGAATGGTGTTACTCATCAGGTCAGGTGCACCGGAAAAGGATCTGCCCTCGAGATTCTGCTGGTACTTATAGTGCAGTAGAAGGTCCAAGTCCACCGACTAAATCTACAAACACAGTATCACCTACTCCACTAGCTACAGCATCCGCTTCAACTGCACCGGCATCTCAACGAGTTACTCATTCATTTGCTCCGCAACTGGCCAGTTCCCAAGTTGCCTTCACACCTAACACTACTTCTGAAGCACTGCTGACACAACAGGACTTGGCAAGATCAGATGAACCTCATGAGCATCAACACCAAGACGGTACCTGACCGTGTCAAGTTGCAGTTGCATGCTCCTTTATATTTACTCTCATAGTTTGATGTGCACTAACACTTTCCATATTCGTTGTTGAACTAGCACCAGGGCGCAAGCAGAAACAGACAACAGGGAAAATGCTTGACAGAATAACAAAATCTAAAGGAGGAAGAATGGAGATCCATTTTGAGGCAGGTTTAAAAAGGCCACGTGATGCTACATAGTCAGCCAAGTTAGTATCAGAGGCAGCCGTTGCTGTTAGGTGTCATGCACGTATCCTCCCAACGTGGATCCAGTACAGGAATGAGAAAGACGATACCGAGTTTAACACCTTCCTTGACCATGTATCCGTAAGTAATGTTATTCATCGCAATTTGTAATATTGTCTTGTTGTGTCCCATACTTTCTAGCTTCATCCTAATAAGACTCACATTCTTTTTTCAACAGATGAGGTTCAAGTTGGATCTGAAAGATGATGCAACTAAACAAGCATGCACTCATGTTTTTCAGACTGCTCTGCAACGGTATCGGTATCACCTTAGAAAAACTCACTTTGAAGGCAAGGCTAACAATGAAATCTCCCAAACATCTCCAGTGGAATATATTACAGATGAAGACTGGACAACCCTTGTTAAACACTGGTCTGATCCAAAGTACCAGGTAGGGTATATGTATTTGATTAGATGACATATTAAACTTGTATTGACGTATGTGCCTTACAAGTGTATCTTCTTCTAGGCTAATTGTTTAAAGAACAAGACCAACCGTTTTAAAGTGAAATTCCAACAGACAACAAGATCTCGTAGCTATATTGCACACTGTGAGGCTCTTGTAAATAGCTGTCACTTCCTTCTTTTTTCTGTGCCATATTATCATATCTATATTGACTTGTTCCGAATATAGAGGAAAGCCCATGCGGACCAAAAAGAACCTAAACCGAATGCAATGCAAATCTTCAAGGATTGCCACACCAGCAAGATGAAGGGCATGAGCATGCCAGTTCAAGCCGTTGTTGTAAGTCCTTACTCCTCCTGCCTTTGAACTACTTGTTACTGTGACGTGTTCATTTAACTGCTTGGTTTGTAGCCAATGTCAGTTACTCTGTTCACTTTTATACATAGTTGTCTTAACATATCATTTCACCTTACACGGTTTAAAAGAGATGAAAGATATTCTTTTGGTCTTGATCTGTAATCTAGTTGTGATGTTCATGTGACCACACAATGATACAATAGCATGTTTGTTTTATATATGTTTGCTCGTGATATGAGTGATGTCATACTATGTTCATCCTACTTTAAACCATGTCTCTTTATCCTTACATGTCAAAGAATGTGAGGGAATAGACAATACATCAGGCATGCTACATGGACATATGTTCCGAAATTGATTTTATTATGTAGTTGGCACTACAATACATGCTAATGTATTACAGTAGTTCACCAAAATAAGTTATGTATAAACGTGAAACCTACTTTGTTTATTTTTGTCTCATTAGTAACTTATATGGTACACTAATCTACAAGTTGAACTTTCAGCAAGCTATGGAACAAATGATTGAACAACCACAACCACCTGAAGGTGACGAGGCTACCACAGGCACAATGTCACCTCTTGCTGCAGTGCGTCAGTATCTCTCCACTAACAGTGCAAAAAGCACCTTCTTGTGTAATTCTGGTTTGATTGTCAAGGTAACCTCGTCCAAATCGCCTACTGAACAAAAAATTTCGGCTAGACAGAGTGATATATTTGTGCTCCAGACATAAGTCCAATCCCTAATGGACGTTGTTTCGAAAACAAGAATAGTGGTTGACAAATGTCGTCAAGACATGAATGGTTTTGAAACCAGACTATCAGACATTTTCTTCGTTGTTCAAGAGAAATGGCGGAAAAAGGGGATGATCATGCTGCTCCATCAGATTCTACAGCCTGAAACATTAGCACTCAGGTTAAATGGTATGTGCTTCTATACATCTGATGGTGCTTTTATCTACAAGGATTGTAAACTTTATGCCAACAGGCTTTTTGTTGTATGGCTGGAATTTATTTTATTGTGATACATCATTTATCATGCTGCCAAAGGCTGTAGAAATTACGACGCTATTTTTTGTATAGTGTAGGTTTATCTTAGTAATGTGTTCAAACAAAAGCTTCGTAGGATCCCAACATGCCAACATTCGTTAGGCCCATTCCAATTGGGCTAAAAACAATAATGGGTCGTAATTTGCATGTAGCCCACTAAAAATATCTGGGCCTAAATCAGCATAAGCTTTCATATTTTTGGTAGGTCTGTGCCCCTAGTGGGCCTTTAATAGGCCTAAACATAATTTGGGCCCTCAGTAACAATAGGTCGTTAACATGTGTAAATATCTTGAGCCCATAAATAACATGGGCCTTTAATAGGCCGAAAGTGAGATTGGGCCTTGATTGTGCCAAATAACCCACTAGTAATTAGCATGCCGATATGTATCTCAGCTCATGGTGGCCCATTTACAATGTGGATAGTTCACAGACCAAAATTCAGATGGGCCGTAAATGCGCCGACCTATTACACGGGCCTTTAACAGGACGGAAGTTCGGTCGGGCTTGATTAGTATCAGTTTTATATGGGTCGTTAATAGGCCCAATGTGATGTTGGTCCACATATGGCCCATGGATTTCGTCCGACGTTAACAGGCCGAAAATCACAACAGGCTGGAAGTGGCCCAAATCTACAGTGGGCCTCTAACAGGCCGAATGTCAGACATGGCCGAATATGACCCAAATCCTTCACGGTCGTTTATGGGCCGAAAGTTTTAATGGCCAAAAAATGGGCCCAAATTAAGCAGGACCTTTAATAGGCCGAAAACACACCGGGCCATAATTCGGCCCAAATACTTAGCGGACTATTAACGAGCCAGAAGTGACCATGGGCCATGATGATGACAAGTTTATAATGGGTCGTTGACGGGCCGATTTGACAATAGTCGTACGGGCCTTAACTACGAATGGGTCGTCTGCAAGCAGGCCGTTAATGGGTCAGCCCGCTAATTTTGACTGGGCCAACCTTTTTAACCTAAATGGACCACTGTTGGGCCTTGCCACGTGTCGACGTATCATCTGTGCATTGGGGGTTGACATCTGTCCTTTTCGGGTGCTAACAAGTGGTTGCTATAGCCAATGATAATTTTACACGTGGAAAATCTCCATTGGACGGGGTTATTGATGGGTTATCGGATCCAAACCGGAACCCCATAGCTTAATGGTGACCCGTTACAGTGGATGCCTGCTACGACTTGAGCTTGTGTTGGTTTTCCCCGAAGAGGAAGGGATGATGCAGCAGAGTAGCGTAAGTATTTCCCTCAGTTTTTGAGAACCAAGGTATCAATCCAGTAGGAGGCCACGCTCAAGTCCCTCGTACCTGCACAAAGCGATAGCTACTCGCAACCAACGCGATTAGGGGTTGTCAATCCCTTCACGGTCACTTACGAGAGTGAGATCTGATAGATATAATATTTTTGGTATTTTTGGTATAAAGATGCAAAGTAAAAAGTGAAAGCAAAGTAAAAAAGCAAAGCAAGATTAAAGTGATGGAGATTGATATGATGAGAATAGACCCGGGGGCCATAGGTTTCACTAGTGGCTTCCTCAAGAGCATAAGTATTCTATGGTGGGTGAACAAATTACTGTTGAGCAATTGACAGAATTGAGGATAGTTATGAGAATATCTAGGCACGATCATGTATATAGGCATCACGTCCGTGACAAGTAGATCGAAACGATTCTGCATCTACTACAATTACTCCACTCATCGACCACTATCCAGCATGCATCTAGAGTATTAAGTTAAAAATAGAGTAACGCCTTAAGCAAGATGACATGATGTAGAGAGATAAATTCATGCAATATGAAATAAACCCCATCTTGTTATCCTTGATGGCAACGATACAATACGTGCCTTGCTGCCCCTTCTGTCACTGGGTAAGGACACCACAAGATCGAACCCAAAGCTAAGCACTTCTCCCATGGCAAGAACTACCAATCTAGTTGGCCAAACCAAATGGATAATTCGAAGAGACTTGCAAAGATAACCAATCATACATAAAAGAATTCAGAGAAGATTCAAATATTATTCATAGATAGACTTGATCATAAACCCACAATTCATCGGTCTCAACAAACACACCGCAAAAAGAAGATTACATCGAATAGATCTCCACAAGAGAGGGGGAGAACTTTGTATTCAGATTCAAAGAGAGAGAAGAAGCCATCTAGCTACTAACTATGGACCCGAAGGTCTGAGGTAAACTACTCACACTTCATCGGAGGGGCTAGGATGATGTAGAAGCCCTCCGTGATGACGGCCCTCTTCCGACGGAGCTCCGGAACAAGCCCCAAGATGGGATCTCGTGGATACAGAAAGTTGCGGCAGTGGAATTAGGTTTTTGGATCCTATTCTGATTGTTTGGGGGTACGTGTGTATATATAGGACGAAGAAGTACGCCGGAGGAGCAACGAGGGGCCCACGAGGCAGGGGGCGTGCCCCCCACCCTCGTGACCGCCTCTTTTGTTCCTTGGAGCAGGGTCCAAGTCTCCTGGATCTCGTTCGGTGAGAAAATCACGTTCCCGAAGATTTTATTCCGTTTGGATCCGTTTGATATTCCGTTTATCTCAAACACTGAAATAGGCAAAAAACAACAATTCTGGGCTGGGCCTCCGGTTAATAGGTTAGTCCCAAAAATAATATAAGAGTGGAAAATAAAGCCCAATATAGTCCAAAACAGTAGATAATATATCATGGAGCAATCAAAAATTATAGATACGTTGGAGATGTATCAGGCATCCCCAAGCTTAATTCCTGCTCGTCCTCGAGTAGGTAAATGATAAAAAGAGAATTTTTGATGCGGAGTGCTACTTGGCATAATTTCAATGCAAATCTTCTTAATTGTGGTATGAATATTCAGATTAGAAAGATTCAAGACAAAAGTTTATATTGACATAAAAATAATAATACTTCAAGCATACTAATAAAGCAATTATGTCTTCTCAAAATAACATGGCCAAAGAAAGTTATCCCTACAAAATCATATAGTCTGGCTATGCTCCATCTTCACCACACAAAGTATTTAAATCATGCACATCCCCGATGACAAGCCAAGCAATTGTTTCATACTCTAACTTTTTCAAAACTTTTTCAATCTTCACGCAATACATGAGCGTGAGCCATGGATATAGCACTATAGGTGGAATAGAATGGTGGTTGTGGAGAAGACAAAAAGGAGGGGAAGATAGTCTCACATCAACTATGCGTATCAACGGGCTATGGAGATGCCCATCAATAGATATCAATGTGAGTGAGTAGGGATTGCCATGCAACGGATGCACTAGAGCTATAAATGTATGAAAGCTCAACAAAAGTAACTAGTGGGTGTGCATCCAACTTGCTTGCTCACGAAGACCTAGGGCAATTTTGAGGAAGCCCATCATTGGAATATACAAGCCAAGTTCTATAATGTAAAATTCCCACTAGTATATGAAAGTGACAACATATGATACTCTCTATATGAAGAACATGGTGCTACTTTGAAGCACAATATATGAGACTCGCCATATCATGGTGCTACTTCGAAGCACAAGTGTGGAAAAAAGATAGTAGCATTGCCCCTTTTTTATTTATTTTCTTTTTTGGGGCCTTCTTTTTTTCTTTGACCTTTCTCTTTTTTATTGGGACAATGCTCTATTGAATGATGATCATCACACTTCTATTTATTTACAACTCAATGATTACAACTCGATTCTAAAACAAAGTATGACTCTATGTGGATGCCTCTGGCGGTGTACCGAAATATGCAATGAATCAAGAGTGACAAGTATGAAGAAATTATGAACGGTGGCTTTTCCACAAATACTATGTCAACTACATGATCATGCTAAGCAATATGACAATGATGAATGTGTCATGATGAACTAGATGGTGGAAAGTTGCATGGCAATATATCTCAGAATGGCTATGGAAATGCCATAATAGGTAGGTATGGTGGCTATTTTGAGGAAGGTATATGGTAGGTGTATGATACCAACGAAAGGTGCGCGGTATTTGGAGAGGCTAGCAAATGTGGAAGGGTGAGAGTGCGTATAATCCATGGACTCAACATTAGTCATAAAGAACTGTAGCGACCAGACCTCAAACAGTCTGATCTCTATGCTCCGGTGTCATCCCTGGATCAGTAATGCTGACACCACACAGTACTCGGAGGATTTATAGCAGAGTAGCAATCACACACTTATTACATCGAGTGTCTCAAAAGAGAACTTATTACAATAAATATGGCTGAAGGCCATCTAATAACGATAACAGCGGAAGGCTTGGAAGATAAGTGAGTCCATCAACTCCAACGGCATCACTGAGTATAGAACCACGACCTAAAACTCCTTAATCATCGTCTGAAAAGTCTGCAACATTAATGTTGCAGCCCGAAACGGGTCAGCACATGGAATATGCTGGCAAGGTAACACATAGAGAGTAATGGAATGAAACAACTATACTATATGCATATTTGGCTGGTGGCAAGCTCTATGGTTACAGCTTTGTGTAAAGCCAATTTTTCCCTACTTCAAAGGAATAAAATTTATTTAACTATCATGGTAGTTGTTGAACATTGAGAATGGTTGACAGCATTCTCAATCCCAATTAAGCATCATCATTAAACATAACCCAACAAAATTAATTTAGAGTAACATGTTGAGATTCACATGATAATCCAAGTACTAGATACTCAAGATGTCCATAACCAGGGACACGGCTAACCATGATTAGTTTATTACACTCTGCAGAGGTTTGCGCACTTTTCCCCACAAGACTCGATCGCCTCCGTTTGGTTTCTCGCACTACAAGGTGTTTGAGAAACGGATGACCGAGACATAGTCTTTCAGAAGCGCTAGCACCTTACGATCGGGTAGACCGTACCACCTACATCCCTTACATCTGCTAGTCTACCACTGTAAGAGTTCGCACGACTTAGTCAACTATGCTAGAGCCCATAATAGCTTGTGGCTGCACACGGAAGTTTCTAGTATGAATAGTCTCATGATCCCTTTGAGCCTGGGTGGCGGTCCAAAAGAAAACAGGCAAGTCCTGGAATACCCAGGTGCCTCAATCCACCCAGATGTGTGTTTAAGTTGCCACCTTAGATAAACCATTAATTAACAAAACTCACATCTGTCATGGATATCACTCATCCAATCCACGTCTACTAGCATAGCATGGCATAATAAGCAAACGTAGAAGTAACTCCCAAAGGTTTGATAATAAACAGGTAATAGGTACTACCTCATCTACTTCCCATCCCACAATTTAGTTAGATCCTAACCATGCAATGTGTGAGGATTTATCTAATGCAATAAAACTGGGTAGTAGAAAAGGTATGATCAAAGTGTTACTTGCCTTGCTGATGATCCGGGAAACCTAGCGATTCGAAGTAACAGGCGGCGCACTCCGGGTATTCTATCGCAAACAAACAAACAAGCATACAGTGAGAACTCATCTAATGCACGGGTAAAACTCAAATAAGAGAATCTAACCAGAAGGTTCAACTTAAGAACTCCGGTTGGCAAAAGAATCAAATCGAACGAAGCAACGAAAGTCAAACGGAGAAAGAAAACAACTTCGTTCTACTAATCTGGATCTAGGGCAAATTTTATAGTAGCAAAATCTTGTTTAAGTTGGTTAAACGGATAGAGGGTTTCGAGACGAAACTCTAGGCGCTTGAATCGCCTGATTCCGATAAACGAGCGAAAAGTTATACTAAAACGAAAATCGGATCAGGAATTGCGGTCAGAAAAATCGCGGATTTAATCCGAGAAAAAGAAAAACGACGAACGTTCATTAGAACGAACGAATGGACGAACGCTCGCTATTTAAATAAACCGGAAAAACCGATCTATTTAAAAAACCAAAACTAATAAAGAAATAAACCGACAAAAACCGATCGGTTTTTAAAAAACCGACGGCACGAATTTCGAGGCGCGACGAACCTCGGGAAGCGGGATCGACGGCGGCGGCGTCCGGCGGGGCAGACGGTGGCGGCGCGGTGGCGGGTGACGGCGGCGGCGGCGCGCGGCGCGGGTGGCGAGGCGGCGGCTGGTAGCGGCGAGGCGGGGCTGGGGCGGCGCTAGGGTTCGGCTGGGGCTGGGGCTGGGCCTCTCCCCGGCTTATAAAGGCTTAGCCGGGCCGGAGTCCTAGTCGGACACGGCCCGTAGGTCAGTTCATTTTTTTCTAAATAATTACGTGCAGAAGGAAAAATAAAAAGAAATACTAACCGGACTCCAAAAATTCTGAAATAAATTTTCACGGGCTTCTAAAATCAAGCCGCACAAGGTGAACATTTATTTGGGACCTAAGTGCAATTTTGAAAAACGCACATTTTTCCTAAATTCAAATAAAACACCGAAAAACTCCGAAATAAAATGTTATTTGATTTTATTATTAAATTCCTCAATATTTCTTTATTTTGGGAAAGTCATTTTATTCCCTCTCTCATATTTTGTAATAGAAATAATTGATGATAAAATAAATAAAATCAAATGATCCTATTCTCAAAATTTGAGAAAACTCAAATATGAAAATAATGAAATCCCCAACTCTCTCCGTGGATCATTGAGTTGCGTAGAATTTCTAGGATCAACCAAAATGCAAAATAAAATATGATATGCAATGATGATCTAATGTATAACATTCCAAATTGAAAATTTGGGATGTTACAAACCTACCCCCTTAAGATGAATCTCGCCCTCGAGATTCGGGTTGGCTAGGAAATAGGTGAGGGTGGTCCTTGAGCAAATCTTCCTCTCGCTCCCAGGTGGCTTCATCCTCCGTGTGGTGGCTCCACTGAACTTTGCAAAACTTGATAACCTTGCTGTGAGTGACTCGACTGGCAAACTCGAGAATCTTAATTGGTTTCTCCTCGTATGTCAAATCGTGATCCAACTGAATAGTTTCCAAAGGCACTATGTCTCTCAAAGGTATGTCAGCCATCTCCGCGTGACATTTCTTTAACTGGGAAACGTAGAACACATCATGAACTCCTGACAATCCTTCGGGTCAACTTGTAGGCCACTTCTCCCATACGCTCCAAAACTCGATATGGTCCTACAAATCGTGGTGCTAACTTCCCTTTAACTCCAAAACGCTTTGTTCCCCGAAGTGGAGATACTCGAAGATAAGCTCTATCTCCGACTTCATAAACTGTCTCCTTGCGTTTAGAATCTGCATAACTTTTCTGTCTGGACTGGGCTACCTTGAGCCTATCGCGAATCAACTTCACCTTCTGTTCAGACTCTTTAATCAAGTCAGGTCCAAACAACTGGCAGTCTCCAACTTCGTCCCACGACAACGGTGTCCTGCACCTCCTTCCGTACAAAGCTTCAAAAGGGGCCATCTTTAAACTGGTTTGGTAACTGTTGTTGTAAGAGAACTCTGCATATGGCAAATTATCATCCCAACTAGATCCATAATCTAGCGCACAAGCTCTCAGCATATCCTCCAAAATCTGATTTACTCTCTCGGTCTGTCCATCTATCTATGGATGAAAAGCTGTACTAAATTCTAGCCTGGTACCCAAAGTTTCGTGCAACTGTTTCCAGAACTTTGAGGTAAACTGGGTTCCTCTATCTGATACGATACTCCTTGGAACTCCATGCAGACATATGATCCTGGTCATGTATATCTTTGCCAACTTAGCACCGGTGTAAGTGGTCTTTACTGGGATGAAATGAGCTACTTTCGTCAATCGATCAACTACAACCCAAATCGAGTCATAGCCTGAACCAGTCCTAGGCAATCCCGTGATAAAATCCATGCCTAACTTATCCCGCTTCCATTCGGGTATCGGCAATGGTTGTAACAATCCCGCTGGCTTCTGATGCTCTGCCTTTACTCTTTGACATACATCACAAACTGCTACATACTCCGCAATATCCTTCTTCATTCCGGTCCACCAGAAAATATTCCTCAAATCCAAAGACATCTTGGTATTTCCTGGGTGAATTGAATATGGTGAATCGTGTGCCTCTTCCAAAATCAACTTCCTGATCTTCGGGTCATTGGGCACGTAAACGTGGTCTTCAAACCATAGGGTGTCGTGCTCATCCTCACGAAATCCTTTAGCTTTTCCTTTGCTCAGTTTCTCCTTTATAGCGGCAATCTCTTTGTCAGTTTTCTGAGCTTCCCTGATTCTATCCATCAAAGTTGACTGAATCTCCAATGCTGCTACATAGCCTCTCGGAACTATTTCCACACATAGTTCATGAAGATTTTCTGCTAACTCCTTGGGTATTTCTCCCGTCATTAATGTATTGACATGGCTCATACGGCTTAATGCGTCAGCTACTACATTAGCCTTTCCGGGGTGATAATGCAATTTCATATCATAATCCTTGATGAGCTCCAACCATCTCCTTTGTCTGAGATTCAACTCCTTCTGGGTGAAAATGTACTTCAAACTCTTATGATCCGTGTACACCTCACAATGGTTTCCAATGAGGAAATGCCTCCATGTTTTCAAAGCATGCACTACGGCTGCTAACTCCAAATCATGTGTGGCATAATTTAACTCATGAGGCTTCAGTTGTCTTGAGGTATATGAAACAACTCTCCCTTCCTGCATAAGCACTGCTCCAAGTCCTCGACGTGAAGCGTCGCAATACACCTCATAATCCTTGATCTGGTCTGGCAAAATCAACACTGGTGAGGTAACTAAGCATTTCTTCAACTCTTGGAAACTAGCCTCACATTCCTCCGTCCATATGAACTTGGTATCTTTCTTCAACAACTCAGTCATAGGCTTCGCAATCTTTGAGAAATTATCAATAAATCTCCGGTAGTATCCTGCGAGTCCAAGAAAACTCCGGATCTCTCCAACCGTGGTTGGTGCTTCCCACTTGGTCACGGTATCAACTTTAGTGGGATCAACTGCTATACCTTCTCCAGATATAACGTGTCCGAGGAATCCTACTTCCTTCAACCAAAACTCACATTTGCTGAACTTGGCATATAATTGATGTTCTCTGAGCTTTCCAAGTACCAAACGCAAATGCTCCTTATGCTCCTCTTCATTCTTCGAATAAACCAGGATATCATCAATGAACACTACGATGAACTTATCCAAAAATTCCATAAACACTTTGTTCATCATGTTCATAAAATAGGCAGGTGCGTTAGTCAGACCAAATGACATAACGGTATACTCATACAGCCCATACCTGGTGGTAAAAGCTGTCTTCGGAATATCCTGTTCTCGAATCTTCAACTGGTGGTATCCTGATCGCAGATCGATCTTGGAAAATACCTTAGCTCCTTGCAATCGATCAAACAGATCGTTGATCATTGGTAGTGGGTACTTGTTTTTGATCATTACTTCATTCAATCCTCGATAATCAACAACCATCCTTAACGATCCATCCTTCTTTTCTACCAGAAGTACTGGCGATCCCCAAGCCGAAGAACTTGGGCGGATATATCTCTTATCCAGTAACTCCTTAATCTGCTTCTTAATTTCCACCAAATCCTTTGTTGGCATCCTATATGGTCTCTTTGATATTGGCCCTGTGCCTGGCAATAGCTCAATCAAAAACTCAATATCTCTATCCGGTGGCATGCCTAGCAACTCTTCTAGAAATACTTCAGGGAAATCCCTTACCATTAGTACTTCCTCCTGCACAACTCATGTTAGGCAATTTACTTGAGTCCTCTTTGGCACATGCCGGGATACATACTTGATCCTTCTCCCTTCTGGGGTGGTAAGCAAAATTGACTTACTAGCACATTCAATATTCCCTTCATACTTTGATAACCAATCCATGCCTAATATCACATCCAATCCTTGAGATTCCAATACTATTCGGTCCGAGGGGAAAACATAGTTACCAATCCTTAATGGTAACCGATCACACCATAGACTAGCCACATACTCTGCTCCAGGCGAGGTTACTAACATGGGTGACCTAAGGGCTTGGGTTGATAGGTTATACTTATCCACAAATCCCCTTGAGATGTATGAATGCGATGCACCAGTATCAAAAAGAACGAGTGCAGTAAATGACTTAACCAAAAACTTACCTATTACTACATCGGGCTGAGCTTCAACCTCCTCCACGCTAACGTGGTTCACCTGTCCCCTGTTGAAAGGGGTCGGCTTCTTTCCAGAACTTCCATTGCCATTTTGGCCTTCAGGACATTCATTGGCATAATGTCCGGTCTTCTGACACTTAAAGCAAGTGACTTGGCTCAGGTCCTTCTTGGCTGGGGTTGATGGGTTGGTGCGATTCTGGCCGTTGCTTCCTCCATTGCCATTACCATTCTTGGTGCCATTGTGGTTGTGCGAGCTACCTCCTCCATGGGTATGCTGAAAATGTCCTCCCGGTCTAGGGGTAAAACGTGGTTTCTGCTGAGCTCCTGAAGTGTACTTTCCTTGTCCATACTTCCTCTTGCGATTCTCAATTTGCTGTTGCTTCCCTTCAATCATAAGAGCATGATCTACCAACTCCTGGTAGTTGTTGAAGGTGGCTACCATCAACTGCATGCTCAACTCATCATTCAGTCCTTCCAGAAACTTCTCCTCCTTTGCTGCATCCATAGCGACGTCATCTGGGGCATAACGTGCTAACTTACTAAAGTCCTCCACATACTGGCCAACTGTCCGTCCTCCTTGGCGCAAGTTGTGAAACTCACGCTTCTTCATGGCCATAGCTCCTACTGAAACATGTGCAGTACGAAAAGCCTGCTGAAACTGGTCCCATGTGACAGTGTCGACTGGGAAAGTGGCTGTGAAATTCTCCCACCATGATGCTGTGGGTCCTTCTAGCTGATGTGTGGCAAACTTCACCTTCTCCGCATCTGTGCATCCTGCTGTGGTCAATTCCCTTGCTGTCTTGCGGAGCCAATCATCTGCTACTATCGGCTCGGTGCTACTGGAAAACACCGGCGGATTCAGCCTAAGAAAACGGGCTAAGTGGTCAACAGGTGGTGGTGGTGGTGGGTTGTTGTTGTTGTTCCCCTGATTTTGATTCTGGACTAGCAACTGCATCAATGTGTTCTGCTGCTGGATCAACTGGGTGAGCTCCGGTGGAAAGGAAAATCCGGGGTCACGTCTCGGAGGCATCTGAGGGTTTAGAAAAGATGAGATGTAAGAATAAAGGGGGTCTAAAGAGAAAACACTACCCGTATGCACATGAGGCAAAGGCAAACAATTCACTTAATTCAAGCAAACAAGGGCATACAATCGATCTATCTATCGCAAAAGTGCTCGGACTACTATATTTACATGGTGGACTACTACTACTGATGGGGTGGTCTACTAGAAATATTCTTCGGTTGCAGACTCCATGATATCTGCTCCAGCTTCATCAACATAGTCATCATCGCTACTATCTAGATCCGAGTCGGTGTCATCGATGATGATGTAGTCTTCCGGGCTAATCTCGTTGGGTTCTTCGTCTTCATCTACTGGTGTAGGGCCTCCCATAAATATTCCAATCTTCTTGATCAAGTCGTCATTCTTCTCCACCAATACTTCAATTTCCTCTTCATAATCTTCACGTGTAGGCTTGAGTTCTTCCTCCAGTTCCTTGATTCTAGTCTTAGCCTTCTTCAGATCTATCATGTCGGCGCACATCTGGTTCTCCTGTCGTCGAATGTGCTGGTTTAGCTCCTGGATAAAAGCTGCGATTGATCTATTCTTCCTGGTGTTGATCATCTCCCAGGGTTCATCTCGGCGCCCACAAATTTGGTAGATAGTATCCTTGAGATCCTTGCGGTAGACTTCTCCAATGCGTCCAATGGCGATGTGAGCTGCCATGCTCTTTCCTAGACTCCAAGTTGGTGCACCAAAAGAAAACTCTATGGGCTCAGTGACTGGCATGAACGTCCTTCCTGGAACTTGAACTTGAATCATCCAGCGCTCTTATTTAGGTAAAGTGCCGTTGTAGGTTCCTATGAAGCTTGGTACTCCTATATTCAGGTATCTAGTGACTTCCTTCAAGTGACGTCCAAAGGGTGTATCTTCATCCGGTTGCGTGAACTTGTTCCTTGCATCCTCCATCCTAAATGAGTAGAAAAAGATGAGAAGTCAGAAGAGAAGAGAATGGATAGTGATCTAGGTCTTTTAGCTTAGTGGTCGTGTCCTACAGTCAGCGTGTACTCTGATACCATCTCTGTAGGGACCAGACCTCAAACAGTCTGATCTCTGTGCTCCGGTGTCATCCCTGGATCAGTAATGCTGACACCACACATTACTCGGAGGATTTATAGCAGAGTAGCAATCACACACTTATTACATCGAGTGTCTCAAAAGAGAACTTATAACAATAAATATGGCTTAAGGCCATCTAATAATGATAACAGCGGAAGGCTTGGAAGATAAGTGAGTCCATCAACTCTAACGGCATCACTGAGTATAGAACAACCTAAAACTCCTTAATCATCGTCTGAAAAGTCTGCAACATTAACGTTGCAGCCCGAAACGGGTCAGCACATGGAATATGCTGGCAAGGTAACACATAGAGAGTAATGGAATGAAACAGCTATACTATATGCATATTTGGCTGGTGGAAAGCTCTATGGTTACAGTTTTGCGTAAAGCCAATTTTTCCCTACTTCAAAGGAATAAAATTTATTTAACTATCATGGTAGTTGTTGAACATTGAGAATGGTTGACAGCATTCTCAATCCCAATTAAGCATCATCATTAAACATAACCCAACAAAATTAATTTAGAGTAATATGTTGAGATTCACATGATAATCCAAGTACTAGATACTCAAGATGTCCATAACCGGGGACACGACTAACCATGATTAGTTTATTACACTCTGCAGAGGTTTGCGCACTTTTCCCCACAAGACTCGATCGCCTCCGTTTAGTTTCTCGCACTACAAGGTGTTTGAGAAACGGATGACCGAGACATAGTCTTTCAGAAGCGCTAGCACCTTACGATCGGGTAGACCGTACCACCTACATCCCCTACATCTGCTAGTCTACCACTGTAAGAGTTCGCACGACTTAGTCAACTATGCTAGAGCCCATAATAGCTTGTGGCTGCACACGAAAGTTTCTAGCATGAATAGTCTCATGATCCCTTTGAGCCTTGGTGGCGGTCCAAAAGAAAACAGGCAAGTCCTGGAATACCTAGGTGCCTCAATCCACCCAGATGTGTGTTTAAGTTGCCACCTTAGATAAACCATTAATTAACAAAACTCACATCTGTCATGGATATCACTCACCCAATCCACGTCTACTAGCATAGCATGGCATAATAAGCAAACGTAGAAGTAACTCCCAAAGGTTTGATAATAAACAGGTAATAGGTACTACCTCATCTACTTCCCATCCCACAATTTAGTTAGATCCTAACCATGCAATGTGTGAGGATTGATCTAATGCAATAAACCTGGGTAGTAGAAAAGGTATGATCAAAGTGTTACTTGCCTTGCTGATGATCCGGGAAACCTAGCGATTCGAAGTAACAGGCGGCGCACTCCGGGTATTCTATCGCAAACAAACAAACAGGCATACAATAAGAACTCATCTAATGCACGGGTAAAACTAAAATAAGAGAATCTAACCAGAAGGTTCAACTTAAGAACTCCGGTTGGCAAAGGAATCAAATCGAACGAAGAAACGAAAGTTAAACGGCAAAAGAAAACAACTTCGTTCTACTAATCTGGATCTAGGGCAAATTTTACAGTAGCAAAATCTTGTTTAAGTTGGTTAAATGGATAGAGGGTTTCGAGGCGAAACTCTAGGCGCTTGAATTGCCTGATTCCGATAAACGAGCGAAAAGTTATACTAAAATGAAAATCGGATCAGGAATCGCGATCAGAAAAATCGCGGATTTAATCCGAGAAAAAGAAAAACGACGAACGTTCGTTAGAACAAACGAACGGACGAACGCTCGCTATTTAAATAAACCGGAAAAACCGATCTATTTAAAAAAACGAAACTAATAATAATAAAAAATAAACCGACGAAAACTGACGAAAACCGATCGGTTTTAAAAAAACCGACGGCACGGATTTTGAGGCGCGGCGAACCTTGCGCGGCAGGATCGACGGCAGCGGCGTCCGGCGGGCGGCGGCGCGGTGGCG
>NC_041388.1:289127451-289161705 GCF_002162155.2 Triticum dicoccoides
GCGACGGCGGCGGCGGCGGGGCGGGGCTGGGGCGGCGCTAGGGTTCGGCTGGGGCTGGGGCTGGGCCTCTCCCCGGCTTATAAAGGCTTAGCCGGGCCGGAGTCCTAGTCGGACACGGCCCGTAGGTCGGTTCGTTTTTTTAGAATAATTACGCGCAGAAAAAAAAAGAAATACTAAACGGACTCCAAAAATTCTGAAATAAATTTTCACGGGCTTCTAAAATCAAGCCACACAAGGTGAACATTTATTTGGGACCTAAATGCAATTTTGAATAATGCACATTTTTCCTAAATTCAAATAAAACACCGAAAAACTCCGAAATAAAATCTTATTTGATTTTATTATTAAATCCTCAATATTTATTTATTTTGGGAAAGTCATTTTATTCCCTCCCTCATATTTTGTAATAGAAATAATTGATGATAAAATAAATAAAATCAAATGATCCTATTCTCAAAATTTGAGAAAACTCAAATATGAAAATAACGAAATCCCCAACTCTCTCCGTGGGTCATTGAGTTGCGTAGAATTTCTAGGATCAACCAAAATGCAAAATAAAATATGATATGCAATGATGATCTAATGTATAACATTCCAAATTGAAAATTTGGGATGTTACAAGAACTCATATACTTATTGCAAAAATCTAGAAGTTATCAAAGCAAAGTATTACGCGCATGCTCCTAGGGGGATAGATTGGTAGGAAAAGACCATCACTCGTCCCCGACCACCACTCATAAGGAAGACAATCAATAAATAAATCGTGCTCCGACTTCGTCACATAACGGTTCACCATACGTGCATGCTACGGGAATCACAAACTTTAACACAAGTATTCTTTAAATTCACAACTACTCAACTAGCATGACTTTAATATTATCACCTCCATATCTCAAAACAATTATCATGCTTCAATCTTTTGTTAGTATTCAACACACTCAAAAGAAAGTTTCACAAATCTTGTATACCAAGCATATTATTATTAAGCAAATTACCATGCTATTAAGAGACTCTCAAAATAATTTAAGTGAAGCATGAGAAATCAATAGTTTCTTTAAAACATATCCACCACCGTGCTCTAAAAGATCTAAGTGAAGCACATAGAGCAAAATTATAACGCTCAAAAGATATAAGTGAAGCACATAGAGCAAAACTACTTAGCTCAAAAGATATAAGTGAAGCACATAGAGTATTCTATCAAATTTTAATTCATGTATGGCTCTCTCAAAAGGTGTGTACAGCAAGGATGATTGTGGCATACTAAGACACAAATACACAAATAATACAAGACGCTCCAAGCAAAACACATATCATGTTGGTGAATAAAAATATAGCTCCAAGTAAATTACCGATGGAAGTGGACGAAAGAGGGGATGCCTTCCGGGGCATCCCCAAGCTTTGACTTTTTGGTGTCCTTGTATTATCTTGGGGGTGCCATGGGCATCCCCAAGCTTAGGCTCTTTCCACTCCTTGTTCCATGATCCATCAAAAGAATTCACCCAAAACTTCACAACACAAAACTCAAAATAGAAAACTCGTGAGCTCCGTTAGCGAAAGAAAACAAAAGACCACTTCAAGGTACTGTAATGAACTCATTCTTTATTTATATTGGTGTTAAACCTACTGTATTCCAACTTCTCTATGGATTATAAACTATTTTACTAGCCATAGATTCATCAAAATAAGCAAACAACACACGAGAAACAGAATCTATCAAAAACAGAACAGTCTGTAGTAATCTGTAGCTAGCGCAAGATCTGGAACCCCAAAAATTCTAAAATAAATTGCTGGACGTGAGGAATTTATCTATTAATCATCTTCAAAAATAATTAACTAAATATCACTCTTCAAATAAAAATGACGGCAGTTCTCGTGAGCGCTAAAGTTTCTGTTTTTTACAGCAAGTTCAACGAGACTTTCCCCAAGTCTTCTCAACGGTTCTACTTGGCACAAACACTAATTAAACACAAAAAATACAACCAAAACAGAGGCTAAATAATTTATTTATTACTAAGTAGGAGCAAAATCAAGGAATAAAAATAAAATTGGGTTGCCTCCCAACAAGCGCTATCGTTTAACGCCCCTAGCTAGGCATAAAAGCGAGGATAGATCTAGGTATTGCCATAATAGTAAGATAGATTATTAAAACTCATTTCATATTCTCTATGTTCAGCAGCAAGCTTTCTTTGAGGCAAGAAAAGGTAATCAAAAGGACTAACTTTAATGGGACAAAAGTCCCCAAGATCAACCTTGGGAGGTATAGGTTCCTCCTTTGGTCCTTCGTAATGCATAACCAATTCATCATTATAAGCATTCTTCTGACAGAACTTTGTAAGCCTATATTCAAGAGAATATCCTAGCTCATTATTTCGAATAGCCAAATCATCATTAAGTTCAGAAATTCTATCAACTAAAACATTGGTAGGAACCCTTCTTCTAAGATTTTCATTGAAAGCAACATAATCTAGAGATTGAAAACGCATTATTTCTTCTTGATCAAAGAGGATAGTTTCTATGGGAGGACGGCAAGCGTCCACCCTATAATGCGCAAAGATTTCTTTGGCTTCTCTTATTATGAATCTAAACTCATGAGCCAAAAAGAAAGTAGCGGTACGCTTAACAGAAGAATGCTCAATATTAGAAAATTCCAGAAAAATCCTTTGTATGGAAGGATGCATGTGCATGAATTGTCTTTCAAGTTCAACTACAAGCATGGCAATAGCGTCTGCAAGACTACTAGTTCTGTGAAGGATAGAACTACCCATAGAAGGTAAAGCACCGGCACAAGTAAAGAAATCTTGAATAACTCCTTTTCCAATAATATTACCACTACCAACACGGATTTTTTTTTGTATGAAAGATGGTAGGTTCTTTAGCAGGAGCATCAGAATTTTCCATGATATTGTTATCGCCCATATTGGCGATAACTTCCCCAATTTCAGACATAACGACAAGAGAGCAAACTAGCACACGAGAAAACAAGAGGCAAATAGAGAGGGAGGATAGAGAGAGAGAGAGAGCGAATAAAATAGCAAGGGTGAATTGGGGGGAGAGGAAAACAAGAGGCAAATGGCAAATAATGTAATGCGAGAGATAGGGGTTGTGATGGGTACTTGGTATGTTGACTTTTTGCGTAGACTCCCCGGCAACGGCACCAGAAATCCTTCTTGCTACGTCTTGAGCTTGCGTTGGTTTTCCCCGAAGAGGAAGGGATGATGCAGCAGAGTAGCGTAAGTATTTCCCTCAGTTTTTGAGAACCAAGGTATCAATCCAGTAGGAGGCCATGCTCAAGTCCCTCGTACCTGCACAAAGCGATAGCTACTCGCAACCAACGCGATTAGGGGTTGTCAATCCCTTCACGGTCACTTACGAGAGTGAGATCTGATAGATATAATATTTTTGGTATTTTTGGTATAAAGATGCAAAGTAAAAAGTGAAAGCAAAGTAAAAAAGCAAAGCAAGATTAAAGTGATGGAGATTGATATGATGAGAATAGACCCGGGGGCCATAGGTTTCACTAGTGGCTTCTCTCAAGAGCATAAGTATTCTACGGTGGGTGAACAAATTACTGTTGAGGAATTGACAGAATTGAGCATAGTTATGAGAATATCTAGGCATGATCATGTATATAGGCATCACGTCCGTGAAAAGTAGATCGAAACGTTTCTGCATCTACTACTATTACTCCACTCATCGACCGCTATCCAACATGCATCTAGAGTATTAAGTTAAACATAGAGTAACGCCTTAAGCAAGATGACATGATGTAGAGAGATAAATTCATGCAATATGAAATAAACCCCATCTTGTTATCCTCGATGGCAATGATACAATACGTGCCTTGCCGCCCCTTCTGTCACTGGGTAAGGACACCGCAAGATCGAACCCAAAGCTAAGCACTTCTCCCATGGCAAGAACTACCAATCTAGTTGACCAAACCAAACGGATAATTCTAAGAGACTTGCAAAGATAACCAATCATACATAAAAGAATTCAGAGAAGATTCAAATATTATTCATAGATAGACTTGATCATAAACCCACAATTCATCGGTCTCAACAAACACACCGCAAAAAGAAGATTACATCGAATAGATCTCCACAAGAGAGGGGGGGAACTTTGTATTGAGATTCAAAGAGAGAGAAGAAGCCATCTAGCTACTAACTATGGACCCGAAGGTCTGAGGTAAACTACTCACACTTCATCGGAGGGGCTAGGATGATGTAGAAGCCCTCCGTGATGACGACCCTCTTCCGGCGGAGCTCCGGAACAGGCCCCAAGATGGGATCTCATGGATACAGAAAGTTGCGGCGGTGGAATTAGGTTTTTGGCTCCAGTTCTGATTGTTTGGGGGTACGTGTGTATATATAGGAGGAAGAAGTACCCCGGAGGAGCAACGAGGGGCCCACGAGGCAGTGGGGCGCGCCCTGAGGGGGCGCCCCCCACCCTCGTGACCGCCTCTTTTGTTCCTTGGAGCAGGGTCCAAGTCTCCTGGATCACGTTCGGTGAGAAAATCATGTTCCCGAAGATTTTATTCCGTTTGGACTCCGTTTGATATTCCGTTATCCGAAACACTGAAATAGGCAAAAAACAGCAATTCTGGGTTGGGCCTCCGGTTAATAGGTTAGTCCCAAAAATAATATAAAAGTGGAAAATAAATCCCAATATAGTCCAAAATAGTAGATAATATAGCATGGAGCAATCAAAAATTATAGATACGTTGGAGATGTATCAATGCCACGTGTTAGTCACCCTTGACGAAAGCACTTTTATTACGCGCGATTTATCGTCATGGAAGTGGACACTTCCGTGATGATAATTTTTGTAATGTCATGGAACACTTATACGACAACACAAGTATGACTTTCTTGATTCTGTCATAAAATCTTCATGGATGTACATGCATGATAGAAAACGTGACCTACTATGACAAACGCGTATCATCATAGAAGTGTATTTGTTTTGTAGTGTATGTTCTGAGACTGATGTTGCTACGACTTTGCTATGCTTAATGCTTGTCACTAGGGCCAGAGTGCCATGATTTCAGATCTGAACCCTCTATGTTTTCATGAATATATTTGAGTTCTTGATCCTATTTGCTAGGTATATGCACTTGTTATTGTTCTGATCCATATACCCCAAAGTGATGATAGTTGGGATACTCTCCGGGGATGACTGTAATTCGAGGAGGTCACATATTCACCATGTGTTAATGCTTTGTTCTGGTTCTCTATTAGCTGCCATAAGAGGGTAGGACAAAAGATGTCATGCAAGTTCTTGTTATAAGCACATATGACTATATACGGAATACATGCCTACATTACATTGATGGATTGGAGCTATTGTGTATCCCTCTAGGTTGTGACTGTCATATGATGAATATCATCCAACACAAAAATCCATCACTGATCCAATGCCTACACTTTTCTCATATTGGTCTTTCCTAAGTTACTTTTGTTGCTACTGTCGCAATCACTACAAAATTGCTACTGTTATTGTTCCTGTTACTATTGCTACTGTTGCTACTACTATCAAAACTATCAAACTAATGTGCTACTAAACACTTTGCTACAGAAATATAATTTTCCAGGTGTTGTTGAATTGAGAACTCAACTACTATGGCTCATAAATATGCTTTGGCTCCCCTTGTGTCGAATCAATAAATTTGGGTGAATACTACCCTCAAAGACTTTCACGACCCCTGAGGGAGTCCTGGATTAGGGGGTGTCCGGATGGCCGGACTATACCTTCAGCCGGACTCCTGGACTATGAAGATACAAGATTGAAGACTTCGTCCCGTGTCCGGAAGGGACTTTCCTTGGCGTGGAAGGCAAGCTTGGCGATACGGATATGCAGATCTCCAACCATTGTAACCGACTTTGTGTAACCCTAACCCTCTCCGGTGTCTATATAAACCGGAGGGTTTTAGTCCGTAGGACAACATACACAACAACAATCATACCATAGGCTAGCTTCTAGGGTTTAGCCTCTCCGATCTCGTGGTAGATCTACTCTTGTACTACCCATATCATCAATATTAATCAAGCATGACGTAGGGTTTTACCTCCATCGAGAGGGCCCGAACCTGGGTAAAACTTCGTGTCCCTTGCTTCCTGTTACCATCCGGCCTAGACACACAGTTCGGGACCCCCTACCCGAGATCCGCCGGTTTTAACACCGACATTGCTGCTTTCATTGAGAGTTCCTCTGTGCCGTCGACATCAGGAAGGATGCCTCGCCCCGTCTTTAAAGATGGCACCATTGCTAAGGGAGCTTTGGCTGTCGGCCAAACCCTCCGGCCAGGTGGTTTTCTTATGACTGCCTGTTCGGCTTCTGCACCGACGATGACCTCTCAAGCCATCGAAAACAATCTTCATGTTAGCTCAGAACTCGCCGAGAAGTTAGATCCAATGGAGCTCTCCTCAATAAATGAGCTCTTGGATCGCATCGCCACCCTGGGAGTCGCTACGGGTTACGACCAGATTGGACCTAAACCCGATCTGAGAGAGATTAACTCTCCCCAAGTCACCCATCACGTTGCCATGGTAGAGGGACAGTGCGGCGACCCTTCATCTATCCTAAGGACTAGCTACGTCCGGATTGCCGATCCCTCCAAACCGGATACCCGCGGAGGGGAGGATATCACTCAAGACCTGAACTTAGAGTCAGGCGACGGGCTGGATTCATTGGACAGCATCCAGGAATCCAAATTTTCGAGTTCGGAAATTCCTCGGCCTCTGAGCCTCAGATGGGGTGAGGCTTCGGATTTAATTCCGCCCACCCACCCGAACATAAGCGATCTATCCCAAATTAGGCAAGAGCCCGATGAAACAGTACATCATTACTGGGCCAGATTCCTCCTGGTTAAGAATAGGATAAAGGACTGCCGCGAGGAAGACGCAATCTCAATCTTTTGCAATAATTGCACGGACAAGGGAATCCTCAACGCCATAAGTCGCCGTGATATTACACGCTTCGCTGACTTAGCGTCCATCGTACGAAAGTACTGTGCGATGGAAAGCGCCTGGAAAACCGAAATAAAATTTTGGGACGATCCGGCCCTGAATACAAACCCAGTCCGAAATAAAAGGGCGCATCATCGCCAGACACCCGGGTCAAACACCAAAAAGCAAAAACCCTCTACAGGGCATGGAACCGTACTGGAAGGATGGCTTAATGGACCCTGTAAAATTCACAGTACAGAGGACACCACACCAACTCACAGCCTTAGAGCATGTTGGATACTCCGGCAGGTGGCCAAAATTGGCGAAAATATCCTAATTCCGGAGGCCACAGAGAGCCACCCCAGAGACACCAATACGGTATTAATAGTCTTCGAGACTTTCGCATCAAATAATATGCGAAAAAGGACACTCCGCAGCCTTGCCGAAGTCTACCAAGTAGCAACAATAAACCCATGGAGTGACACGGCTATTACCTTTAACGCCAGTGATGAACCTAAATTCCGAACAGCCCGAGCACCAGCCGCATTGGTCCTCAGTCCAATAGTGGACGGCTTTCGTCTTACCAAGGTACTCATGGACGGCGGCAGCGGATTGAACCTCATTTATGAGGAAACCCTTCAAAAAATGGAAATAGACTGGAACCACATTAAGCGAAGCAGCACAACCTTTAGAGGAATAATCCCGAGTCGGGAAGCACGCTGTACAAGAAAAATCACACTAGATGTGGTGTTCGGCACACCGGATAATTACAGGTCCGAAGAGGTCATGTTCCATGTGGCTCCGTTCAGCAGCGGTTATCACGCTCTGCTAGGGCGGGAAGTATTTACAATCTTCCAAGCAATACCCCATTACGGGTACATGAAGATCAAGATGCCCGGGCCTAACGGGATCATCACTCTCGCTAGTGATCCGGACATAGCACTCCGCGCCGAAAACAAGACAGCCGCACTGGCCCTCGAGGCACTATCCGAAGCCCTAGCGGCTGAGGAACTAACTGCGCTGTGCTCTATGGTGAATAGGGACGATGTGGTACTCGACAAAAGATCCAAGTCCACCTCCTTTAAACTGGCGGACGAAATAGTCAAATTCCAAGTCCATCCAACGGACCCCAATAAAACAGCTTCCATCAGGGCACAATTAAACCCTGATGTAGATGCCGCACTGCGAGAGTTCCTACGAGAGAACTGGGACATTTTCGCCTGGCACCCTTCAGACATGCCAGGAATCCCACGCAGGCTGGTCGAGCACAGCTTAAATATCCAAACAGGATTCAAAACTGTCAAACAGGCTCTTTGGCGTTTTTCCGAACCTAAGAGACAGGCAATTGGAGAGGAGCTAGCAAAGCTATTGGAGGCCGGATTTATCAGAGATATAAAACATCCGGACTGGCTAGCAAACCTGGTGATGGTACCAAAGAAGGACAAATCCTGGCGCCTGTGTGTTGATTTTAAATACCTTAACAAGGCTTGCCCAAAGGATCCCTTCCCCCTCCCCCGCATCGATCAAATTATCGATGCTACCGCAGGACACGATTCGTTGTGTTTCCTCGACGCATATTCCGGCTACCATCAAATCAAGATGGCAGAAGCAGACCAAGCCGCAACGACATTTATCACACCATACGGCCCATTCTGCTTCAACACGATGCCCTTCGGGCTCAAAAACGCTGGCGCAACATATCAGCGCATGATTCAGACATGTCTGGCAAGCCATATCGGCAAAATAGTGGAGGCATATGTAGATGATGTGGTCGTCAAAACAAGACATGTTGAATCTCTAGTAGACGACTTGAGGCTCACATTTGATAACCTCCGAACATACGACATCAAGCTCAACCCGGAAAAATGCGTTTTCGGCGTTCCAGCCGGAAAGCTCTTGGGCTTCATTGTATCCGGTAGAGGAATTGAAGCAAATCCAGCCAAGATCCGAGCTCTGTCGCAACTGGATATCCCAAAGGACCTCAAACAAATACAAAAGTTAACCGAATGCGTGGCGGCTCTAAGCCGCTTTATCTCCCGCTTGGGAGAAAAGGCCCTACCCCTTTACCGCCTCCTTCGACGCACCGAACACTTCAAATGGACGGATGCAGCCACGGCCGGACTCGATGAAATAAAAGCCATACTGGCAACAAACCCAGTCCTGGCCGTGCCAAACATTGGCGAACCAATGCTATTATACATTGCAGCAACACATCAGGCTGTAAGCGCAGTGCTCGTCGTCGAACGAGAAGCGGACGGACACAAATTCCCCCTTCAAAAGCCGGTCTATTATGTGTCCACTGTCCTCACTCCCTGCAAATCACGGTACCCGCATTATCAAAAGATTGCGTACGCGGTATTCATGGCATCCCGAAAGCTATGACACTACTTTCAAGAGTGTTCAATAACAGTAGCCTCGAAAGTACCACTTAAACGATATCATAAACAACCGTGACGCAACGGGCCAGATTGCAAAATGGGCCATTGAGCTCCTCCCATTCGACATAACTTATAAGCCACGGCGAGCCATCAAGTCGCAAGTCTTGGCCGACTTCATCGCAGAATGGACGAAGGCCGAACTCCCTAAAGAGTACGGCACATATTCAAATTGGATCATGCATTTCGACGGCTCCAAGATGTTGGCCGGACTGGGGGCTGGCGTCGTTTTGACGTCCCCCATAGGAGACACAGTTCAATACGTACTCCAGATTATGTACACGGACTCCAACAATGCAGCCGAATATGAGGCCCTTTTACATGGTCTCCGGATGGCAGTATCCATGGGCATTCAACGCCTAGAGGTGCGCGGGGACTCAAACCTCGCAATATCCCAAATAAATGGAGACTTCGATGCCAAGGATCCAAAAATAGCAGCTTACCGCAACGTCGTCCTAAAAATGTCAGCTCGGTTCGAGGGGCTTGAATTTCACCATATAGCCTGGGAAAATAATCAGGCGGCAGATGTCCTGGCACGCATCAGCGCAAAACGCGATGTAGTCCCCCCCCCCAACATCTTCTTGGAAAGGTTGTTCAAGCCATCCGTAGTATGGGAAGGGGAGCCGAACAATAACAGCCCAGACCCAACCGCACTGCCCGACACCGAACATTCTGACACAATCGGGGGCTCTGCCAATGAAAGAACACCTTCACCCCACGTAATAATGGTCGTCATCGCCCCGTGGACAGAACCATTCCTTGCCTACCTTACTAGGCAAGAACTCCCCGAGGACCAAAATGAGGCACGCTGCATAGTGCGGCGATCCAAAGCCTACAGAGTCCACGAGGGAGAGCTTTATAAGAAAAGCACTACCAGAGTCCTTCAAAGGTGCATCTCCGAAGAGGAGGGGCGGAACCTCCTGGCTGAAATTCATGCCGGACTCGGCGGTCATCACGCTGCAGCTCGGTCCCTTGTAAGCAAGGCCTTCCGTACAGGCTTTTATTGGCCGACGACCCGGGCAGACGCTCAGGACTTAGTCCAACGATGCACCGATTGCCAGCTCTTTGCAAACCAAAGCCATATGCCACCCACCGCCCTCCAAACCATCCCCATTACTTGGCCCTTCGCGGTCTGGGGGCTTGACATGGTTGGACCCCTTAAAGGCGGAACCCACAAGCAAAAATACTTATTGGTCATGGTGGATAAGTTCACCAAATGGATAGAAGCCAAGCCTGTTAAGACGGCCGAATCCGGATCAATGATAGACTTTATATCCGGGGTTGTACACCGTTATGGCGTCCCCGACAGCATCATCACTGATAACGGCACGAACTTCACGGCCGACGAGGTAAAACTCTGGTGCAAAAACATGGGCATCAAGCTCGATTATGCTTCCGTCTATCACCCACAAACTAACGGCCAGGTCAAATGTGCAAATGGTCTTATCATGAGCGGCATCAAACCCAGATTAGTGTGGTCCCTCAAGGAATCTAACACGCACTGGGTAGAGGAGCTCGACTCCGTACTCTGGGGGCTGCGGACCACGCCGAATCGCGCCACCGGATACACACCATTCTTTATGGTGTACGGCGCAGAGGCAGTTTTGCCTTGCGACATAATTCATGACTCACCTCGAGTGCGCATGTACGAAGAAAGAGAAGCTGAGCTCGATCGGCAGGACAGCTTGGACGCATTGGAGGAGGAGCGTGACGTGGCAAAAGCCCGTTCCGCATTCTATCAGCAGCAGGCTCGAAGATACCAAAGCAGAGAAGTATGGGCCAAAAATTACAATGTTGGTGAATTAGTTCTACGACTACCGGACAAGAAAAAGGACAAACTCAAGCCCAAGTGGGAAGGTCCCTTCATAATTGACCAAGTCCTGACTGGTGGAGCGTATCGCCTGCGGGATGCATCGGATAACCGACTCGAGCCAAACCCATGGAACGCAGCCCGTCTCCGAAGATTCTATGCCTAGCGCCGGACTCTGTGTTCGTCTCCTTCCTCTGTCCATTTTTTATATATATTCTATCTTACATTTCTCTTCTTCTCTCTCTCTCTCTCTCTCTCTCTCTCTCTCTCTCTCTCTCTCTCTCTCTCTCTCTTATAGCCTTTAAAGGCTCATAAAGTGACGCGCTATCTGCGCTCATTAAACCTGAGGGCTTCTTTAAACAGAAGCTTATTCATACGGGCTTCATGCCCAACACATGTGTCACACTTCCACATGTACCTTTTATTCACCATTATATGCATCGATATGACTTAAGTTTTGGCCAAGCTGGGTTGCCTGGCTCCTGTGCTTAACCCTACGTTCTCGATTGTTCGGCTAGGTGGTAAAGGGAGCACCTCTGTGATTGTTACTGCCGGGTCAGCCGGACGTGTACCACAGACTGGGTGAAGCCGAAAGCTAGCGTTCTTAAGGGAATATTTGGTCGGTGAACTACAGATGATCTTTTTTTATTTTTATCTATACGCCCCCAGATGTTTTTCCTGCGTTTCTTTTCGCAGCATGGACATGCACCTTAGGGCATGCCTCCCAGGGAAAGGAACCCCTAACGGAACTATTCTCCCTGGAAGATGTTTCTTACTAACCATGTAATATAACATAACTAGTCAGACACTTGTCTGTTCATGCACTAATGACCCCTACGCCTGGTCTCCATGCATTCCCCGGTTCCTATATAACCGCATGGGAATTCGGACACACTCCGGACCGTCAGGTCCCGAGGCTGAAGCGAAAAGGTCGGCCATGACAAATGATCTATAATCCGGCTAGAAGGCATTATCAATGTCAATTAAATTACATAGTCATTTTGACTGATTGTATTCCTCTTCAATACCATCTAACAGGCTGTCTAATTTACAGTCCTGCTGGGAATACTTCGCGGCCAACTCTACTTGGCCGTATACTAAGCTTACAGGGATCTCCTTCCCATCGGGCCCTACAGGACCGACCTCGGCCATGTGGTTGGGGTCAACCTTTGCGTACCGCGTCTTCACCATGGCCCAGGCCTCCCTAGCGCCTTGACGACAGGCCGATATCTTCCACAATCGGAAGCGCCGCCGTGCTCCCTTTAGCTTCTCCGCAAGCTCTCCAAGACCTTCGGGCATGGAGACGGATGGCCACAGGGCCTGGGTGACGCCTTGCATCGCCTGCCGAACTCGATCGAGCAGTTGCGAGAGCTCGGGAAGAAGGTCACCCGTAGAACCGGGCATCTCCTCTGCAGGAAGACCTATTAGCACACCTACAGACATTGCTCTGTTAGTCGACTTCCCCGCCGAACTTTCTTTCAAAGGTTCGTTCAAGCACTTACTAAATATGCCGCGCCGAAGCCGCTGATTCTCCTTAACGGAGTCTGACAGCTAGGCACGAATATCTTTTAGCTCGACGCCCAGCTTGGTGTTGGCATCTTGGAGATCGTTCTTCTCCCGCCTCACCTTTGTCAGCACCTTCTCACCAGCCTTTAACTGGCATAGGAGGTGTTGCCTTTCCGGATTCAATCTGGTGCCATCTGCAATTTCATTTGTCAGATTCGCACCCATGTCGTGCTTCGCAAAATACTTATCTTTTGAAGTGTATATTACCAGAGGGGGTCTCCTTGGGCTCCCCTGTCGCGGCTAGTGCAGCCTCAAGTTGGGCTTTGCACTCTTCCAGCTCCTTGGACAGCAGGGAATTCTTTTCTGTAAGAACCTGCATAACAAATGATCCTTAAATCAGTTATTCTAACTGTTTCAAGTCTCGGGGGCTACTGGTATATATATATATATAATTACCAAAATTTTCTTACCCGTATGTCTTTTACATATTGCTCCGTGGCTCTGGCTAGACCATTTTGAGCGGCACGGAGGTACGCATCTCCCGAATTGAAGGCATCTAACGCCCCTTGGGAGAAACAAGCGTCGTGAAGGATTGTCCGACGACGCCTGTGGTTCATGGCACTCTCCACCTCGGAGTTGGTGGCAGACAACCCGTCCACATCCTCCGTCGGAGGAGCGTCTGGCGTGCGTCTTGCGTTCGCCTCCGCCTCCGGACCAGGCTTTGGAGCCTGGCTGGTGGAGGCGCGATTGGCAGCCTCTCCGGATATAGTCCGGCGAGGTCTCTTTGTCCTGAAGAGAGCACGAGTGTCAATGTGCCTCGAAGGTATAACACCTGGGATAAGGGGGCGTGCCATACCTTTGCGCTGACGCCTCGGTCCGGACTGCACTTCTTTTCTGCCCACGGGGCCCTGCGGCCCCTCGCTGGCTTGTCGCTGCAGGTTCGGCCTTCCGCCTTAAAAACCTCCCCTGCAAAGTTCGGTTGTAATCAGGAAACTGAAAACACGAGAGGGCGGACACCTATTCAGGGTACTGGGACTTCGATCTCAGTTACCTGGGAGGCCGGGATTAGCCCTGGGTAATTGGCCGTAATGGCCACCAAGGCATTGTCCTTGCTCAATTGATGGAACACTCCATCAATCAGCTCCACAGATATGTCCGGATCCTCTTGAGAGGCCGGGTCGAGGGACCGTCCTGGGTCCTCGGGTTGTGGAGGAGGGCTGCTTATTTCCTTAACAGCCCGATGCAGTTCCTGCGTTGAAGTCGTCAGACTGAATATTTAACAATGGGAATACAAAACGGATGGGCAAGTAAATACGACCGCTTACCCAACTTTGGGGATTGTGCATAGAGAATCCACCCTGTGGGTTGACACGGAGAAATTCCTCCTCTTCTCCCTTATACAAAGTGGACAAGATCTTTAAGTAGAGCGGCAGCTGAATCCAGCCCCTTACGGCCGTAGCGGGTGGCGTCGTCCTCCTTGTTGAAGTCCCACATGGGGTGGCTTCTATACTGAAGCAGTTGCACCCCCGCATAATGCATTCGGCCATAACCCCGATCATGGTTAGTCCGGAATGGGCTAACAATCTTATTTGGCCCATCAGGTAAATGATGTCCCTGACACTTTCCCTCTGAGGGCTCCGTGGACGCCAGCTTAGGCGCTTCTTTAAGGGAGCATTGTCGAATTCAGGGAGGCCGATCCGGACAGGATCCGACAGCGGGACGTCTTCTATATAAAACCATTCGGAGGGCCAGTCTTCGGACGCCTTCTTTGGGGTTCCGGACAGATATCCGATCCCGGCGATGCGCCACACTTCGGCTCCGCCCACTTGATACATTGACCCCTCCTTAGAGCGGGGCACAAGGCAGAATAACCTTTTCCATAGCCCGAAATGAGCCTCGATACCCAAAAACAGCTCGCAGAGGGCTACGAAGCCCGCGATATGCAATACGGAGGCAGGCGTGAGATTGTGTAGCTGGAGGCCATAGAACTCCAGGAGCCCCCGGAGAAATGGATGGATTGGAAATCCGAGCCCCCTTATTAAATAAGGGACGAGGCACACCCGCTCTCCTTTGGAGGGATTAGGGGCACTCTCCGCTTGCTCTCCGCCATTATAGGTGGCAAGGCCGGCTCGAACCAGGACCATATAGGCCGGGGGAGAAATCCCTTGGTCTGGAGCGTCACTAGCTCGCTATGCGGGATGGAGCATCTCTCCCAATATCCAGGCTGAGGGCTGGAAGGGCGAGAGGAGGAGTCGCGACGGCTGGCCATGGTGGAATGGACCTTTGTCGAATGCGCTCTGATGAACACTCGCGAAGGGGGGAAGATGTGGTTTGGATCTAAATCCTCGTCCCCTTAAATAGGTCAGCTCATTTACGTGGCTAGGGGTGTGAATGTAAAAACACTCAGACTTTTCATATTCGTTTGACACATGGGAAGCGGCCATTATTGGGCGTAGAAGCCAAGGAGCGCAACATCTACAAGAAAACGGACTTTATTCAACAGGTACACGGAATTTGGAGGAGAACCCGCCTTGCAATGCCGAAGACAATCTGCGCGCCGGACTCATCGTCATTGAAGCCTGGTTCGGGGGCTACTGAGGGAGTCCTAGATTAGGGGGTGTCCGGATGGCCGGACTATACCTTCAGCCGGACTCCTGGACTATGAAGATACAAGATTGAAGACTTCGTCCCGTGTCCGAAAGGGACTTTCCTTGGCGTGGAAGGCAAGCTTGGCGATACGGATATGCAGATCTCCAACCATTGTAACCGACTTTGTGTAACCCTAACCCTCTCCGGTGTCTATATAAACCGAAGGGTTTTAGTCCGTAGGACAACATACACAACAACAATCATACCATAGGCTAGCTTCTAGGGTTTAGCCTCTCCGATTTCGTGGTAGATCTATTCTTGTACTACCCATATCATCAATATTAATCAAGCAGGACGTAGGGTTTTACCTCCATCAAGAGGGCCCAAACCTGGGTAAAACTTCGTGTCCCTTGCCTCCTGTTACCATCCGGCTTAGACGCACAGTTCGGGACCCCCTACCCGAGATCCGCCGGTTTTGACACCGGCAACCCCCCTTGTGGGTTATCATTATACCTCAGGGGCATGGCATCGTCAAGTCTAATGATCGAGGGCCACTCTTTTTGTTAGCCGGATGCTACCTCTCTACATCGATTACAAGCCTTGCCTCCTCAAGCTTCCTATATTTTGAAGTTTGGCCAGTGATGGGAGTGTTGAGAGTCATGTTGATCTCAGCCTCCTTAGCGATTGTCGTGGCGCAATCCTTGGTATTGGCCATAAAGACCTCTTCAATCTGAGAATAGATGTCAGAGCTCTCATATATGTCGAAGTCAGACTCGAGGATGTGATGGAGGGAGTCCACCGTGACGATGAGCTGGGATGTAGACTCACCACCAAGATTGGAGGTGGTTTCTAGGGGGTGCCCACCGAAGATTTATGTCGACTAGCGAAGAGATGATTTGTGCTTCCGCTATCGGGAAGGAAGTGCATGCTGCTGAAGTGGAACGCCTATCCTTAGATCAAGCTAGCAGCAAGGGCGAGGTATCCTACCGCATCCACTATGAAGTCTAGAGAGCCAAAGTAGCTAGATGCCATGGACCAGAGTGTATTCACAGATGTCGGTTGAAGATTCTATTTGAGTTAGATCAGAATTCACACACACACACATCCCCTACCTAGTGGGCCAACTGTCTTTTTTATGGGCAATAATAAACATGGGGCAACATGTAGCGTGTAAGACTCAAAGGGGTGAACATAAGATAGAAATTTAGCTAGATTCATGCACTCAAAGAGAGGTAATACATTACTTCCTACCTTTGGTGGTTGTATTGATCACAACCTTGTGTGAAGCTAGGTTTTTGGCGTTCCGTACAAGATTGATGGTACCGATCAGCGGTTCCTTGCCCCGCCTTATATAGGTGGACAAGCAATGGTTACAATTACAACCATTCTGAGTCGGTTATGACGATCTTGTAGTTCGAATGTGGATACAACAAGACCTACTAAATCAAGAAAAATAAAAAATGTGTACTTTATGTCGATGATGCGCTCCCGTATGGTAGGTATACTCCATGTTATGTGCTTGGGTGCGGTCATTGGGTTGAGTCGTCTCTCCATGGCATCGCCACACATTGAGAGGCTCCAAGCACATCTGCACATCGAGGATCTAGATGTAATCATACGACATACATCGTCAAGCTACAAGTCCATAGTTCATCATTAGTTTCTAATATTCAATGAAAAATATGTGCATAAGCGACTAATGTCTTTTACTTGTCGGTATAAAAATGCTACACCAAACCGCCCCCCATCTGTACTTAGCAGCCCTACCACATGCAGGGTCCAGAAACGTCCAAGGGGTGGTGTCTGCTAAACCATCTCGAAAGACCACCCGAGTTCAAAGATACCACAAGTATGACCGCGCATAGTGCTACACAACCATCACTTAAGCACCTTGCATGCAAACGCTCTATGTTGTCGTAGCCACTTGAAAGGGACACCGAATGACATATTTTCCTTTTTGTCCTTCTATAGACGGGGACAACAAGCACCGATGAGAGATGCCACTATGGTACATCATCCTGCATCCTCAACTTTTCCGTTCAGAGTGTCGCCGTTGATTAGAAGGCTAGTGATTGTGGCAAAGTCATGTAGAGTAACCATCATCTCTCCATGGGGAAGGTGGAAGGTGTTTGTCTCATGCGTCCAAGAGGGTTGTGAGGGCAATGTAGTTGATCTTTGGTGGCCCCTCCTACGCAAAGGTGGTAGGACCTGTAAAAATTACACAAGTTATGGGGTACTAACTTCATACATGCAAACAAAAGTAAATTTGAACAAGATTTGCTTACTATGTCACCGTTCTCAGTAAACCGTGCACTTTGTATGAGGTCGCGCACATTCTCAAGCCCATAATACCAAGGTTCATTCGCCATCCTACAGAACACAATCAACATTACCATCAAATACATTTCAACATTCACATAAGAACAAATACAAGAGATGAACTTAATATGTATATACCTATGCGACTATGCCAAGATAATAACAATGTATGGGAGGAGAATATCTCAACCAACACTCGGGAGGCAAGATTCATGAAAAGGTATATTTGAGGATGTTTGAGTTGGGGGGAGGGGGGAGAACTTCGCGTGAAACAGCCTGAAGGCTCCAGCTACTAGACTGGGTCCGGCCGTTTATCCAGGTCGTTGCTCCGGGCTCAGTGTCCTTGCAAAAGGGCCGGAGGCTCTGGTCGGTCGGCAGGAGCTCGGTGATGTCTCGGGTCCCGGAGTTTCTAGGAGATCCTTCGGGTGCTCTTCGCTTGGACCCAGAGACTCTGATCTCGACAAGGTTCCCCACCAAGTGTACCCATGACGACTTAAGGTCAAGCCTAACTAGAAGCCTAGGCCCACGAAGACTAAGGGTCTGGTCAAGATCAATGACATGGGTATGCCACCAGTCAGAGTGAAGGCCAGTTGGGGAACATGCATCAGTGTTCCCTTTGAAGAGGTCTAACACATCAGTGTCCGATATCTTACCTCTTACCCTAATAATAAAGGGGCTATCGCTTCTTACCGCCACCAGTCAGATTGAAGGCCAGTTGGGGAACATGCATCAGTGTTCTCTTCGAATAGGTCCAACGTATCGGTGTCCGATATCTTACCTCTTATCTTACCCCAACAATAAAGGGGCTATCGCTTCTTACCACTATAATTTTGTTCGTTTCTTTGTACGTGTAAGTTTTCGTCCGTCGTGGTTCATTCGCAAGACTTACCGTTTCTTCCTGAAGGTAGCCCACCACTTCGCTATGCACGCGAGGCAAAAGGACAATGTTGTGAACGAGGAATCGACCCCCCCACCCCCCCGACCAAGCCAGGCAGAATCGAACTCCGGACCAACCGAGCTACCTCATGCTCGCGTGCATAAGAAAGGATCCGTTTGTTTATTAAATAGTAGCACATCGCTCCCTTATATCCCTTTCCACCAATTTATTAACGCTTGTGATGTGAAATCATTAAGCCGCCTCAAGAATCAATATTGACCGGAAAGGAAAAACTAGATTTGTGCCCTATGAAAGAGAAAGCCGATAATAAATAATTGAACGGAAAAGGTACACGGGTGAAATGAGGCTACAAGGAGGACGAACATGGCGGAGATCACAGGGAAAAGGAGGCCCCGTCCATCATGACGCAGTAGCATGGGGATTATTGTTCTCCAGACTGTATAATAGTAATAATAATTCCCTAAAAACATGTATTTTTTCCTCTGGCCATTCACAAGCGTAATAATGCTTTTGTTTCTTCTTCCAAGCAGTCAGACAATATCTTCATGATTATTTGAATGAAATGACATTAACGAACAATGCTACTTCATTCATAACTAGCGCCAATACTGAGTTCACCTAGATGGTTACATTTTCTTCTTAGAAGAATTTACCATGTCAGAATTAGTATTTGCATTGCAATTATAATTATTCATGTCAAAAATACCTCATAAAGTGTTAGATTATTATTTAACAATTGTACATCGACAAGAGTGTCGACACGGCCGAAATATGCACACATTAAACACTCAATGTAATAATTGGTCAATATATAGTTTTGTTATCCGTTGCGACGCACGAGCTTTTTTGCTAGTACATGTAAAAATCTTGTCGGGGCTTGTCTCGCATGGTACTAGTTTGTACACATGTAGGAGGCACATGCAGTGACAGTTTAATGAAGATTGGTGAGGGGATTAATCAGAGTTGAGGGGGCAAAAAAAATAAGTTATGCATGAACTCTGAGAATTTTTGAATATTCAAGGCTAATAATTTAGTATACACTTAACAGTTTTCTAGAGTAGAGGGGCAATTGCCCCCATTGGCCTCCGTGAAGCTTGGCCATCAGACACAGGCCATTGTTGTGTAAGTCTGGAACTCTAAGACCGCAAAGCTCAAGAGGGGTATACATTGATGTCCATTTGGCTAGGCATTTTTGTTGTTGGTGAAAAATCAATTGTGAATGTGAAAAAATAAATTTACAAATACAGTGCAATAAAATGTTTATTAATGTAAAGGTCGTGTAAAGTGATAATATTATTCGCGCTAATACAAATAGCAAAGTGTATTTAGCTCGGTATAAGCAAAATGTACCTGCGGATCAACCTGTGGTTGGATGGTTAGAGGGACTGTGGTATTTCAAGCCCATCAGGGTTCAACTCCTGATGCTTCGCATTTATTTCTAAATTTATTTCAGGATTTCTGACGATGCGCATTCAGTGGAAGCAGGTGCCTACAATGGCTTCATAACTTTGAAGATGATATCCCAGTTCAGTCTTTCGAAGATGCTCATAGGGGTAAGGTGTGCATACGTGTGTTTATATGGGTGAGTGTATGTATGTGTATATGAGTGCTTGCGTCGCATTGTGTTAAAAAAAGCAAAATGTTCCTTAACAAATAAATAAATTAAAATTGCAGGGTCGGATCTCTCGTGTTCAGTTTATTTTCCTTTTTTTTTGTGGAATCCATATTTTCCCCCGAAACCTAGAAACCCCTCTGGCGGCGACTAGGGTTTCGACGTGGAACCTGAACACGGACGTTGATCTCATCGGCGGGCCGTCCGGGGGGAAAGTGGCCGGAGGAGATGGCGGCACCCTCCTCTTCCGGCAGCGCCCACGAGGGGTCGAAGGACAGGCACCAAAGGACGGGGAGATCGCCGCTGGAGGAAGCACTAGGGAAGTTGGATATCTCGGAAGAAGAAGCTACTCCTTTCGTGATTGATGATCGCACAGAAGGGGGGCCGGCGAAGTGGCTGGTGGCAGGCAAAATTCTCCATCGGAACCAATTTCACATCCAGAAGGTCACCAACGCGCTTCGCCCGGCCTGGGGAAACCCTAGAGGTCTCAAGTTCGGATCTGCTGAACCCAACATGTTCATTGCAGAATTTGAGAGTCAAAGGGACAGAGACAAGATTTGGGAAGGATCACCGTGGCACATAAACAAGAACGCAATAATTCTGGCTGAATTCGAGGATTGCATGCGCTCGGATGAGGTGAAGTTTGATCGACTGGAGGTATGGGCTAGGGTTCTGAATTTACCGTACAATTTAAGGGATGATGCCTGGAGCCTGCCCATTGCTCAGATGATCGACAAGAATACACAGTGTGCAAAATTTGACCACGTAGGAGGATTGTGATGCCCCGAGACCGATGCGCCAGGTGTCTTCCGGTTATTCGCTGTTGTTGCCTTGCCTTTCGCTTGTGTGTTGCATCTTGCCATGTCATCATCCGCATTGCATCTGCATGTTTTCAAAACTTGCATCCGTCCCAGTCTCCTCGTTCCGTCCGTTGTCTGTTCTGAGCCCAGACACACTTGCACGCGCCCGCGACATGTCCGATATAGTATTTTATAAGTGGCCGGGAAATGTTCTCGGATTGGGTTGAAAGTTGGTGTGTGGTCTTATTATAGTGTAGACAGACCGCCTGTCAAGTTTCATCGCATTCGGAGTTCGTTTGATAGCTCAACCGTTAAACTATAGCGGCATTATAGCCAGTCTAACGTTGGACGTTTTCGGTCTCTAGAAATAGTCGCCGGGTCTCTCTCTTCTCTTCTCTCAGCCCAAGGCTTTCTGCACAGCCCACTGCCTACTACCAGGCCCAACCTAACCTCTCTCGTCAGCCCGCGACCCACCCCTCGCGCGCGTCCGGAAGTTGTCCCGAACCCGACCCGGGGAGTCGTCACCGTTGGATCCGGATCATCCCCAAACATCTACAAAACATCACCATTTTCTTATTTGGACTCCCTACCTATTTGTTGGGGAACGTTGCAGAAAATTAAAAAATTTCCTACGGTTTCACCAAGATCCATCTATGAGTTCATCTAAGCAATGAGTCAAGGGAGAGAGTTTGCATCTACATAACACTTGTAGATCGCGTGCGGAAGCTTGCAAGGTGATGATGTAGTCGTACTCGACGTGATCCAAATCACCGATGACCAGCGCCGAACGGACGGCACCTCCGCGTTCAACACACGTACGGGACGGGAGACGTCTCCTTCTTCTTGATCCAGCAAGGGGGAAGGAGAGGTTGATGAAGATCCAGCAGCACGACGGCGTGGTGGTGGATGCAGGGCGTCACAGCAGCAGGGCTTCGCCGAGACTACGAGGGAGAGACGTAACGGGGGGAGATGGAGGCGCCAGGGGCTGGTGTAGGAAGTCCCTCCTCTCCCCCACTATATATAGGGGTGCCAGGGGGGCGCCGACCCTAGTAGATGAGATCTACTAGGGGGGCGGCGGCCTAGGGGAGGTTTCCCTCCCCCCCAAGGCACCTAGGGGTGCCTTCCACCACTAGGACTCCTCCTAGGGGGAAACCCTAGGCGCATGGGCCTATAGGGGCTGGTGCCCTTGGCCCATGATGGCCAAGGCGCACCCCCTACAGCCCATGTGGCCCCCCGGGACAGGTGGCCCCACCCGGCGGACCCCCGGGACCCTTCCGGTGGTCCCGGTACAATACCGATAACCCCGAAACTTGTCCCGATGCCCGAAACAGCACTTCCTATATATAATTCTTTACCTCCGTACCATTCCGGAACTCCTCGTGACGTCTGGGATCTCATCCGGGACTCCGAACAACATTCGGGTTTCTGCATATACATATCTTCATAACCCTAGCGTCACCGAACCTTAAGTGTGTAGACCCTACGGGTTCGGGAGACATGCAGACATGACCGAGACGCTCTCAGTCAATAACCATCAGCGGGATCTGGACACCCATGATGGCTCCCACATGCTCCTCGATGTTGTCATCGGATGAACCACTATGTCGAGGATTCGATCAAACCCTGTATGCAATTCCCTTTGTCAATCGGTACGTTACTTGCCCGAGATCCGATCGTCGGTATCCCAATACCTTGTTCAGTCTCGTTACCGGCAAGTCACTTTACTCGTACCGTAATGCATGATCCCGTGTCCAACACCTTGGTCACATTGAGCTCAATATGATGATGCATTACCGAGTGGGCCCAGAGATACCTCTCCGTCATACGGAGTGACAAATCCCAGTCTCGATCCGTGTCAACCCAACAGCTACTTTCGGAGATACCTGTAATGCACCTTTATAGTCACCCAGTTATGTTGTGACGTTTGATACACCCAAGGCACTCTTACGGTATCCGGGAGTTACACGATCTCATGGTCGAAGGAAGAGATACTTGACACTTGCAAAGCTCTAGCAAAACGAACTACACGATCTTTTATGCTATGCTTAGGATTGGGTCTTGTCCATCACATCATTCTCCTAATGATGTGATACCGTTATCAACGACATCCAATGTCCATAGTCAGGAAACCATGACTATCTGTTGATCACAACGAGCTGGTCAACTAGAGGCTTACCAGGGACATAGTGTGGTCTAAGTATTCACACGTGTATTATGATTTCCGGATAATACAGTTATAGCATGAATAAAAGACAATTATCATGAACAATGAAATATAATAATACTTTTATTATTGCCTCTAGGGCATATTTCCAACAGTCTCCCACTTGCACTAGAGTCACCAATCTAGTTACATTGTGATGAATCGAACACCCATAGAGTTCTGGTGTTGATCATGTTTTGTACGCGAGAGAGGTTTAGTCAGCGGATCTGCGACATTCAGATCCGTGTGCACTTTGCAAATCTCTATGTCTCCATCTTGAACATTTTCACGGATGGAGTTGAAACGACACTTGATGTGCCTGGTCTTCTTGTGAAACCTGGGCTCCTTTGCGAGGGCAATAGCTCCAGTGTTGTCACAGAAGAGTTTGATCGGCCCCGACGCATTGGGTATGACTCCTAGGTCGGTGATGAACTCCTTCACCCAAATCGCTTCATGTGCTGCCTCCGAGGCTGCCATGTATTCCGCTTCACACGTAGATCCCGCCACGACGCTCTGCTTGCAGCTGCACCAGCTTACTGCTCCACCATTCAACATATACACGTATCCGGTTTGTGACTTAGAGTCATCCAGATCTGAGTCGAAGCTAGCGTCGACGTAACCCTTTACGACGAGCTCTTCGTCTCCTCCATAAACGAGAAACATGTCCTTTGTCCTTTTCAGGTACTTCAGGATATTCTTGACTGCTGTCCAGTGTTCCTTGCCGGGATTACTTTGGTATCTTGCTACCAAACTTACGGCAAGGTTTACATCGGGTCTGGTACACAGCATGGCATACATAATAGATCCTATGGCTGAAGCATAGGGGATGACACTCATCTCTTCTTTATCTTTTGCCGTGGTCGGTGACTGAGCTGAGCTCAGTCTCATACCTTGTAACATAGGCAAGAACCCCTTCTTGGACTGATCCATTCTGAATCTCTTCAAAATCTTATCAAGGTATGTGCTTTGTGAAAGACCTATGAGGCGTCTCGATCTATCTCTATAGATCTTGATGCCTAATATATAAGCAGCTTCTCCAAGTTCCTTCATTGAAAAACACTTATTCAAGTAGGCCTTAATGCTGTCCAGAAATTCTATATTATTTCCCATCAGGAGTATGTCATCTACATATAATATGAGAAATGCTACAGAGCTCCCACTCACTTTCTTGTAAACGCAGGCTTCTCCATAAGTCTGCATAAACCCAAACGCTTTGATCATCTCATCAAAGCGAATGTTCCAACTCCGAGATGCTTGCACCAGTCCATAAATGGATCGCTGGAGCTTGCATACTTTGTTAGCGTTCCGAGGATCGACAAAACCTTCCGGCTGCATCATATACAGTTCTTCCTTAAGATGCCCGTTAAGGAATGCTGTTTTGACGTCCATCTGCCATATCTCATAATCATAGTATGCGGCAATTGCTAACATGATTCGGACGGACTTTAGCTTCGCTACGAGAGAGAATGTCTCGTCGTAGTCAATCCCTTGAACCTGTCGATAACCCTTAGCGACAAGTCGAGCTTTATAGATGGTAACATTACCATCCGCGTCCGTCTTCTTCTTAAAGATCCATTTGTTTTCTATCGCTCGCCGATCATCGGGCAAGTCTGTCAAAGTCCATACTTTGTTTTCATACATGGATTCTATCTCGGATTTCATGGCTTCAAGCCATTTGTTGGAATCCGGGCCCGCCATTGCTTCTTCATAGTTTGAAGGTTCATTGTTGTCTAACAACATGATTTCCAGGACAGGGTTGCCGTACCACTCTGGTGCGGAACGTGTCCTTGTGGACCTACGAAGTTCAGCAGTAACTTGATCCGAAGTACCTTGATCATTATCATGGTTTTCCTCTTCAGTTGGTGTGGGCATCACAGGAACGGTTTCCTGTGCTGCGTCACTATCCCGCTCAAGAGGTAGTACTTCATCGAGTTCTACTTTCCTCCCACTTACTTCTTTCGAGAGAAACTCTTTTTCCAGAAAGCATCCGTTCTTGGCAACAAAGATCTTGCCTTCGGATCTTAAGTAGAAGGTATACCCTACAGTTTCCTTAGGGTATCCTATGAATACGCATTTTTCCGACTTGGGTTCGAGCTTTTCAGGTTGAAGTTTCTTGATATAAGCTTCGCATCCCCAAACTTTTAGAAACGCCAGCTTAGGTTTCTTTCCAAACCATAATTCATACGGTGTCGTCTCAACGGATTTAGACGGTGCCCTATTTAAAGTGAATGTAGCTGTCTCTAGAGCGTATCCCCAAAATGATAGCGGTAAATCGGTAAGAGACATCATAGACCGCACCATATCCAATAGAGTGCGATTACGACGTTCGGACACACCGTTTCGCTGAGGTGTTCCAGGCGGCGTGAGCTGTGAAACGATTCCACATTTCTTTAAGTGTGTACCAAATTCGTGACTTAAGTATTCTCCTCCACGATCTGATCGTAAGAATTTTATCTTTCGGTCACGTTGATTCTCCACCTCATTCTGAAATTCCTTGAACTTTTCAAAGGTCTCAGACTTGTGTTTCATTAAGTAGACATACCCATATCTACTCAAGTCATCTGTGAGAGTGAGAACATAACGGTATCCTCCGCGAGCCTCAACGCTCATTGGACCGCACACATCGGTATGTATGATTTCCAACAAGTTGGTTGCTCGCTCCATTGTTCCGGAGAACGGAGTCTTGGTCATTTTGCCCAAGAGGCATGGTTCGCACGTGTCAAATGATTCATAATCAAGAGACTCTAAAAGTCCATCGGCATGGAGCTTCTTCATGCGCTTGACACCAATGTGACCAAGGCGGCAGTGCCACAAGTATGTGGGACTATCGTTATCAACTTTAAATCTTTTGGCATCTACACTATGAACATGTGTAATATTACGCTCGAGATTCATTAAGAATAAACCATTGACCATCGGAGCATGACCATAAAACATATCTCTCATATAAATCGAACAACCATTATTCTCAGACTTAAATGAGTAGTCATCTCGTATTAAACGAGATCCTGATACAATGTTCATGCTCAAACTTGGCACTAAATAACAATTATTAAGGTTCAAAACTAATCCCGTAGGTAAATGTAGAGGCAGCGTGCCGACGGCGATCACATCGACTCTGGAACCATTCCCGACGCGCATCGTCACCTCGTCCTTTGCCAGTCTCCGTTTATTCTGCAGCTCCTGCTGTGAGTTACAAATATGAGCAACGGCACCGGTATCAAATACCCAGGAGTTACTACGATTACTGGTAAGGTACACATCAATCACATGTATATCAAATATACCTTTGGTATTGCCGGCCTTCTTATCCGCTAAGTATCAGTTCCGCTTCCAGTGACCCTTCCCCTTGCAATAAAAGCACTCAGTCTCAGGCTTGGGTCCATTCTTTGACTTCTTCCCGGTAACTGGCTTACCAGGCGCGGCAACATCTTTGCCGTCCTTCTTGAAGTTCTTCTTACCCTTGCCCTTCTTGAACTTAGTGGTCTTATTGACCATCAACACTTGATGTTCTTTCTTGATTTCAGCCTCTGCTGACTTCAGCATCGAGAACACTTCAGGAATGGTCTTTTCCATTCCCTGCATGTTGTAGTTCATCACAAAGCTCTTGTAGCTTGGTGGGAGCGACTGGAGGATTCTGTCAATGACCGCCTCATCTGGGAGGTTAATGTTCAGCTGGGTCATACGGTTGTGCAACCCAGACATCTTCAGGATGTGCTCACTGGCAGAACTGTTTTCCTCCATCTTACAACTGTAGAACTTGTCGGAGACATCATATCTCTCGACCCGGGCATGAGCTTGGAAAACTAGTTTCAGCTCTTCGAACATCTCATATGCTCCATGATGCTCAAAACGCTTTTGGAGCCCCGGTTCTAAGCTGTAAAGCATGCCGCACTGAACAAGGGAGTAATCATCAGCGCGAGACTGCCAAGCATTCATAATGTCTTGGTTCTCTGGGACGGGAGCGTCACCTAGCGGTCCTTCTAGGACATATTGTTTCCTGGCAGCTATGAGGATGATCCTCAGGTTCCGGACCCAGTCCGTATAGTTGCTGCCATCATCTTTCAGCTTGGTTTTCTCTAGGAACGCGTTGAAGTTCATGTTGACATTAGCGTTGGCCATTGATCTACAAGACATATTTGCAAAGGTTTTAGACTAAGTTCATGATAATAAAGTTCTAATCAAATTATGAACTCCCACTTAGATTAGACATCCCTTTAGTCATCTAAGTGTTACACGATCCGAGTCGACTAGCCCGTGTCCGATCATCACGTGAGACGGACTAGTCATCGTCGGTGAACATTTTCATGTTGATCGTATCTTCCATACGACTTGTGTTCGACCTTTCGGTCTCCGTGTTCCGAGGCCATGTCTGCACATGCTAGGCTCGTCAAGTTAACCCTAAGTGTTTTCGCTGTGTAAAACTGTCTTACACCCGTTGTATGTGAACGTAAGAATCCATCACACCCGATCATCACGTGGTGCTTAGAAGCGACGAACTGTAGCAACGGTGCACAGTTAGGGGAGAACACTTCTTGAAATTTTATAAGGGATCATCTTATTTACTACCGTCGTCCTAAGTAAACAAGATGCATAATACATAATAAACATCACATGCAATTATATAGTTGTGACATGATATGGCCAATATCATATAGCTCCATTGATCTTCATCTTCGGGGCTCCATGATCATCTTGTCACTGGCTTGACACCATGATCTCCATCATCATGATCTCCATCATCGTGTCTTCATGAAGTTGTCACGCCAACGACTACTTCTACTTCTATGACTAACGTTTAGCAATAAAGTAAAGTAGTTTACATGACGTTATTCAATGACACGCAGGTCATACAAAAAATAATGACAACTCCTATGGCTCCTGCCGGTTGTCATACTCATCGACATGCAAGTCGTGAATCCTATTACAAAGAACATGATCTCATACATCACAATTCATCATTCATCACAACTTCTGGCCATATCACATCACATGATCAATCGCTGCAAAAACAAGTTAGACGTCCTCTAATTGTTGTTGCATCTTTTACGTGGCTGTAATTGGGTTCTAGCAAGAACGTTTTCTTACCTACGAATCACCACAACGTGATTTTGTCAACTTCTATTTATCCTTCATAAGGGCCCTATTCATCGATTCCGCTCCAACTAAGGTGGGAGAGACAGACACCCGCCAGCCACCTTATGCAACTTGTGCATGTCAGTCGGTGGAACCGGTCTCACGTAAGCGTACGTGTAAGGTTGGTCCGGGCCGCTTCATTCCACAATACCGTTGAGCAAGAAAAGACTAGTAGAGGCAAGTAAGATGACAAAATCCACGCCCACAACAAAGTTGTGTTCTACTCGTGCAAAGAGAACTACGCATAGACCTAGCTCATGATGCCACTGTTGGGGAACGTTGCAGAAAATTAAAATTTTTCCTACGGTTTCACCAAGATCCATCTATGAGTTCATCTAAGCAACGAGTCAAGGGAGAGAGTTTGCATCTACATACCACTTGTAGATCGCGTGCGGAAGCTTGCAAGGTGATGATGTAGTCGTACTCGACGTGATCCAAATCACCGATGACCAGCGCCGAACGGACGGCACCTCCGCGTTCAACACACGTACGGGACGGGAGACGTCTCCTTCTTCTTGATCCAGCAAGGGGGAAGGAGAGGTTGATGAAGATCCAGCAGCACGACGGCGTGGTGGTGGATGCAGGGCGTCACAGCAGCAGGGCTTCGCCGAGACTACGAGGGAGAGACGTAACGGGGGGAGATGGAGGCGCCAGGGGCTGGTGTAGGAAGTCCCTCCTCTCCCCCACTATATATAGGGGTGCCAGGGGGGCGCCGGCCCTAGTAGATGAGATCTACTAGGGGGGGCGGCGGCCTAGGGGAGGTTTCCCTCCCCCCCAAGGCACCTAGGGGTGCCTTCCACCACTAGGACTCCTCCTAGGGGGAAACCCTAGGCGCATGGGCCTATAGGGGCTGGTGCCCTTGGCCCATGATGGCCAAGGAGCACCCCCTACAGCCCATGTGGCCCCCCGGGACAGGTGGCCCCACCCGGCGGACCCCCGGGACCCTTCCGGTGGTCCCGGTACAATACCGATAACCCCGAAACTTGTCCCGATGCCCGAAACAGCACTTCCTATATATAATTCTTTACCTCCGGACCATTCCGGAACTCCTCGTGACGTCCGGGATCTCATCCGGGACTCCGAACAACATTCGGGTTTCTGCATATACATATCTTCATAACCCTAGCGTCACCGAACCTTAAGTGTGTAGACCCTACGGGTTCGGGAGACATGCAGACATGACCGAGACGCTCTCAGTCAATAACCATCAGCGGGATCTGGATACCCATGATGGCTCCCACATGCTCCTCGATGTTGTCATCGGATGAACCACTATGTCGAGGATTCGATCAAACCCTGTATGCAATTCCCTTTGTCAATCGGTACGTTACTTGCCCGAGACTCGATCGTCGGTATCCCAATACCTTGTTTAGTCTCGTTACCGGCAAGTCACTTTACTCGTACCGTAATGCATGATCCCGTGTCCAACACCTTGGTCACATTGAGCTCATTATGATGATGCATTATCGAGTGGGCCCAGAGATACCTCTCCGTCATACGGAGTGACAAATCCCAGTCTCGATCCGTGTCAACCCAACAGCTACTTTCGGAGATACCTGTAATGCACCTTTATAGTCACCCAGTTACATTGTGACGTTTGATACACCCAAGGCACTCTTACGGTATCCGGGAGTTACACGATCTCATGGTCGAAGGAAGAGATACTTGACACTTGCAAAGCTCTAGCAAAACGAACTACACGATCTTTTATGCTATGCTTAGGATTGGGTCTTGTCCATCACATCATTCTCCTAATGATGTGATCCCGTTATCAACGACATCCAATGTCCATAGTCAGGAAACCATGACTATCTGTTGATCACAACGAGCTGGTCAACTAGAGGCTTACCAGGGACATAGTGTGGTCTAAGTATTCACACGTGTATTACGATTTCCGGATAATACAGTTATAGCATGAATAAAAGACAATTATCATGAACAATGAAATATAATAATACTTTTATTATTGCCTTTAGGGCATATTTCCAACAGACTGTTGGGGAACGTTGCAGAAAATTAAAATTTTTCCTACGGTTTCACCAAGATCCATCTATGAGTTCATCTAAGCAACGAGTCTAGGGAGAGAGTTTGCATCTACATACCACTTGTAGATCGCGTGCGGAAGCTTGCAAGGTGATGATGTAGTCGTACTCGACGTGATCCAAATCACCAATGACCAGCGCCGAACGGACGGCACCTCCGCGTTCAACACACGTACGGGACGGGAGACGTCTCCTCCTTCTTGATCCAGCAAGGGGGAAGGAGAGGTTGATGAAGATCCAGCAGCACGACGGCGTGGTGGTGGATGCAGGGCGTCACAGCAGCAGGGCTTCGCCGAGACTACGAGGGAGAGACGTAACGGGGGGAGATGGAGGCGCCAGGGGCTGGTGTGTGAAGTCCCTCCTCTCCCCCACTATATATAGGGGTGCCAGGGGGGCGCCGGCCCTAGTAGATGAGATCTACTAGGGGGGCGGCGGCCTAGGGGAGGTTTCCCTCCCCCCCAAGGCACCTAGGGGTGCCTTCCACCACTAGGACTCCTCCTAGGGGGAAACCCTAGGCGCATGGGCCTATAGGGGCTGGTGCCCTTGGCCCATGAAGGCCAAGGCGCACCCCCTACAGCCCATGTGGCCCCCCGGGACAGGTGGCCCCACCCGGTGGACCCCCGGGACCCTTCCGGTGGTCCCGGTACAATACCGATAACCCCGAAACTTGTCCCGATGCCCGAAATAGCACTTCCTATATATAATTCTTTACCTCCGGACCATTCCGGAACTCCTTGTGATGTCCGGGATCTCATCCGGGACTCCGAACAACATTCGGGTTTCTGCATATACATATCTTCATAACCCTAGCGTCACCGAACCTTAAGTGTGTAGACCCTACGGGTTCGGGAGACATGCAGACATGACCGAGACGCTCTCAGTCAATAACCATCAGCGGGATCTGGATACCCATGATGGCTCCCACATGCTCCTCGATGTTGTCATCGGATGAACCACTATGTCGAGGATTCGATCAAACCCTGTATTCAATTCCCTTTGTCAATCGGTACGTTACTTGCCCGAGACTCGATCGTCGGTATCCCAATACCTTGTTCAGTCTCGTTACCGGCAAGTCACTTTACTCGTACCGTAATGCATGATCCCGTGTCCAACACCTTGGTCACATTGAGCTCAATATGATGATGCATTACCGAGTGGGCCCAGAGATACCTCTCCGTCATACGGAGTGACAAATCCCAGTCTCGATCCGTGTCAACCCAACAGCTACTTTCGGAGATACCTGTAATGCACCTTTATAGTCACCCAGTTACGTTGTGACGTTTGATACACCCAAGGCACTCTTACGGTATCCGGGAGTTACACGATCTCATGGTCGAAGGAAGAGATACTTGACACTTGCAAAGCTCTAGCAAAACGAACTACACGATCTTTTATGCTATGCTTAGGATCGGGTCTTGTCCATCACATCATTCTCCTAATGATGTGATCCCGTTATCAACGACATCCAATGTCCATAGTCAGGAAACCATGACTATCTGTTGATCACAACGAGCTGGTCAACTAGAGGCTTACCAGGGACATAGTGTGGTCTAAGTATTCACACGTGTATTACGATTTCCGAATAATACAGTTATAGCATGAATAAAAGACAATTATCATGAACAATGAAATATAATAATACTTTTATTATTGCCTCTAGGGCATATTTCCAACACTATTTTATTCTCGTCTGTCGGATTTCTATCCGATGATCCAAATCCCTCTTCTTTAATCCTTTTGCTATATATATCAGACAAAACCCTAAAAACTAGGTCGCTTGTCCCCCCTCAGCCGCCACCCACTCCAAATTCCCCTTGGGATCCATCCCCTCGGTAGCCGCCGCATCTTCCTCGTATCTGCAGCGATCCAACCAGCAACCCCCACCTCTCTCTCTCAGATCGACCCCGCACTCGATCCCGATTGGGTCGAGGCCTTTCCTCCTCCCTCGTCTCAGCAGGCGCCCGAGGCCTACCCTGCCTCGCCTCGCGCCTCCATGTGGTTGCCCGACCTCGCCGGCCATTCGATCGAAGCCGCTGCCCCGGCCGCCTTGCGAGACAACGCCGCCGGCCTGCTACCTCGCCACACCAGACGCCGACCTGCCCCGCTCGCCTGGTTCCCCTCACTCCTCGCTCCGCCTGACTCCGCCTTTGAGCACGCTGCCCCACCGTCCGCGCTCACCGGCGACAAGCGCCGCCCTTCGTCGGAGATCTTCAGCAGGCCAGGTCGCGGCCTCCCCTGCCCGCGAACTCCTTCTTCTTCCTTCCGCCGGCTCTCTCTGCCATTCACGCTTCCCTCTCTCTCCCTTGCAGGATCCCGCCGCCGGAGGTTGCCTCGCTCACCCCGGATCTGGACGCCCATCACCGGAGGCTGCCGTCTCGCGCCTGGAGACGCGCCCCTCCATCCCCTGCGCCTCCATCTCTTCCTCGCCGTCGAACTCCTGCTTCAAGATGCAGCCGGCGCCAACTCGTTCTGCTCGGGAACGAGCACGCCCCGCCTCTGCTTCGAACCAGGGGGGCGACGCCTCCAGCGCCTATGTTGACCCGCTCTTGTTTCTGGCTCGGCTTGCCTGGAACGCCAGCGCAGGGCCCAGCACCGTGGCCCACCAGCAAGCAGGCCCAGCGCCCCCTTCCAGCCTCCCTCTCCTAGCCGACCGGCCTCAAGGCCCAATGTGAGGCCCAGTCCGCCCCAGTTTTGGCCCGTAGTGTTTTTTTATTGACTGGCGATTTGTCTATTTATTCCAGAGACGACTGTTTTACAGAAAAGCCCCCATACTTCATTCATTTAATAACTCAAAATGGTGCATCGGATTAAAATGCTTTATATATGAAAAATGCTTATAATTATGTGTAGATTAATAATATGCAACTTTCATGCATGTTTAAAATGTTTATAATGATGTTTGCTTATAATTTACCTAATGTCATGCTAAAATGCTTTATTTCATAACTAAATAACCGTAGCTCGGATTTTAATAAACTTTATATGTAAATGGGGTAGAAAAATGCCTAGTTTAACATGGTGGCTTCACCTTGCATGTTTAATAACTCAAAAATATGTTTTAGGGCAGATCAGTACCAAACCTTAAAATATGCATATGGAGTTTTACCGGAATTGTTGTTCGTTGTTTCCGGCCTCATTTAAACTTGCCTAGATAGGTAGTTTTGTTGTGCTTCACCTCTTGCCATGTTAATCAACATTTAATATTGTTGGATACATAAACGAGATCGAACTAAATAACTTGTTGTGGTGTTTCGTCAATATGCAACTCGTTACATATTGATCTCCACTTAATTTGTAGAATTGCTTGTGCACTTTGCCATGCCATGCCTCTTTAAACCGGACATGCATCATACTTGGTTGTGCATCATGCCATCTTCATGTGGTGGTTGTTTATTGTGTTGTTTGCTTCTTTCCGGTGTTGCTTCTTCGGGTTGGTTCCGGTAACGTCGCGTTTGTGAGGACCCGTTCGACTACGTCCGTTTGTCTTCTTCGTAGACTCGTTATTCTTCCTTGCGGGATTTCATGCATGTGACGCGCGGGTAATTAAGCTACAGTGATCCTCTGCTAATGGTGCCACGTCACCTCGTTTATAGTTGCTAATCTCGAGTTAGTTCGAAACCGATTCAAATTCAAATTCAAAAATAGGCAAACAATAAAAGTTTTCAAATATTAAAACTAAAATGTTCGGAGTGAACCAAATATTGCATAGATAATTATGGTGGAGAAACCACACTTTTATAAAATGTTTAAATACTGTTAAATGAATAAAAGAGTAGCAAAAACAATTATTTTAATGCTTTAAAAATAATAAACATTTTCAAAACTAAATTGTTATAAGTATTAAACTATTGTGGCAGTGGCATAATTTGTAAAATCCTATTTAGGTGCCACTTTGGTAATTTACTAAAACTAAAATAATAGGAAACTAAAAGAAAGCAAAGTATAAAAAAACAGAAAACA
>NC_041388.1:289162544-289169996 GCF_002162155.2 Triticum dicoccoides
TCCGGCCTTCCTCCCTCTCTCCCCTTATTCTCCGTCACCGGCGCCGTTCATTCGCGCGCGCACGACCGTAGCCCGCCCTACTGCCGCCGCTGCCCACACTCCCCTGCATCCGTCCTCGCTCGGGCGCCTCCTCTCGCGCAGCCCGTCGCTCACCTCGCCTCGAGTCGCAGCGCCCCGCCGCCGGCCTGCAGCTGCATCCACCGCAGCTCGCCCCCGACTGGCTGCCGGCGCCCACGCCACGGGCCGCGTCCGAGGCCAGCCCCGTTCGGCCTCGGGCACGGGCACCACGCCCGCACCCAGGGCCCGACCCGCAAGGCCTCTGTGCCACAGACAACGGGGCCCACCCCCTGTGAACGAAAACAAAAAAAAATATAATACTAATTAAATTAATTTTTAAAAAAATGAATTAATAAATAATAACTAAAATTAATTAAAATGATAATTAATTAATTGATTAAAGGCTTAATTAAATTAATTAGCTTGATTAGATTAACCTAATTACTAGTTAACTTAATTAACCTCCTGATTAGACTAATCAATCAATGACATGAGGGTCCCACACATAGTTGACCCAGTCAACTCTGTTGACTGCTGACGTCAGCATGACATCATGCTGATGTCATAAAACCAAATTTCGAATTAAATTAAATAATTAATTAAATTCCAAAAACTAATAAAATCTTTAGAAAATCATATCTTTTAATCCGTGACTCGGATTAAATTATTTTCAACATGAAAGTTGCTCAGAATGACGAGACGATTCCGGATACGCAGTCCGTTCGTCCGCCACACACCCCTAACCTATCGAACTCGCAACTTTCCCCCTCCGGCTCCTCTGCCCGAAAACGCGAAACACCGGGAATACTTCCCGGATGTTTCCCCCCTTCACCGGTATCACCTCATACCGCGTTAGAACACGTCTAGCTCTGCTTGTTGACCTGTTATGCACTTGCTTGCTATGTATTTACTGTTTCTCCCCCCCTCTTCTCTCCGTTAGCCCCCGTGACGATGCTGATGCCCCTGTGGACGACTACGTCACCGACGACCCCTCTCTCTTGCCAGAGCAACCAGGCAAGCCCCCCCTTGATCACCAGATATCGCCTATTCTCCTCTATACTGCTTGCATTAGAGTAGTGTAGCATGTTACTACTTTTCGTTAATCCTATTCTGATGCATAGCCTGTCATTGCTACTACAGTCATTGATACCTTACCCGCAATCCTAAATGCTTAGTATAGGATGCTAGTGTTCCATCAGTGGCCCTACACTCTTGTCCGTCTGCCATGCTATACTACTGGGCTGTGATCACTTCGGGAGGTGATCACGGGCATATACTATATACTTTACACTGTTACATTTCTTGTGATACTGTTCGGAGTTGGGGGCTGAAGGGGCAGGTGGCTCCATCCCGGTAGAGGTGGGCCTGGGTTCCCGACGGCCCTCGACTGTTACTTTGTGGCGGAGCGACAGGGCAGGTTGAGACCACCTAGGAGACAGGTGGGCCTGGCCCTGTTCGGCGTTCGCGGATACTTAACACGCTTAACGAGATCTTGGTATTTGATCTGAGTCGGCTACGAGCCTATACGCACTAACCATCTACGTGGGAGTAGTTATGGGTATCCCGACATCGTGGTATCAGCTGAAGCACTTCAGACGTCAGCGACGGAGCGGCGCGCGCCGGATTGGAACGTAAGCCTGCTCTTGTATTAAGGGGGCTAGTTCTGCTTCCGGCCGCCCTCGCAACATGCAGGTGTGCTATGGGCGATGGGCCCAGACCCCTGTGCGCTTAGGTTTAGACCGGCGTGCTGGCCTCTCCGTTGAGCCTAGGTGGGGCTGCGACGTGTTGATCTTCCGCGGCCGGGCATGACCCAGGAAAGTGTGTCCGGCCAAATGGGATCGAGCGTGTTGGGTTATGTGGTGCACCCCTGCAGGGAAGTTAATCTATTCGAATAGCCGTGATCTTCGGTAACAGGACGACTTGGAGTTGTACCTTGACCTTATGACAACTAGAACCGGATACTTAATAAAACACACCCTTCCAAGTTCCACAGACAACCCGGTGATCGCTTTTCTATAGGGCGACGAGAGGAGGATCGCCGGGTAGGATTATGCTATGCGATGCTACTTGGAGATGCTATTTGGAGGACTTCAATCTACTCTCTCCTACATGATGTAAGACGGAGGCTGCCAGAAGCGTAGTCTTCGATAGGACTAGCTATCCCCCTCTTATTCTGGCATTCTGCAGTTCAGTCCACCGATATGGCCTCCTTACACATATACCCATGCATATGTAGTGTAGTTCCTTGCTTGCGAGTACTTTAGATGAGTACTCACGGTTGCTTTCTCCCCCTTTTTCCCCCTTTCCTTTCTTTCTGGTTGTCGCAACCAGATGCTGGAGTCCAGGAGCCAGACGCCACCGTCGACGACGACCCCTACTACACCGGAGGTGCCTACTACTACGTGCAACCCGCTGACGACGACCAGGAGTAGTTAGGAGGATCCCAGGCAGGAGGCCTGCGCCTCTTTCGATCTGTATCCCAGTTTGTGCTAGCCTTCTTAAGGCAAACTTGTTTAACTTATGTCTGTACTCAGATATTGTTGCTTCCGCTGACTCGTCTATGATCGAGCACTTGTATTCGAGCCCTCGAGGCCCCTGGCTTGTATTATGATGCTTGTATGACTTATTTATGTTTTAGAGTTGTGTTGTGATATCTTCCCGTGAGTCCCTGATCTTGATCGTACACATTTGCGTGCATGATTAGTGTACGATTGAATCGGGGGCGTCACAAGTTGGTATCAGAGCCAACTGCCTGTAGGAATCCCCCTTCCACACTCCTTGGCCGAAGTCGAGTCTAGACATTGCAAAAACTTTTACTAACTTGGCTGTGTGCCTTACGGGCCCACGTCGCCATCGGGTGGTACTAGGATCTTTTACTCCTCGACCTTACTCTGGGACTCTGATCTCTCTTCTATTCGGGTTAAATGATTTCGCTAAAAACAAAACTAACTTTAGGTTCTCGCAAGTACTTTCTCCCGGAGAGCCACTTGTTACCGATGACCGCCTGCTGCACCAGAAGATTCCGAAGATACTCTACAATGTGCTCTCGAGACTATGTGCCATCGCTTTTGCAATTCACTTCCATCGATAAATCCCTCTGGATAACTACTTACACCTATCGTTCATATTGTCATCCCCAGTTGCTCTTGTTATTACAAGATGTCCTGAAATACTCTTCGATATTCCGAGAATTCTTTACGCTTACTGCCCTGCAGTTCCTTGCTGCATGAATACCCCTACGGATAATTACTCGCGCTTGCCGAGTATCCGCTCATCCCCAGTTGTTCTTGTGTTTCACAAAAGTCTTCAAAATAATATTCGATCTTCCGAAAACCCTCTGGAGCCTTTGGCTCTTGAAATTCTTGCTTGCTTGCATTATGGTTAATCCCATAAGTCTCGTAGTCTTAATGACATTCATTGTCATTATCATTTTGAGTCTGTTGACTCAATATGTTTGCGAATACACGCAATCATCATTGATCCTTATAAATTACCTTTCCGGCTGAGCTTCCATTCTTTTAACTGGAGTTGGTTCTCGACCAATCCAATTGTTGTTGGTTGTACCCTAAGGCTATTCAACTTATCCATCCCTAATCAGAGCATTGCTTTTGATCCCTTGATTTGGAAATCTTAATTCCTTTGCATTTGACAATTGAGTTAGTCAGTTGTTTCTATAATCTGATCTCCTTGCATTCTTCTTCCTCTAGTTGAGTACCGATACTCGTATCAGATCCCTTGTGGACCATCAAGTCCTTTGTTGGATTTATCTGACAACGCCCTTCATATTCAATAACCTTGTGAGCCTTTCCTCGGATATATAATGCCTTTGGTAAATTGTATCATCTGCTTTTGAACAATGCTCTACTTTCGGGCTTGTATTATTTACTCCTAAGTTGTGGTATATGTTCCTAAGATGCCCTGATGGGTTGAACCTATGCCTTCCTTAATATGTGTGAACTCGGAAGTTTTCACGAGTCATACTCATCTGGTATTGCACCAGGTAAAAAAAACACTTTCAATAACTAATGTCATTTTCGAAATACGAGAGGTGAATGAAAGGTTATGCATTGAAGAAGTGGGAGTCGACCTTGAACTTTGTGTTCATGCCCATGGACATGATGTAGATCATATCATTAAAGCTTCTCTTAAATTAATTATTCCCTTGGTATAAGTTCTTATATCTGGGATTTGGCCTTTTGCAATCGTGGTTCCGACCATGTTCTCCTTTAAATACCATTTCCGATGCAAGTGTAAGCACTTGTCTTCCGTGGATCAATACCCCGGTACAACCTCTACCTTGATCTATCGTCGAGTATTACCCCATGGTATCTCGAGATTATCTTGGAACTGCATAACTTCCTATGAGTTCTTCATCAAGTACTACATACTCACTGATTACAATTTTTCATGGGCTCTGAGTTATTAAACACTCAAAGACACCGATAACTAAACCGAGTCCGCATTACGGTTCAACAACTCTTACTAATATTCTTTACTTACGAGTTTGTACCCGATCATGTCATTCCTAGCCTGATCGGCCATATCATTACCATGCTAAATTTTAACTGTGCTACCTGGTCCTTATTCTCGGAGCACCAATTTTCGACGATGAACTAACCTTACGTCGATTTTTCCTCGTCATACCCTTTCACCTTAAACAACAAGCTTGAGTTCGAGTTTGTGTCGTAACTGTGGTTCCAATAACCTCTTGCTTCATCATTCCTTTGACTTGATGTCGTCGCTGATTGACTACATCTGCATGAAATCTCTCGACAATTGTGTCGTGATCACCATCAACCTTATGAGCTCTTCCAGGAATTCAATTGAATTCATGATGGGTAATACCATCCTTGCCCCTCGATGATTCCTGTTCTCATCGACCACTTTATTGCCTTCCGTTCAACACAACTTGTTCGCGCTTTGTGTAAACCTTGAGATCACTGCTACCCAGCAGTTGATCTTCCTTACCTCGGAAGTATTACCATCACTTTTTGTCAAGAATGTGGTGAGAATTTCACCACCTCTTAATAATTCTTGATATCTTAATACTTCTTGCCATCTTTGTTCATTCCTTGGTCCCCGTATTGTTTTCAACCGGAATACCGACAATGGAGCTATGACGTGTGAATTCAAAACTTCTAGCAACCCTATTGCTTTGAAGTGAATGGGCGATAGTTCATTCTAAGTCCTTCGCTAATTGAATCACCATTCTAACATTGGTCGTGCAACCCAACCCGTACTTCGGGCGCACCCTTCAACCAATGTTTAATTGTGTATGTTTTCCTCGAGCATACTTCCTTATATCAGTTGATCTGACAAATGTTATCTCCTTGTTCACTTAATGGTGGAAATCCATCTTTTGGGAATCTCGGTGAATTGCCATTGAGTTCACCAGACACCTCCTTGTCCTCTCCCTGGTTTAATGGTGAACTATTGCTTTAGAAACCCGCTCCCATAGTTCATTTCCCGAGAAGCTTGCAATGCCATTTCAACGATTTGTGTTGCGCCTTTTCTTCTCGGACATCCTGAGTCTCAGGTATCCTGACACCAATCGGATCTGAATCTCGGTCAGATATGATGGTTGGGACAACTTTCCAAGAGTTATGATGTTGATCCTTTGATGACCCGGTAACATGATGTCATGCCTAGCACCCCCCCCCCCCGGCTGGAGGACCTATCATTATAGATTCCTTTTCAGCAAGGTTATCCATTCATCCATGAGGAAATTGTAAGACTTATTCTACAAGTTATTCTTGATGGATCCTTCGTGTTTCCAAAGTCTGATCTTCACCTGAAGACCATGTCACTGCTATCTCGAAGCATGTCAATGGTACTCCGATTTTCAACAGGCACGTTTGAAGCACGATGCTATATTTTAATTATCAATTATCCTAACACCGTTGTATGAGTAATATCATGAGATTCCTCCCCCCTTACCTAAATGGTTTTCTACTTTATATCCTGTCATGGATATCTTGCTCTGCTTGTCCTTGGGAAGGATATACCCTCGAAATATGTGTTTAAACATATTTTCCTTTCCATTGTTCTGTTTAATCTGATGATCATATTTCCTTCCATTTGTTTGTTTAAACCTTTTCTATGATCTATATGATATAAGCAGTAATAATCCACTGCTTGTGCAAACACCTCGATGTACAACTCTGTCAGTAAGACCTTGTTACTATTGATGATGACATTCCGGTAACCACCGATGGACGGGAACCTTGCCTATTGGTCCGCCTCGTTTCAACGAGCAGGAAAATGGTTCTCTTCGTCCCTCGCCCTTGGTACCAACGTTGTTGCCGACATAGCTGACATGGTACTCCCTGACATGCCTTGCTATCATGACCGTGCAAGATGTCACTGCTCCTATTATATATAAAAAAAGAACCACATGGTGGGCCCATAACCCACAGTTTCACAGGATCGAAACCTGACTCTCCTATACACCCTGTTGCCAAAGTTATTCCTATAGCTTGACTTCGTATGTAATTTGCGAGCCACCTTCCTAGTGATCAATTCTGGTATCGGACACAATACTTATTCCTGTTGCTCTGAACCCCATTCACACTCTGTTTCAGGCAATGAACGATTGCCTATCCGCTTGAAACTTCTTATTGCACCGTCTTACTTTGCTCTCGATGTGTTTCATTTGTTCAACTCGAGAGATACTCATATGTTCATACTTGGGAAACCCCCACAAGATTTTCCCTTGTAACATCCTATCGTTGTAGAGCTGCCCCTTACCTATTCGTAAGTACGATGGAGATCCCGAAGAAAGGATGACAAATTGATCATGGTGACTTGAAGCAGTGAAATGAAGACATCAACGAAAGGGATCAACCTCTTCGAAAGGGAAGCCAAGACCGAGAAGACTCGTTAGGTTTTTCGCTACCAACACCTTCGCCCCTTACTCCACCGCTTAAATCTCGGGACGAGATTTCTTGTAGTGGAGGAGAATTGTGACGCGCGGGTAATTAAGCTACAGTGATCCTCTGCTAATGGTGCCACGTCACCTCGTTTATAGTTGCTAATCTCGAGTTAGTTCGAAACCAATTCAAATTCAAATTCAAAAATAGGCAAACAATAAAAGTTTTCAAATATTAAAACTAAAATGTTCGGAGTGAACCAAATATTGCATAGATAATTATGGTGGAGAAACCACACTTTTATAAAATGTTTAAATACTGTTAAATGAATAAAAGAGTAGCAAAAACAATTATTTTAATGCTTTAAAAATAATAAACATTTTCAAAACTAAATTGTTATAAGTATTAAACTATTGTGGCAGTGGCATAATTTGTAAAATCCTATTTAGGTGCCACTTTGGTAATTTACTAAAACTAAAATAATAGGAAACTAAAAGAAAGCAAAGTATAAAAAAAACAGAAAACA
>NC_041388.1:289172036-289281957 GCF_002162155.2 Triticum dicoccoides
CTTGTGATACTGTTCGGAGTTGGGGGCTGAAGGGGCAGGTGGCTCCATCCCGGTAGAGGTGGGCCTGGGTTCCCGACGGCCCTCGACTGTTACTTTGTGGCGGAGCGACAGGGCAGGTTGAGACCACCTAGGAGACAGGTGGGCCTGGCCCTGTTCGGCGTTCGCGGATACTTAACACGCTTAACGAGATCTTGGTATTTGATCTGAGTCGGCTACGAGCCTATACGCACTAACCATCTACGTGGGAGTAGTTATGGGTATCCCGACGTCGTGGTATCAGCTGAAGCACTTCAGACGTCAGCGACGGAGCGGCGCGCGCCGGATTGGAACGTAAGCCTGCTCTTGTATTAAGGGGGCTAGTTCTGCTTCCGGCCGCCCTCGCAACGTGCAGGTGTGCTATGGGCGATGGGCCCAGACCCCTGTGCGCTTAGGTTTAGACCGGCGTGCTGGCCTCTCCGTTGAGCCTAGGTGGGGCTGCGACGTGTTGATCTTCCGCGGCCGGGCATGACCCAGGAAAGTGTGTCCGGCCAAATGGGATCGAGCGTGTTGGGTTATGTGGTGCACCCCTACAGGGAAGTTAATCTATTCGAATAGCCGTGATCTTCGGTAACAGGACGACTTGGAGTTGTACCTTGACCTTATGACAACTAGAACCGGATACTTAATAAAACACACCCTTCCAAGTTCCACAGACAACCCGGTGATCGCTTTTCTACAGGGCGATGAGAGGAGGATCGCCGGGTAGGATTATGCTATGCGATGCTACTTGGAGATGCTATTTGGAGGACTTCAATCTACTCTCTCCTACATGCTGTAAGACGGAGGCTGCCAGAAGCGTAGTCTTCGATAGGACTAGCTATCCCCCTCTTATTCTGGCATTCTGCAGTTCAGTCCACCGATATGGCCTCCTTACACATATACCCATGCATATGTAGTGTAGTTCCTTGCTTGCGAGTACTTTGGATGAGTACTCACGGTTGCTTTCTCCCCCTTTTTCCCCCTTTCCTTTCTTTCTGGTTGTCGCAACCAGATGCTGGAGTCCAGGAGCCAGACGCCACCGTCGACGACGACCCCTACTACACCGGAGGTGCCTACTACTACGTGCAGCCCGCTGACGACGACCAGGAGTAGTTAGGAGGATCCCAGGCAGGAGGCATGCGCCTCTTTCGATCTGTATCCCAGTTTGTGCTAGCCTTCTTAAGGCAAACTTGTTTAACTTATGTCTGTACTCAGATATTGTTGCTTCCGCTGACTCGTCTATGATCGAGCACTTGTATTCGAGCCCTCGAGGCCCCTGGCTTGTATTATGATGCTTGTATGACTTATTTATGTTTTAGAGTTGTGTTGTGATATCTTCCCGTGAGTCCCTGATCTTGATCGTACACATTTGCGTGCATGATTAGTGTACGATTGAATCAGGGGCGTCACAATGCAAGATGACCATACCCTCGAAATCACTTCTATCTTTGCTTGCTAGATGCTCGCTCTTTTGCTATGCCTATGCCGCGATACCTACCACTTGCTTATCATGCCTCCCATATTGTTAAGCCAAGCCTCTAACCCCCTTGCCCTAGCAAACCGTTGTTTGGCTATGTTACCGCTTTGCTCAGCCCCTCTTATAGCGTTGTTAGATGCAGGTGAAAATTGGAGTTTGTTCCATGTTGGAACATGGATATTTTGTTGGGATATCACAATATCTCTTATTTAATTAATGCATCTATATACTTGGTAAAGGGTGGAAGGCTCGGCCTTATGCCTGGTGTTTTGTTCCACTCTTGCCGCCCTAGTTTCCGTCATATCGGTGTTATGTTCCCGGATTTTGCGTTCCTTACACGGTTGGGTTATAATGGGAACCCCTTGACAGTTCGCCTTGAATAAAACTCCTCCAGCAATGCCCAACCTTGGTTTTACCATTCGCCACCTAGCCTCTTTTCCCTTGGGAGTCGCGCTCCCGAGGGTCATCATTATTTTAACCCCCCTGGGCCAGTGCTCCTCTGAGTGTTGGTCCAAACTAGAGCCCTGTGCAGCGCCCCCTCGGGGAAACTCGAGGTTTGGTTTTAGTTGTATGGAGCGCTCTGAGTGTGCTCTGAGAACGAGATATGTGCAGCTCCTATCGGGATTTGTCGGCACATTCGGGCGTTGTTGCTGGACTTGTTTTACCATTGTTGAGGATGTCTTGTAACCGGGATGCCGAGTCTGATCGGATTGTCTTGGGAGAAGGAATATCCTTCGTTGACCGTGAGAGCTTGTGATGGGCTAAGTTGGGACACCCCTGCAGGGATTTGAACTTTCGAAAGCCGTGCCCGCGGTTATGGGCAGATGGGAATTTGTTAATGTCCGGTTGTAGAAAACCTGAAGTTGATCTTAATTAAAATACATCAACCGTGTGTGTAACCGTGATGGTCTCTTCTCGACGGAGTCCGGGAAGTGAACATGGTGTTGGAGTTATGCTTGACGCAGGTTGTTCTAAGATCACTTCTTGATCATAGTTTCTCGGCCGTGCTTTGCCTCCTCTTCTCGCTCTCTTTTGCGTAAGGTAGCCACCAAATATGCTAGTCGCTTGCTGCAGCTCCACCTCATACATTTTACCCTACCTATAAGCTTAAATAGTCTTGATCGCGAGGGTGTGAGATTGCTGAGTCCCCGTGACTCACAAATACTTCCAAAACCAGTTTGCAGGTGCCGATGTTACCGAGCAGGTGACGCAACCAAGCTCAAGGAGGAGTTCGATGAAGATCTTGTCCTTTGTGTTGTTTCGTTCTAGTTGATCAGTAGTGGAGCCCAGTTGGGGTCGATCGGGGATCTGTGTAGCATTGGGGTAGTCTTCTTTTATTTTGGTTCCGTAGTCGGACCTTGTGTGTATCTGGATGATGTAATGCTTTATTCATGTATTGTGTGAAGTGGCGATTGTAAGCCAACTATGTATCTTTTCCCTTATTGCATTACATGGGTTGTTTGCGAAGATTACCTCACTTGCGACATTGCTTTCAATGCGGTTATGCCTCTAAGCCGTGCTTCGACACGTGGGAGATATAGCCGCATCGAGGGCGTAACAAGGATATCTCCGAACTAGGGTCATAATTGATGTGGAAAAACCTTTGCGGAGGTGGATATTGATCGATTCTGCAAGAAGGAAGAAAGTTGATGCCTACGATATTCAATATGAGCAGATTCCTTACTTCTGCCTCTCATGTGGACGACTAGGCCACTCAGAACTGTACTGCCCCACTCCGGGCTCTAGGGATGAGAAGGGTGAGCCTCCGTTTGGATCATACATGCGAGCTCCTGAAGATTATAAGAAACAGCCGTCCCAGGAGAGTTCGGTGAAGATCCCAAGATCGGGAACAAGTAGCAAGCCGGGCACAAAGAATTTGAGCACTCAACCAAAAACAGATGGGGGTGAGGAAGTTGTTTCGCCTTTGAAGAATCCATCTAGGGGTAAGCACAAGAGGAAGGAGGGGCCTACTGCAGTATATGTGCCAAAGCAACTTCTGCTTACCTCGGGTGAGGATAATACAACTAAGGTAAACCATGCAGGGAATATAGATGAGGATGAGATTGAGGGGTCAGAAAGGGATCCAAAGAAGAAAAAGCCAACACCTGAGAATTCGGCAGAGGCCGCTGGGCGGCCCTGCCGGGAGCAATGAGTTGTTTGAGTTGGAACTGCCGGGGGCTTGGGAACCCCGAGGCAGTTCGAGAGCTACGCAAGATTGTGCGGCAGGAAGTTCCCGCCCTACTGTTTGTTATGGAAACCAAAATTAGGGCTAAGAGAGTTGAGTTACTGCAGAGACAGTTGGGCTTTGCAGGCTGTTTTGCGGTTGACAGCAATGGACTAAGTGGCGGCATTGGTGTATTCTGGTCAGGTGACGTCAGTGTTGAGTTAAAAAACTATAGTGCTAGCCATATTGATGTCATGGTTAGGAAATCTGATGATGTTAGCTCTCCTGCTTGGAGGCTTACTGGTTTCTATGGAGCTCAAAGGGCAGAAAATCGACACCATAGCTGGAGGTTCATGAGAACTTTGCACCAGATCTAACACGAAGCTTGGCTTTGCGTGGGAGATTTTAATGAGACCATGTATGGGACAAAACATTTTAGCCGTTCGGAAAGGCCGGAGTGGCAGATGAGGGCTTTCAGAGATGTTATCAAGGAGTGCTCATTTCAGGACCTAGGCTGGTCAGGTGTGCCGTTCACATGGGATAATGGGCAGTAAGGGGATAGGAATGTCAAGGCAAGATTGGATCGAGCACTAGCGAATCCAATTTTTTTGCAGAGATTCGAACATACATGTGTACGACATCTCAGTGCAATGGAGTCTGACGACTGCTTCGTTATGGTGGAAATTCATGAAAAAGCACAAGCCAGGGGTCATGGCAAACGACAGTTTCGGTACGAGAATATCTGGCAGTCGCATGCAAACTATGATAAGCTCGTGGCCAATGTTTGGAGGCGTCACTGCCGCAGGGCTGGTCTTGCCAGCATTGCGGACACCCTGTCCACTTTACAAGTGGAGCTGGAGGTATGGGGAGCGAAGGAGTTTGGGTGTCTCGCAAAGAAGATAAAGAAAATCCAATAGAAGCTTGACAGGCTGCGCTCTACGTCAATGGGAAGAGGCCTGTCAGAGGAGGAGAAGAGAGTAGTGATGCAGTTGAGAGAGACTCTGAAACTGGAGGAAATCTGGATGCGACAATGGTCGCGAATTCCATGGTTGCGTGATGGCGATCGAAACACAAAGTACTTTCAGGCTCAAGCTACCCAGAGGCGTCGAGTGAATCGCATTTCAGGTTTACGACGTTGTGATGGTTCATTGTGTAACGGGGAAGAGGAAGATAAAGAGGAGATTCAGTCGTTTTATCAATCTCTCTTCCTTTCCCAGGGTATTAACGATATGGAAGCATTGTTGCAGTTCATCCCGGTGAGAGTGTCTCTTGAAATGAATGAGGCTATAGACAAACCATACACTGCGAAGGAAGTTCGTGCGACTCTGTTTCAGATGGCACCGTCCAAGGCTCCAGGAGTGGACAGTTTCACGGCAGGCTTCTTCCAGCATCATTGGAACTTGATCAAAGAGGACCTGGTGCCTGCTATACTGGACTTTTTGCATGGGGTGAGCTGCCCTTGGGATTCAATGACACGTCTATCACACTTATCCCTAAGGTGAGGCACTCGCAGCAAATAACTCAGTACCGCCCAATCGCCCTTTGCCCTGTCCCGTACAAGATAGCATCCAAAATGGTGACGAACAAGCTGAAGGTGTGGATGAATGTGATAGTGGGGGAAGAACAAAGTGCTTTTGTACCCGGACGTAATATAACTGACAACGTTTTAGTGGCTTTTGAGAGTGTGCATACCATGAGAAGAAGGAAGAAGGGCAAGAACTACTCGTGTGCGGTGAAGCTGGATATGATGAAAGCTTATGATCGAGTGGAACGTCATTATTTGGAAGCAGTGATGCATCGACTTGGTTTCAACAGCAGTTTCATTCATTTGATCATGAAGTGTGTGTGACTTCAGTCAGATTTTCAGTGAGGGTGAATGGGGAGCTCCTCCGTTTTTCACCCTTCGAGGGGACTAAGGCAGGGGGATCCAGCGTCCCCCTTTCTGTTCTTGCTGTGTGCGGAAGGACTAACCTCCTTGTTAAACAACTCTGGCTCATTTATAGACAGGGGTGTGAGGGCCACGGTTAGATCACCTTGGATCAACCACCTCCTATTTGCAGACGTCTGTCTCATTTTTATTAGTGCAAATGCAGAAAGTGCGGACCGGCTCAATGAGATACTGAATATTTATGCTATGTGCTCAGGGCAAAGTGTCAACAAAGAGAAGAGTGCAGTCTACTTTACTCCTAACACTCCGGATGAAAGAAGGCAGCAAATGAAGCAACGCCTGGGTATCTTTGTTGAAACTTTCAGCGACAGGTACCTTGGTTTACCAATGGCTGTTGGCAAGATCACTAGTGGCACGTTTGAGCACATCTGTGATCGAGCAAGGAGCAAGATGATGGGATATTCAGAGAGAGATTTGGCATGTGCGGGGCGAGAAATATTGCTGAAATCAGTCATTCAAGCGATACCAACTTTCAGTATGACTTGCTTCCGCTTAACAAAAAAGGTATGTAAGAAGATCACGTCTTGCACGGCAAGGTGCTTTTGGAGCAGTAACATCGACAGGCGCTCGATGCATTGGCTTTCATGGAAGAAGCTAGCTACCCCGAAAGAAGCAGGGGGAATGGGATTCCGGGACCTCGAGGCTTTTAACCTGGCCTTGCTGGGCAAGCACGGTTGGAGGTTTATGGTATACCCTGAGATCTTGTGCTCTCGAGTTATGAAGTCCAGATATTTTCCAGATACAGACTTTATGGCTGCCACAATCCCAAAGACGGCATCACCTATCTGGAGAGCGATAGTTGCCGGCCGCAAGGCATTGAAGCTTGGCCTGATAAAGAGGGTGGGATGGCTCCACGATCTCCATTTGGGAGGACAAGTGGATCCCTGATACTATTTCAGTGGCTCCTATGGTAAAACCTGATAACACATCTCTTGTTTTTGTAAATGAGCTGATTGATCAGGTGAACTGGACATGGCAACATGAGCTTGTTCGTGCAACCTTCCTGGCACCGGATGCCCAAGCAATCTTAAATATCCCGCTGCGCAATGGTGGAGAGAGGACTTTCAAGCGTGGGCCTTTGAATCCACCGGAATTTATACTGTCAAATCAGCATATCGTACTCTTGTGACTCACAAAGAGCGACTAGCTTGAGAGGAAGGGACGGATATGGGTATCTCACAGACCGAAAGACAGTTATGGAGTTCTTTATGGAAGCTAAAGGTTATACCTAAAGTGCGAGTTTTCTGGTGGGGGGTGCTGAACAAAATCCTACCAGTCGAAGAAACTCTCAAGCGAAGACATATCAAAGAATTGGATCGATGCAACGTGTACCTAGCAATGGGAGAAGATCTGATGCATGCATTGATACACTGTACACATGCAAAACTTTTCTGGAATGAAGTGGAAGCATTATTTGATTTTCATCTACCGCGGCTGCACCCTGAGACTTGGTCTAGGGATATTATATGTGACAACAGGTTCGCCGAGGATGAAAGGGCTAAAATTATTACAGTTATGTGGGCCATCTGGCATTCACGCAATAGATGGGTTCACAATCAGGAGACACTTGATCCTGGCAATGCAGTGAGAAAGATCAGAGAAGACCTTGCACTTTTGGAGCTGCCTAGGAAGCAAGTTTCAGTCCTACCAGGCTATGGATGGCGGCCACCTGAGGACGACAGTGTGAAGATTAACTGTGATGGAGCCATTGATATTCTCTCTAGCAAGGGAGGAGCTGGCGGAGTGGCACGCTCGGTGTCAAGTCTGCTGGGTACGCAAGCCACATGATGGGGTGACAGACCCATTGATCATGCAGGCACTAGCCCTCCGGGAAGGAGTCATTTTCGCCAATTTGCGAGGTCTAAAGCGAGTGACGATGGAGACTAACTACTTGGCTTTGGTGAATTTGTGAAATTCTCGTCATGCAGAATGATCTGCTGTGGCACATATTCTTGATGAAATTGGAGAGCTCTCTTTAGTTTTTGATTATTTTGTAATTCAATATGTATTAAGGACAACCAATATGTCGGCCCATTTGTGTGCAAAGCGAGCTTGCACATTTCTGATTACTCACGGTTGTCTGAACTCGCCACCCTCGTTCTTGGTTAGCAGCCTCTTGGCAGGCTGCCCCAAGAATGTTTTTGTTGAATAAAAGCTCTCAGATATTTCCCTAAAAAAAGTTTATTTTCCTTTTTTTTGCGCATAGTGTTCAGTTTATTTTCCAACTTCGATGGATCCACCCCGCAGATAGTGTGACGTCCGTCTCCTCCGCGGCTCCGCCTAACCAAACCCGCCGCTCTGTTGTCTCTTTCGTATATGGCCGGCGCAAGATCGGCGGCAACCAGGCTCACACACTCTTCGCTATTCCTACTGTCTCGCGCCGCCGCAGCGGCTGCGACCCGCCGTACCAATCTCCCCTCCTCCTCGAGAGGTACGGCTGACTCCTCCCCTCTCTCTGCCTTCCGCATACTGCATATTTCTTTGGCCTGACCCCTTATATGGTTTCGTGGTGTAAATGCAATACTAGCTTGGGTGCCTCCTGATTTTACACGGTAGATTCGGTGCTTGATTGGTCTGGTTGCTATTCAGCGGCCCTTTTGGGGATGTAGGCTCTTTGACAGCCTGACGCTATCTGTTCGGGTTTGTTTTGGAAAGTATGGCAAATGAAATGAGGGTGTTGTTGCACAACAGTGTACTGTAGATGGCTTGTCAATGGATTTTACTCTAACCTAGTTAATGCCTATCTTCGCTTGAAACTTTCCAGGTTTGCTATTCCATGTGAAATAGCTCAAGTCCTTCCTAACTCAGGATTAGAGGTCGCCTGCTAAAACAAAGCAGAACATTTCTTGGAATAAATCTTATTTTCAGAACTCATTAGAATATGAGAGAGCATTTGGTTTCATTGCCAACTACAGTAGCTCAGACTGGCTTTGCTGAGTCTGCCTTTCCTGCACGTTTGGCTGATTGGCTAGGAACGGTTTTTATTTTACGAGATATGTTTGCCGTCAAGAGCGAGCAGAATCAGCTCTCCAGAGCTGACAAGGTTTTTCTTGCCCTCCTATGCTAGCTCCCCTGCAAAAATTTTGTCGTACCAAACACATCTCCTAGCCTGGTAAGGCTATAACAGTTTTTTCTCATCCAAACGTACTGTGAAAGACTGTATTTTTTACCAAAGTAATGTACCTGTGAAGTTTAAGTTGTTACAAGCATTTGATTGCAGCCCAGTTCTCAAAAGAGTTTGTGACAGGGTTCCAAAGTTTACCTTTGCCTGGTATTGCAGCCTTGCAGGCAATCAATTGACTTGTGTATTCTGGGCTATAAACCAACTCCATGGAAGATACTTCATTCAAAATGAGAAACATTTATCTTATGAAACACTTATGAATTTTTTACCATCAAATATATATATACACAGAATCAGCAATGCTATTTTCTGTTAAGAAATATGGTGAAGAAAGAATAGCAAATCATGCATAAACCATGAATATTCCAATCGATTCATGTCAATTTCTTGCCTTCAAAGTATCTATATAAAATCTAAATGCTAAAATTAGTCAGTTCAGTTTTTTTGGGAGCTAGTCAGCGCAGACTCATTTGTGTCTTTGTGATCGTAACTTATACCAGCAAGCAACCATTGGTGAAAGTAAGTTTTGAATCTAGATGGAGAGTAGAAGAGTAAGTGAGCAAGTCAAGATATTAGAATCCTGGCAAAGTGAGCATGCCAGAAATCTAGCCAGTCTTAGAGCATCTACAGCCAAGATACGCAAATCCGTGTCCCTATACATCCGCGGTCGCGCCCGGACGCGCCCGCGGATGGTGACCGGGCGAGCCTCAAATTTTCCCATTTGCAACCACAGACCCTATATTTAAAATACCTAATACATGCAAAGACATGCACATCGATCATTTTGGATGTTTTAGTCCGTGTTGGGCTAGCGGGGTTGTGTAAACGCCAAAGAATTGTTCGTAAGATTTCCACTATAGAAACATCCGTGTTGGGCCGGCGTGTTTGGGGTTTTTTAGTTCCACCTCGCTGCCGGAGGAGTGCCGCGGCTGGCTTAAATAGCCGCGTCGGGCAAAAGCGTTAAGCTACTCTCTCTTAATAGGGGCTATCAATGCTCGCTTTGTGAAGGAGCTCATATCCTGCACAAGGCGAACATTGATGGCCACTGCTAACAATAAGAACTTTTTTTAAGTATGAGAACTTTTTATTCAATCATTCTCATCAAGCTCCTACGAGAAAATCACGAAAAAGCTAGTCGGACAATGTGTCAAATACATAGAGGGCAAGGTGCAGTCCGGTGCAAGTGAAATCGGGTAGGTCGGAGGGGATTTGGTGCAATTTTTGCTGGGGTCGGGTTGTCAAGTCCGACGTGGCGGACGCGCCGGGTCAGCCCCATATCCGCCCCATATTTGGGCTGGATATGAGGGGTGCCGGTCAGCCTGGGCGTTTGAGGGCCGTTTGAAGCGCCCGTCTGGGTTGGGTTTTTTTTTACCGGGTCGTCCGCCCGGGCGTATGAGGGGGTTTGAGGCACCCGGCTGTAGATGCTCTTATTGCATTTCACATTTTTCGGTATGTTCTTTGTCCCTCATCAGCCTTCTCTTCGAGTCCTAAATGGCATTTTCTTTTCTTCCCTTTCTCTACTTCCTTGTTGACCTAACTTAGTTGTAGTGTTCATGACTTTACATTCAATGAATATAAGGCAGTATTAGTTATGATGCAGTGTTTGCTGTAATCTTACATAGGAAATTAACTATTTAAACTAGTCATTAGTTACAACTCTAGGACTATAGTATGTCCATCAGGGAAATATTACTTTCCTTAGATTTATAGTTCAGTTGATAGATGGATATAATTTGTATCCTGCAAATTTTCAGCCTCTGACACCACATATTATTTGTTCACATTAGTTTTTTTGTGTGTGCTTATTTTGCACTGCAGATTATTCAAAGATGGCTAGTTCAGTTGGAGGCAATGGCTACAGTGATGTTACACGGGTGCTATTCTGTGGCCACTATTGGCCTGCTTCTACTATTTATACGAAGGAGTACTTGCAAAACTATCCATTTATTCAGGTTAGTGATGCATGTGAACTTAGTTGATCGTCCTCTAACTTTAACTGAAGTGTAAAACTTTTCAACTCTATAACGCCAATGCCACATAAATCATTAATTTATCTTCTGTTAGCTACCCATACTGCATGGTGAGGCATCTTCAGAACTTCAGATGACTGTTGTTTTAAGTACTATTGGCCGTTGTAGCATGACGCTTGACTTTGAGAGGGCACACATGATAAGAATGGATCCAGAGCACATACTTTGCTTTCCATGTTCCGGTAAAAGGACTAACAAGCAATCTGGTCAAATAAGGATCATGCAAGGACCCAACGATGATGTTTTGATAATAACGTATGGCATTTGTCAATGCCTCAGTGATACAGGATACACATTTTTATCTTTTGTTCTTGCTGATATAAAATGTAGATCTCAAGAGTTTGGTATTTCTGAAAGCTTTGCAAATTAGTTTGTACTGGTTCCTGGTTTTCTTGTAACATGCACTGTTATGTGTACCCACCTTGCTTTCTCATTATTATTTCTCCATTTGGAGTGCTGGAAAAAAATCCACAATCCTGATTTTCTTCTTCTGATATCATAGTTGATGATGTGCTTACATTTTAGTCTTGAGAGTGTTTTCTGTCTGCGAAATGTGACTATACATGTAGGAACTTATGTCTGACCACATTTTAATGCACTTTTCAGGTTGACGAAGTAGGCCTTGATCACGTACCTGATGTTATTCAAAACTACCATATATGTGTAGTGAAAAATAAATGTATAGATTCAGATATCATTGCCAAAGCAACTAAGATGAAGATTATTATGCAGTATGGTGTTGGTTTAGAAGGTGATTATAAGCCTGGATTAGTGGATCTGGTGTTGACGTATTATCTTACATTCTGATTGATCCATCGACATAACTAGGTCTTCTTATATGGAGTATGTAATTTTTTATAGGTGTTGACATAAATGCTGCTACAGAACAGAAAATCAAAGTTGCACGGATACCTGGGAGTACTACAGGAAATGCAATTGCTTGCGCAGAAATGGCTATCTATCTAACTTTAGGTGTTCTGCGGAACCAAGTAAAGTCACATGACTAGCAGTTTTGACCTATTGGCAGTGCTGCTCTCTATATCGTGGAGCTCCTATTGATGAACATTCATCTCATTCTTGTCTCACTACATCCACTCATGTATACAGTACCGAGTTTCTCAGTTCTCATGATAGCATGCCTAATTATGTTGATATTCCTGCACGATCGGTGAAAAATTGATGCAGATATGAAGTAGGCGAGCATATAATATTCTGCGCCACTAGGTCTTTGGTTGTAAAATTACCAGTACTTCAAAAGTGGGATAAAAGGGCCTGCAAGCTGCAGAAATTTGGGAACAAATACATGATGAGCGTATTAAACATGGTTTCTGTTTCATGTGGATCCTACTTAGTACAATATCCAACAATTTATGCAATTAGACACTGATTTCGAGCCATGGTTCATCATGTTGCATATATTTGTACAGAATATTCACTCAGTTTTTTGTTAAATAAGCTACCTTCGTAGCTGCCATCATTTGGAAGATAAGTTTTTTTAGTTTAATAAATATAAGTTAGCTTCTGTTAGTTGTAATGGAATATTCATGTTTTGGACTTTGGCCATAATTTGCAGAAGGAAATGGATACTGCTGTCATTCAGAAGGACTTGGGCCTTCCAGTTGGAGAAACAATATTCGGGAAAACAGTATGCTTTTCGTGTATGAGTTACTTTTTATCTACTTTCCACAAGAAAAATCCCATTTGAGTAGAAATTTGTATTTACTTTGCTAGATACTTATCCTGGGGTTCGGAGCCATTGGCATGGAAATTGCCAAGAGACTAAGACCATTTGGAGTGAAAATTCTTGCTACAAAAAGAAACTGGTCATCAAATACAGTGTCTTGTGGTAAGTTGCAGTATCATTCCCTTATGAGTGAATTATTAGATGTTGTGTTATCTTCCTCTCTCAAAATATTGCTATTGCAGATATTGATGGGCTGGTTGACAAGAAAGGTGGTCCAGAAGATATGTACGAACTCGCTCGAGAAGCTGACATAGTTATAACTTGCATGACGTTAAACAATGAATCAGTTAATTCTTCTCTATGTTCATTTATTTAATAAAAAGTCTGCCAGAAATATCTCTATTCGACTTCAGTTAGGCGGTTACTAAGGCACTAAAGCTATAAATATTTATAGGTTGGGATTGTGGATCACAAGTTCCTGTCAGCTTTGAAAAAGGTATGTGTATTTTTTCTCCAATATACTTGTCTGCATCGTAGGAGATTTACATCTTATTTCTTAAATTTTCTTCTGAGATTTATTTACTTTACGGAATAAATAAGCCATCATTCTTGATTCATCCTGTAAGAAGAAAATTTGTATATGAGGAAATGTTAATCTTAGAATAGTGTTGGAGGATCAGATTGTGCTGGTGTATGCATTGGAATAACCATCAGAAAATGGCAAAATGATCCCAGGAGCATATGTTCTTGTTTCAAAGAACACACGTGCTGCTAAAGTTTTCAAAAGGAAAAGATATCAAGAATATTCGTAGACGTTTGTGGAATGATACTGTATATATATAGCGCTGTGTGTTCCCTGCAAAAAAAAAGCGTCGTGTGTTCCCCGCAAAAAGGGTGTTGTGTGTGTGCACCACTGCGGACCAAGGTTTTTTCCCAGTGGTAACCGACCAGAAATTTCGCTGACCCCCAAGAAACAGCGCTACCGTTCGATTTTTTTGAAAAAAACTGAATTCAAATGCTAAGATCTGCATGCATATCTTATCACAACTCACTGCCTCGTGTGGTGGTGAGGTCCATAACTTACACCCTTGGAGGTCGTCTTGGGGGATTCCCCTATTGTCCCATCAATGTTTGCAGCTTCTTCAGCTGTAAACGGTGCATAGCAAAATAGTGCAGCAGCGAGGGTTCGAACCCGCACCCCACGCGGAGAAAGGCATGTGTAAGATGACCAGTGGAATAAGTGAGAGTATGTGTGTGTGCCAGGTTAAAATTACATATTGTGACGCAAAAAATTTAAATTCAGAATTTGTTTGAATACGTTCAGACAGAATAATTCCGAGATTGGAATTCGGTTCTTCCGGCCCATTAAAAAAAAGGGTATCGAAAAAAAACCTTGCTGCAGAAACACATGTGACAGGCATAACCGACCCCAATTGGCACAAATTATGGGTTGTTTTAACTATTTAAATTAGGAAGATATCTTGTAACCTGGCCCTTAAGCCAGCAGAAATAAGATAATCCTGCTTTTTATTGTTTGGCTCTATGTAAAGAAGACCCTCTTAGAATATATGAATGAAACAAGAAATAATCAGCCTTATGTTCGAGCCTCTCCTCCATTATCAACCTAGCCATACCGAGCTGGCGGTATTATCCATCATGAACTAAGGTTCGTGGCATAGAGTTGATATTTTAGTATTTCTCTCCTTGCAGGCTTGCACACACATAAATGGACATATTTCATGACAAAAACTTAGAGTGCATAATTATTTTGCAATCTACATATAGGATCTGTTTTTGATTTTTGGAAAACTATGAAATATACGCCTGACAGCAGAACTCCCGTTCTCAATAGCTGCCATGTTCTTGTAGGGATCGTATCTCATCAATATTGCCAGAGGACGCCTACTGGACTATACGGCTGTGTTTAATCACCTTGAGTCAGGTCATTTAGGTGGTTTGGGCATTGATGTTGCTTGGACGGAGCCATTCGATCCAGAGGATCCAATTCTGAAATTCCCAAATGTTATTATAACACCACATGTTGCAGGAATCACAGAATACTCTTACAGAACCATGGCAAAGGTTTGCACTTGTTTCTCTGCAATGCACAAAGTTACTTCTCATTTATCAATCATGTATTTGTTGCTAGTAGTTGTATCTTGTCTGTTAACTCCTGTAGTTACATTATAATATTTGTGTCAAAAGAACTTTTAGATTCAGAAGCGCCACATTTGTTATTTATTTTTGAGCCAACTACGGCACTTTAATATCATTAAGTAGCATCAATTACATTACCCTCCAGAATACGTCTGGTGGATCATCTTTCCAAACAAAACTAGCACTAGAATCATATGAGAACTAGTTAGTTTATGAGCTACCTCATTGGCTTCATGAGCACACTGTTTAAACATCGCAGTGCCAATTTAGATGACCAGCTTTCCTGGCCACAGGCTTGGTATGAAAAAGCAGTATTCTGTTGGAAGAACTTTTTTTCTCATGACTAAAAGCATCAGTAAACAAGAAGATATATGCTTAAACGAAATTAAATGATATTAGCCACTTAGCAAACCTCCTCTTTCTCTGCGCATAAACTCATGGTTTTCCTTGTGGATTGTTGCTTCTTTTTTTCGATATCCTAGAATTACTTTGAACTGAAGGACACCTCATTCAACCCCTGCTCAGATAGGCGTGTCATGTGCATTATCATTTCATTCTTAATAAACGAAGCCATCACCATCATCATTAACCGTGTGTATTGTCATTGAAATCCTCGATGTAAAAGAACGAAAGTTCGCTGACTTGTGTGACCATTTACCATTTCCTCTCGTACTGAATTTTGCTCTGCCTTTGGGTACAGGTTGTTGGTGATGTCGCTCTCAAGCTTCATGCAGGAGAGCCATTCACCGAAATAGAATTTGTGAACTAGGCAAACTGAGTAGATGGCGGCATTGTTGATTTAATTTAAGACGTATTACTAGACCCAGAATTACCAAATAAAGGCAAATGTTATGGACGATACCAAATAAAGGCAAATGTTATGGACGATACCAAATAAAGGCAAATGTTATGGACGATTGCATTACTGAAGAATCATAGGAATTCGACCGGTTTATTGATGTAAAGCATTGTTGTCTGTCTGATTGCAAACATGTGAAGCGTTAGCAGCAAATTTCTGCATCTCTGTTGCATACAATCAACATTGTTAGAATGCCATGTTTGCTTCAAAGGCCACTGAGAACCTGAAACAGTTTTGATGGTGGCCGCTGGGGTTTCGGAGTGAAAATTCTTTTTTTTAAAGGGAAGTGAAAATTCCTTGGATGGATGGATCCGGCAATGAAGACCCAACACACACACACACACACGCGTCGCAGTTTTTGCTACTCCCTCCGTTCCGAATTACTTGTCACAGAAATGGATGTATCTAGATGTATTTTAGTTCTAGATACATCCATTTTTGCGACGAGTAATTTGGAACGGAGGGAGTATCTCTGAAGCAACACTGTATGCTCTGGTGGGTGAATTTAGCAAAGGAGGCAGGACGATGTTCTTTCCGAAACGTGTAAAAAAATATTTTTTCCGTAAAGATGTTATATAATCCTGGAGTCTTTTTTAGATTAAATCCAGCCATTGCTTTATTAGATTAGATCGGCAACAGATTACACTCTGACCGAAGAATTCTAGTCAGGAACCCAGGAATTATATCAAAACACATGCATATATCAGTACCAAGAGCTTCTTTAACACATAGGCGCGCCACCCAATTTGCCTCATGTTGAGTACAAAGAACTTTGAAACCCTGGAAAGAACCACACATGCCACATCTGTTTGATCTCCTTCAGGATCTGAACTCCATCACTCCGAATAGCTTTGTCATCATTCCATAACTCAACTAAGGACAAGCAATCTGATGGAACTATGATATTTTGAAGGGTTAGGGCACATCTAGATGTGTCTTAATTATTGCACATCTAAGTCACTCAATCAAGCATAAGAAGGAAAAGAAAAAGGGAAAAGAAAATATCCACACGAATCTCCGTGTAAGATCGATGATTTAGGACTTAGATGTACAATATTTATGACATATCTAGATGTGCTTTAGCAAAACTGTATTTTGAACACCTCATTTGATTGTTGCCTCAAATCCATCCCAGAACGCAAAGAAGCTTGGCGGGTTCATCATCGTCAGCCGATTAGCTGCTTGCTAGCTTCGCGGATAAGGAAGCTTTAGTTCCTGCGGCTCATGGCTGGCCGACAAGCTTGCCGCCAGACACGAGGAAGGCATGTGGTGGGAAACGGGTGCCGACAATCATTTAGACTTGGTTAAACTAGGGTTTAGTTCAAATATGTCGAAACGGGCGTCAGTTTTATGTAAAAATTATCTAAGTTTGATTGAAAATAGTTCGGTTTGTATAAATTTGCATCAAGTTTGTTTATTTTTGTTAAATTGGTTTTCGGGATCACGCATCATTGTCCTCGGACTGGTCCTCATCTGTCCGTGGTGTTCAGTTTGGGGGTCAGTGTTGGAGATGCCCTAAAATCCAAGCACACCCTAATTCTGACGAGATGGCCCCACCTGCCAAAGACAGGCATGACTCGTCTCTTTTGCCCCTCCAAGTTTCGCGCTCCCCTCTGCCTGCCGCTTGCAGAGTAAGGCCAACTCCAACGCACGATCCCAAACGGACGTCTGGTTCGTCCGCTTTTCGTCCGTTTGGGGCAGGAAAACGGGCACGGCCGTCTGCTTGCGGTTGTGCGGCCATTGGTGCGCCCAACCGACACACCTCGTCCCAAACCATCTGGGGTTGTGGACTTCGATTTTTGCCCCCAAAAAAGAAAATAAACTTGCAAATAGTACAAGAACATAAATATAAACATAAACATCCAAACGTCCATAGTACCAGAGTTCAACGCAGGTCTTAATTAAATTAAAACCTAATAAAAGACATAAAAGAACTAGATAAAGGACCGTCGCCGGTGGCAGCCTTTGTCTTCACGAGTCGCCGTCCTACTCGTCGTCGTCGCCGGTGAGGCCGACGTAGGGCCGTGGCTGCCAAAAGTGGGTTGGCGGCCCCTGCCAGACCGGGGGCGCTGACAACGGGTGCACCACCTCCTCCCGTGGCTCCTGCTTGTGCTCTGGTGACCGCGGCGGCGTGGCTGACCATGGGCCAACACTCACTGAGTCAGCCAACTCTGGCACCATGCACGACCAGCTCCACCTCTGGCCCACCAGACAAGGGTTACACGCGGCGATGGGCGGCTTCTCCACCACCTCCTCTGTCTCCTCCACCACCTCATCCGGCACCTCCTCCCTGACGTCGACGTCCATAGGTTCCCTAGGATTACCCGTGTGCCACGCCCCTGCCACGGTCACCCACATGATCACAGTAGATTGGGATGCACGAGGCTTCCCTCCCCCTCTCAAAAATATCTACTTCCTCGCAATCTCGAAAATATCTACCCGCGTAGATGGTTTTTTTGTTTGATAGCACACGATTAGTATGTCTAGACCGTGTGCGATGTCTGTTACTCCCACTCTGCTTCAATCAATAGATCCAAATTTTCAGTAGCCCCGACATTTTACTCCCGCCTTCATCCTTGGCAATCTCAAAAATATCTGCTCGGCTGGAGTGTTTTTTTGTTTGATAGCACACGATTATTATGTTTTAACCGTGTGTGATGTTCATTACTCCCGCCCCGCTCTGCTTCAATCCCTTGATCCAAATTTTCAGTAGCTCTGCCATTTTACTCCCGCCTAGTAAAATTCTCAGTACCCATGGCATTTCCTCAAACACCACCTTGGACCCCCTCCACACCCCCAAATCCTTCGTGTTGGGGAACGTAGCAGAAATTCAAAATTTTCTACGCAACACCAAGATCAATCTATGGAGTAATCTAGCAACGAGGGGAAGGAGAGTGCATCTACATACCCTTGTAGATCGCTAAGCGGAAGCGTTCAAGCGAACGGGGTTGATGGAGTCGTACTCGTCGTGATCCAAATCACTGGAGATCCTAGTGCCGAATGGACGGCACCTCCGCGTTCAACACACGTACAGCCCGGTGACGTCTCCCATGCCTTGATCCAGCAAGGAGAGAGGGAGAGGTTGAGGAAGACTCCATCCAGCAGCAGCACAACAGCGTGGTGGTGGTGGAGGAGCGTGGCAATCCTGCAGGGCTTCGCCAAGCACCACGGGAGAGGAGAAGAACTTGGGAGAGAGGGAGGGGCTGCACCAAAGGCATAAAGGGTGTCTCAAGAGGCCCTCCTACCCCCACTATATATAAGGAGCCCAGGGGGGGGGTGCGCCAGCCCTAGGAGATCCAATCTCCTAGGGGGCAGCGGCCAGGGGAGGTTTCCCTCCCCCCCAAGGCACCTAGGAGGTGCCTTCCCTCCTTGGGACTCTTCCTTAGGGTTCCCCTTTCACCCTAGGCGCATGGGCCCTAGGGGAAGTGGCGCCCCAGCCCACTTTGGGCTGGATCCCTTCTCACTTCAGCCCATGAGACCCTCCGGGATAGGTGGCCCCACCCGGTGGGCCCCCGGGACCCTTCCGGTGGTCCCGGTACAATACCGATGACCCCGAAACTTGTCCCGATGGCCGAAATAGGAATTCCTATATATAAATCTTTACCTCCGGACCATTCCGGAACTCCTCGTGACGTCCGGGATCTCATCCGGGACTCTGAACAACATTCGGTAACCACATACAAGCTTCCTTTATAATCCTAGCGTCATCGAACCTTAAGTGTGTAGACCCTACGGGTTCGGGAGACATGCAGACATGACCGAGACGTTCTCCGGTCAATAACCAACAGCGGGATCTGGATACCCATGTTGGCTCCCACATGTTCCACGATGATCTCATCGGATGAACCACGATGTCAAGGACTTAATCAATCCCGTATACAATTCCCTTTGTCTATCGGTACGATACTTGCCCGAGATTCGATCGTCGGTATCCCGATACCTTGTTCAATCTCGTTACCGGCAAGTCTCTTTACTCGTTCCGTAACACATCATCCCGTGATCAACTCCTTGATCACATTGTGCACATTATGATGATGTCCTACCGAGTGGGCCCAGAGATACCTCTCCGCTTACACGGAGTGACAAATCCCAGTCTCGATTCGTGCCAACCCAACAGACACTTTCGGAGATACCCGTAGTGCACCTTTATAGTCACCCAGTTACGTTGTGACGTTTGGTACACCCAAAGCACTCGTACGGTATCCGGGAGTTGCACAATCTCATGGTCTAAGGAAATGATACTTGACATTAGAAAAGCTTTAGCATACGAACTACATGATCTTGTGCTAGGCTTAGGATTGGGTCTTGTCCATCACATCATTCTCCTAATGATGTGATCCCGTTATCAATGACATCCAATGTCCATGGTCAGGAAACCGTAACCATCTATTGATCAACGAGCTAGTTAACTAGAGGCTTACTAGGGACATGGTGTTGTCTATGTATCCACACATGTATCTGAGTTTCCTGTCAATACAATTATAGCATGGATAATAAACGATTATCATGAACAAGGAAATATAATAATAATCAATTTATCATTGCCTCTAGGGCATATTTCCAACAGTCTCCCACTTGCACTAGAGTCAATAATCCAGTTCACATCGATATGTGATTAACACTCAAGGTCACATCCCCATGTGACTAACACCCAAAGAGTTTACTAGAGTCAATAATCTAGTTCACATTTACCATGTGATTAACACTCGATGAGTTCTGGGTTTGATCATGTTATGCTTGTGAGAGAGGTTATAGTCAACGGGTCTGAACCTTTCAGATCCGTGTGTGCTTTACAAATCTTTATGTCATCTCCTAGATGCAGCTACCATGCTCTATTTGTAGCTATTCCAAATAACTGTTCTACTTGGAGCTATTCTAAATTGTTGCTCCATTATACGTATCCGGTATCTCTACTCAGAGCTATCCGGATAGGTGTTAAGCTTGCATCGACGTAACCCTTTACGACGAACTCTTTTACCACCTCCATAATCGAGAAAATTCCTTAGTCCACTAGTTACTAAGGATAACTTTGACCGCTGTACTGTGATCCATTCCTGGATCACTCTTGTACCCCTTGACTGACTCATGGCAAGGCACACTTCAGGTGCGGTACACAGCATAGCATACTGTAGAGCCTATGTCTTAAGCATAGGGAACGACCTTCGTCCTTTCTCTCTATTCTGCCGTGGTCGAGCTTTAAGTCTTAACTTCATACCTTACAACTTAGGCAAGAACTCCTTCTTTGACTGATCCATCTTGAACACCTTCAAGATCATGTCAAGGAATGTGCTCATTTGAAAGTTCCATTAAGCGTTTTGATCTATCCTCATAGATCTTGATGCTCAATGTTTCAAGTAGCTTAATCCAGGTTTTCCATTGAAAAACACTTTCCAAATAACCCTATATGCTTTCCAGAAATTCTACGTCATTTCTGATCAACAATATGTCAACAACATATACTCATCAGAAATTCTATAGTGCTCCCACTCACTTCTTTGGAAATACAAGTTTCTCATAAACTTTGTATACACCCAAAATCTTTGATCATCTCATCAAAGCATACATTCCAACTCCGAGATGCTTACTCCAGTCCTCAGAAGGATAGATGGAGCTTTGCATACTTATTAGCATCTTTTAGGATTGACAAAACCTTCCGGTTGTATCACATACAACCTTTCCTCAAGAAAATCGTCGAGGAAACTATGTTTTGACATCCTATTTGCAAGATTTCATAAATAATGCAGTAATCGCTAATATAATTCCAACAGACTCTTAGCATCGCTACGAGTGAGAAAGTCTCATTGTAGTCAACTCCTTGAACTTGTCGGGAAACTTCTTAACGACAAGTCGAGCTTTCTTAATGGTGACATTTACCATAATTGTCCGTCTTCCTTTTAGAATCCATCTGCACTCAACAGCCTTACGACCATCGAGCTGTTCTGCCAAAGTCTACACTTTGTTTTCATACATGGATCCTCTCTCAAATTTTATGGCCTCGAGCCATTTATCGGAATCCGGGCCCACCATCGCTTCTCCATAGCTCGTAGGTTCATTGTTGTCTAGCAACATGACTTCCAAGACAGGATTGCGTACCACTCTAAAGTAGTACGCATCCTTGTCATCCCACGAGGTTTGGTAGTGACTTGATCTGAAGTCTCATGATCACTATCATAAGATTCCACTTCAATTGGTGTAGGTGCCACAGGAACAACTTCCTGTGCCCTGCCACACACTAGTTGAAGAGACGGTTCAATAACCTCATCAAGTCTCCACCATCCTCCCACTCAATTATTTCGAGAGAAACTTTTCCTCGAGAAAGGACCCGATTCTAGAAACAATCCCTTATTGCTTTCGGATCTGAGACAGGAGGTATACCCAACTGTTTTGGGTGTCCTATGAAGATGCATTCATCCGCTTTGGGTTCGAGCTTATCAGCCTGAAACTTTTTCACATAAGCATCGCAGCCCCAAACTTTTAAGAAATGACAGCTTAGGTTTCTCTAAACCATAGTTCATATGGTGTCATCTCATCGGAATTACGTGGTGCCCTATTTAAAGTGAATGTGGTTGTCTCTAATGCCTAACCCATAAACTATCGTGGTAATTCGATAAGAGACATCATGGTATGCATCATATCCAATAGGGTGCAGTTATGATGTTCGGACACACCATCACACTATGGTGTTCTAGGCTGTATTAGTTGTGAAACAATTTCCACAATGTCTTAATTCTGTGCCAAACTCGTAATTCAGATATTCATCTCTATGATCATATCATAGATATTTTTATCCTCTTGTCACGACGATCTTTCAACTTCACCCTGAAATTACTTGAACCTTTCAATAATTCAGACTCGTGATTCATCAAGTAAATATACTCAACATCTACTCAAATCATCTGTGAAGTAAGAACATAACGATATCCACTACATGCCTCAGCACTCATTGGACTGCACACATCAAAATGTATTACTTCCAACAAGTTGCTTTCTAGTTCCATTTTACTGAAAACCGAGGCTTTCAGTCATCTTGCCCATGTGGTTTGATTTGCATGTCCCAAGTGATTCAAAATCAAGTGAGTCAAAACGGTCCATTTGCGTGGAGTTTCTTCATGCATATACACCAATAGACATGGTTCGCATGTCTCAAACTTTTCAAAAACGAGTGAGCCCAAAGATCCATCAACATGGAGCTTCTTCATGCGTTTTATACCGATATGACTTATGTGGCAGTGCCACAAGTAGGTGGTACTATCATTACTATCTTTTGGCATGAACATGTGTATCACTACGATCGAGATTCAATGAACCATTCATTTTAGGCGTAAGACCATTGAAGGTATTATTCAAATAAATAGAGCAACCATTATTCTCCTTAAATGAATAACCGTATTGCGATAGACGTAATCCAATCACGTCTATGCTCAACGCAAACACCAAATAACAATTATTTAGGTTTTAATACCAATCTCGATGGTAGAGGGAGCGTACGATATTTGATCATATCAACATTGGAAACACTTCCAACACATATCATCAGCTCACCTTTAGCTAGTCTCCGTTTATTTCGAGTTACTAACACTTAGCAACCGAACCGGTATCTAATACCCTGGTGCTACTAGGAGTACTAGTAAATTACACATCAACACAATGTATATCCAATATACTTCTATCGACCTTACAAGCCTTCTCATCTACCAAGTATCTAGGGTAATTCTGCTCCAGTGGCTGTTCCCCTTATTACAGAAGCACTTAGTCTCGGGTTTGGGTTCAACCTTGGGTTTCTTCACTAGAGCAGCAGCTGAATTGCCGTTTCATGAAGTATCCCTTCTTGCCCTTGCCCTTCTTGAAACTAGTGGTTTCACTAACCATCAACAATTGATGCTCCTTCTTGATTTCTACTTTCGTGGTGTCAAACATCGCGAATATCTCAAGGATCATCATATATGTCCCCGATATATTATAGTTCATCACGAAGCTCTAGCAGCTTGGTGGTAATGACTTCGGAGAAACACCACTATCTCATCTGGAAGATCAACTCCCACTCGATTCAAATGATTGTTGTACTCAGACAATCTGAGCACAAGCTCAACAATTGAGCTTTTCTCCCTTAGTCTGCAGGCTAAGAAAATCGTCGGAGGTCTTATACCTCTTGACGTGAGCACGAGCCTGAAATCCCAATTTCAGCCCTCGAAACATCTCATATGTTTCACGACGTTTTAAAACGTCTTCGGTGCCTCAACTCTAAACCGTTTAACTGAACTATCACGTAGTTATCAAAACGTGTATGTCAGATGTTCGCAACATCCACAGACAACGTTCGAGGTTCAGCACACTGAGCGGTGCATTAAGGACATAAGCCTTCTATGAAGCAATGAGGACAATCCTCAGTTTACGGACCTAGTCCGCATAATTACTACTCTCAACTTTCAACTAAATTTTCTCTAGGAACATATCTAAATAGTAGAACTGAAGCACGAGCTACGACATAATTTGCGAAGACCTTTCGACTATGTTCAGGATAATTAAGTTCATCTTATGAACTCCCACTCAGATAGACATCCCTCTAGTCATCTAAGTGATTACATGATCCGAGTCAACTAGGCCGTGTCCGATCATCACGTGAGACGGACTAGTCAACATCGGTGAACATCTTCATGTTGATCGTATCTTCTATACGACTCATGCTCGACCTTTTGGTCTTCTGTGTTCCGAGGCCATGTCTGTACATGCTAGGCCTGTCAAGTTAACCTAAGTGTTTGCATGTGTAAATCTGTCTTACACCCGTTGTATGTGAACGTTTGGATCAAACACCCGATCATCACGTGGTGCATTGAAACAACGAACTGTCGCAATGGTGCATAGTTAGGGGGAACACTTTCTTGAAATTTTAATGAGGGATCATCTTATTTACTACCGTTGTTCTAAGCAAACAAGATGCATAAACATGATAAACATCACATGCAATCAAATAGTGACATGATATGGCCAATATCATATTGCTCCTTTTGATCTCCATCTTCGGGGCTCCATGATCATCATCGTCACCGGCATGACACCATGATCTCCATCATCATGATCTCCATCATCGTGTCTTCTTGAAGTTGTCTCGTCAACTATTACTTCTACTACTACAGCTAACGGTTAGCAATAAAGTAAAGTAATTACATGACGTTTATGTTGACACGCAGGTCATAAATAAATTAAGACAACTCCTATGGCTCCTGTCGGTTGTCATACTCATCGACATGCAAGTCGTGATTCCTATTACAAGAACATGATCAATCTCATACATCACATATATCATTCATCACACCCTTTGGCCATATCACATCACATAGCATACCCTGCAAAAACAAGTTAGACGTCCTCTAATTGTTGTTTGCATGTTTTACGTGGCTGCTATGGGTTTCTAGCAAGAACGTTTCTTACCTACGCAAAGACCACAACGTGATATGCCAATTGCTATTTACCCTTCATAAGGACTAGTGCCGAACGGACGGCACCTCCGCGTTCAACACACGTACAGCCCGGTGACGTCTCCCATGCCTTGATCCAGCAAGGAGAGAGGGAGAGATTGAGGAAGACTCCATCCAGCAGCAGCACAACGGCGTGGTGGTGGTGGAGGAGCGTGGCAATCCTGCAGGGCTTCGCCAAGCACCACGGGAGAGGAGAAGAACTTGGGAGAGAGGGAGGGGCTGCACCAAAGGCATAAAGGGTGTCTCAAGAGGCCCTCCTACCCCCACTATATATAGGGAGCCCAAGGGGGGGGTGCGCCAGCCCTAGGAGATCCAATCTCCTAGGGGGCAGCGGCTAGGGGAGGTTTCCCTCCCCCCCAAGGCACCTAGGAGGTGCCTTCCCTCCTTGGGACTCTTCCTTAGGGTTCCCCTTTCACCCTAGGCGCATGGGCCCTAGGGGAAGTGGCGCACCAGCCCACTTTGGGCTGGATCCCTTCTCACTTCAGCCCATGAGACCCTCCAGGATAGGTGGCCCCACCCGGTGGGCCCCCGGGACCCTTTCGGTGGTCCCGGTACAATACCGATGACCCCGAAACTTGTCCCGATGGCCGAAATAGGACTTCCTATATATAAATCTTTACCTCCGGACCATTCCGGAACTCCTCGTGATGTCCGGGATCTCATCCGGGACTCCGAACAACATTCGGTAACCACATACAAGCTTCCTTTATAACCCTAGCATCATCGAACCTTAAGTGTGTAGACCCTACGGGTTCGGGAGACATGCAGACATGACCGAGACGTTCTCCGGTCAATAACCAACAGCGGGATCTGGATACCCATGTTGGCTCCAACATGTTCCACGATGATCTCATCGGATGAACCACGATGTCAAGGACTTAATCAATCTCGTATACAATTCCCTTTGTCTATCGGTACGATACTTGCCCGAGATTCGATCGTCGGTATCCCGATACCTTGTTCAATCTCGTTACCGGCAAGTCTCTTTACTCGTTCCGTAACACATCATCCCGTGATCAACTCCTTGATCACATTGTGCACATTATGATGATGTCCTACCGAGTGAGCCCAGAGATACCTCTCCGCTTACACGGAGTGACAAATCCCAGTCTCGATTCGTGCCAACCCAACAGACACTTTCAGAGATACCCGTAGTGCACCTTTATAGTCACCCAGTTACGTTGTGACGTTTGGTACACCCAAAGCACTCGTACGGTATCCGGGAGTTGCACAATCTCATGGTCTAAGGAAATGATACTTGACATTAGAAAAGCTTTAGCATACGAACTACATGATCTTGTGCTAGGCTTAGGATTGGGTCTTGTCCATCACATCATTCTCCTAATGATGTGATCCCGTTATCAATGACATCCAATGTCCATGGTCAGGAAACCGTAACCATCTATTGATCAACGAGCTAGTCAACTAGAGGCTTACTAGGGACATGGTGTTGTCTATGTATCCACGCATGTATCTGAGTTTCCTGTCAATACAATTATAGCATGGATAATAAACGATTATCATGAACAAGGAAATATAATAATAATCAATTTATTATTGCCTCTAGGGCATATTTCCAACACTTCGCTCACCCCAAATCCCCCGCTCACATACATACACACCACCCCTCCCTCACTCCAAACCTAGCTAGGTCACCACCGCCACTGCCTCGCCACCTCCATCGTCAACCTCTGCCGGTCTGCCCGTGTAGTTTACCCACCGATATACATACCCTCGCCGCCCTGAGTTTCTTAGATGACGCCTGCGAAACGCCCCTTTCCCAGAGATCCCCATCCCCACCCCCACCCCACTCCAGAGTGTCGTAGCCTAAGGCCGGCTACGCTTCCCAGGGAGCTCAAGGAGCGAATGGCCCAAAAGAGCTTTACCGCGGCCTGTTCGCCCGACGTCGGCGAGGTGGCCACCAAGGAAGCTCACGACGATGACTGGACCTGGATTGAGCCTTTCAATCAGCGAGCTAGAGTATTCTCGCATGTCGCGGACGCCGGCTACGACATCAAGGTCGTCGACACCGATGTCTTGACGTGGGTTATGTCACAGGTTAGGTTGCCCACCCCCAACTCTTCGGGTTCGATAGTCATCGATCTCATCGATGGCCCTATCGCTGATCTCCTACGGCTCGTTATGAACAATTTGCCATCCCTCACTACCATGGAGCCCCTTTTGTCATTTTTGAAGGGACACATTCTGCGGCGCTGGCCTGTGATTCTCAGTTGGCAAGTCAGACCTCATTGACGGTGACCACGAGGAGGAGCCAACGTGTGACAAGTGAGGAAACCCATGATTTGTTTTCTTGAACCCCTTTTGTAGTGAGAACTTGTCTAGTATTTATTGCTATATTAGGTTGTTTGCATTACGCCTTGTTTATTTCTATGGTTTATGGTTGTTCGGTTATTTGTAGTTAGCATATGTCCAGTTTCAATTGCCATCTTTGGTTGTTCGTAGTATGCCTTGTTTATTTCAACTATTAACAGTGTGATGTTCTATATGTGCTAGTATGAACTGTGCAGTTCAATTTCATCAATCCAAATTTAACAATAGCTCTATGAATGACTATATTTGGTTGTTGTTAAGCATGTTGTACTCCTCCGAATTTTTTTAGTTCGCATATAAGATTTTTCTAAAGTCAAGCCTCGTAAAGTTTGACCAACTTTATAGAATAAAATACCAGCATTCACAATATGGAATAAATATTAGTACATGTGTCATGACTTAAATTTTCATATTGTATAACTTCAGCATGCTAGATGTTGATATTTTTTCATATAAATAAGGTCAAACTTTATGAAGTTTGACTTCAGACAATTCTTACATGCAGAGTAAAAAGGATCGGAGGGAGTATTGAACACGCCTTTCCATTTGATTTAATAATGGCACTGTTTGGATACTCTAACTTAGCTAGAGGTTAGAGTTAATTTCTAGCTCATGACAGTTAAAAGGGAGAGAGAGAGAGAGATTGGTGGAATAGTTGATTGTACTGCTTGAGCCTTGTGGGCATATATATAGGAGTACATGGTCATCTTGGAGTACAAGTCAAGGTAGAATAAATCCTACGCTATCTTACGTTTCCTAAATAACAATGATACTAAACAATGACTAACCCTGAACTAACTCTAGCCAAAGAGGTGTTTGGATGACAGTGTTAGATTGACAATAAATGCACTAGGAGAACTAGCCCCAATCAGCACCTCTTGGGTGGGATAGTTGTTTTGGGTGGGTTTGACGCAACTAGCTCAAACTAGCCCTCATGTTTGGATACTGATGTCTACCACACAACTTTATTCTTGTAGACTTGTGTTGGGCCTCCAAGCACAGAGTTTTGTAGGACAGTAGCAATTTTCCCTCAAGTGGATGACCAAAGGTTTATCAACCCGTGGGAGATGTAGGATGAAGATGGTCCCTCTCAAACAACCCTGCAACCAAATATAAGAAATCTCTTGTGTCCCCGACATACCCAATACAATGGCAAATTGTATAGGTGCACTAGTTCAGCGAAGAGATGGTGAATAAAAGTGTAATATTGATGGTAGAAATATATTTTTATAATCTGAATAAATAAGAACATCAGGGTAGCAAATAGTAAATGGGCACAAAAACGGTATTGCAATGCTTGAAAATGAGGCCTAGGTTCCGTACTTTCACTAGTGCAATCTCTCAACAATGCTAATATAATTGGATCATATAACCATCCCTCAACGTGCAACGAAGAATCACTCCAAAGTTCTTATCTAGCGGAGAACATACGAAGAAATCATTTGTAGGGTATGGAACCACCTCGAAGCTATTCTTTCCGTTCGATCTATCCAAGAGTTCGTACTAAAATAACACCAAATAATTTCAGATCCAGAATACTCAATCCAACACAAAGAACCTCGAAGTGTGCCCCAAGATTTCTACCAGAGAAACTAAAGACGAGAACATGCATCAACCCCGAAGAGTGCCCCAAGACATCTCCGGCCGCTGCCGTGGCCTGGTTCACATGCGGTCCATGGTTAGCGTAAGCATGTCCCTGGGGTATCGGCCATACCCTGTGGTTGTTGTCATCGAAGGGTTCGGCGAAGCTTCCATGCATCTCATGGAAAGCCCTGACCTCCAGCGTATCTCCTGCCCAGTTCAGCTCGGGGAACGAGCTGGGGTCTTCCTCAGGCGTGTACTCCAGGTCCACCATGCGGGGCACGTAGGCATCTGGGGCGGCTGCACCGGAGCCTTCACCTGGGTACCCCACACCTTGGGCTTTCGGGACCTGCGCCTGGCCCTGGTGGCCGTGGAGCGATGCCCAGCGTGGCCCCATAGGGTACCGCCAGAGCTTGCTGAAGGAAATATGCCCTAGAGGCAATAATAATGTTATTATTTTATTTCCTTATATCATGATAAATGTTTATTATTCATGCTAGAATTGTATTATCCGGAAACATAATACTTGTGTGAATACATAGACAAACTAAACGTCACTAGTATGCCTCTACTTGACTAGCTCGTTAATCAAAGATGGTTATGTTTCCTAACCATAGACATGTGTTGTCATTTGATTAACGGGATCACATTATTAGGAGAATAATGTGATTGACATGACCCATTCCATTAGCTTAGCACCCGATCGTTTAGTATGTTGCTATTGCTTTCTTCATGACTTATACATGTTCCTATGACTATGAGATTATGCAACTCCCGTTTGCCGGAGGAACACTTTGTGTGCTACCAAACATCACAACATAACTGGGTGATTATAAAGGAGCTCTACAGGTGTCTCCAAAGGTAAATGTTGGGTTGGCGTATTTCGAGATTAGGATTTGTCACTCCGATTGTCGGAGAGGTATCTCTGGGCCCTCTCGGTAATGCACATCACATAAGACTTGCAAGCATTGCAACTAATGAGTTAGTTGCAAGATGATGTATTACGAAACGAGTAAAGAGACTTGTCGGTAACGAGATTGAACTAGGTATTGAGATACCAACGATCGAATCTCGGGCAAGTAACATACCGATGACAAAGGGAACAACGTATGTTGTTATGCGGTCAGACCGATAAAGATCTTCGTAGAATATGTGGGAGCCAATATGAGCATCCAGGTTCCGCTATTGGTTATTGACCGGAGACGTGTCTCGGTCATGTCTACATTGTTCTCGAACCCGTAGGGTCCGTACGCTTAAGGTTTCGATGATAGTTATATTATGAGTTTATGAGTTTTGATGTACCGAAGTTAGTTCGGAGTCCCGGATGTGATCACGGACATGACGAGGAGTCTCGAAATGGCCGAGACATAAAGATTGATATATTGGAAGCCTATGTTTGTGTTGGGGAACGTTGCAGAAAACAAAAATTTTCCTACGGTTTCACCAAGATCCATCTATGAGTTCATCTAGCAACGAGTGATCGGATGCATCTACATACCTTTGTAGATCGCGAGCGGAAGCGTTCAAAGAACGGGGATGAGGTAGTCGAACACGACGTGATTCGAATCACCGAAGATCCTAGCACCGAACGGACGGCACCTCCGCGTTCAACACACGTACGGAACAACCACGTCTCCTCCTTCTTGATCCAGCAAGGGGAAGGAGAGGTTGAGGGATATGGCACCAGCAGCAGCATGACGGCGTGGTGTTGATGGAGCTGCAGTACTCCGGCAGGGCTTCGCCAAGCACTACGGAGGAGGAGGAGGTGTTGGAGAGGGAGAAGGAGGCAACCAAAGGCGTGGATGAAAAGCCCTCCTTCCCCCACTATATATAGGAGGGCCAAGGGGGGCGCCGGCCCTAGGAGATCCAATCTCCTAGGGGGGCGGCGGCCAAGGGAGGTTTCCCTCCCCCCCCAAGGCACCTAGGAGGTGCCTTCCACTAGTGGGACTCTTCCCTTTTGTGAACCCTAGGCACATGGGCCTCTTGGGGCTGGTGCCCTTGGCCCATGTAGGCCAAGGCTCACCCCCTACAGCCCATGTGGCCCCCGGGACAGGTGGCCCCACCCGGTGGACCCCCGGGACCCTTCCGGTGGTCCCGGTACAATACCGATAACCCCGAAACTTGTCCCGATGGTCGAAATAGCACTTCCTATATATAATTCTTTACCTCTGGACCATTCCGAAACTCCTCGTGACGTCCGGGACTCATCCAGGACTCCGAACAACATTCGGGTTACTGCATATACATATCCCTACAACCCTAGCGTCACCGAACCTTAAGTGTGTAGACCCTACGGGTTCGGGAGATATGTAGACATGACCGAGACGACTCTCCGGTCAATAACCAACAGCGGGATCTGGATACCCATGTTGGCTCCCACATACTCCACGATGATCTCATCGGATGAACCACGATGTCGAGGATTCAAGCAACCCCGTATACAATTCCCTTTGTCAATCGGTATGTTACTTGCCCGAGATCCGATCATCGGTATCCCAATACCTCGTTCAATCTCATTACCGGCAAGTCACTTTACTCATACCGTAATGCATGATCCCGTGACCAGACACTTGGTCACTTTGAGCTCATTATGATGATGCATTACCGAGTGGGCCCAGTGATACCTCTCCGTCATACGGAGTGACAAATCCCAGTCTTGATCCGTGTCAACCCAACAGACACTTTCGGAGATACCCGTAGTATACCTTTATAGTCACCCAGTTACGTTGTGACGTTTGGTACACCCAAAGCACTTCTATTGTATCCGGGAGTTACACGATCTCATGGTCTAAGGAAAAGATACATGACATTGGAAAACTCTAGCAAACGAACTATACGATCTTGTGCTATGTTTAGGATTGGGTCTTGTCCATCACATCATTCCCCTAATGATGTGATCTCGTTATCAATGACATCCAATGTCCATAGTCAGGAAACCATGACTATCTGTTGATCAACGAGCTAGTCAACTAGAGGCTTACTAGGGACATGTTGGTGTCTGTTATTCACACATGTATTACGATTTCCGGATAACACAATTATAGCATGAATAAAGACAATTATCATGAACAAGGAAATATAATAATAATGCTTTTGTTATTGCCTCTAGGGCATATTTCCAACAGTCTCCCACTTGCACTAGAGTCAATAATCTAGTTACATTGTGATGAATCGAACACCCATGGAATTCTGGTGTTGATCATGTTTTGCCCTAGGGAGAGGTTTAGTCATCGGATCTGCTACATTCAGGTCCGTATGTACTTTACAAATATCTATGTCTCCATCTTGAACATTTTCACGAATGGAGTTGAAACGATGCTTGATGTGCCTTGTCTTCTTGTGAAACCTGGGCTCCTTGGCAAGTGCAATAGCTCCAGTGTTGTCACAGAAGAGTTTGATTGGCCCCGACGCATTGGGTATGACTCCTAGGTCGGTGATGAACTCCTTCACCCAAATTTCTTCATGTGCTGCCTCCGAGGCTGCCATGTACTCCGCTTCACATGTAGATCCCGCCATGACGCTCTGCTTGCAACTGCACCAGCTTACTGCCCCACCATTCAAAATATACACGTATCCGGTTTGTGACTTAGAGTCATCCAGATCTGTGTCGAAGCTAGCGTCGACGTAACCCTTTACGACGAGCTCTTCGTCACCTCCATAAACGAGAAACATTTCCTTAGTCCTTTTCAGGTACTTCAGGATATTCTTGACCGCTGTCTAGTGTTCCTTGCCGGGATTACTTTGGTACCTTCCTACCAAACTTACGGCAAGGTTTACATCAGGTCTGGTACACAGCATGGCATACATAATAGAACCTATGGCTGAGGCATAGGGGATGACACTCATCTCTTCTATATCTTCTGCCGTGGTCGGACATTGAGCAGAGCTCAATTTCACACCTTGTAACACAGGCAAGAACCCCTTCTTAGACTGATCCATATTGAACTTCTTCAATATCTTATCAAGGTATGTGCTTTGTGAAAGACCTATGAGGCGTCTCGATCTATCTCTATAGATTTTGATGCCTAATATATAAGCAGCTTCTCCAAGGTCCTTCATTGAAAAACTTTTATTCAAGTAGGCCTTTATGCTGTCCAAGAGTTCTATATCATTTCCCATCAAAAGTATGTCATCTACATATAGTATGAGAAATGCTACAGAGCTCCCACTCACTTTCTTGTAAACGCAGGCTTCTCCATAAGTCTGCGTAAACCCAAACGCTTTGATCATCTCATCAAAGCGAATGTTCCAACTCCGAGATGCTTGCACCAGCCCATAAATCGAGCGTTGGAGCTTGCACACCTTGTCAGCATTCTTAGGATCGACAAAACCTTCCGGCTGCATCATATACAATTCTTCCTTAAGGAAACCATTAAGGAATGCCGTTTTGACGTCCATCTGCCATATTTCATAATCATAAAATGCGGCAACTGCTAACATGATTCGGACGGACTTCAGCTTCGCTACCGGTGAGAAATTCTCATCGTAGTCAACCCCTTGAACTTGTCGATAACCCTTAGCGACAAGCCGAGCTTTATAGATGGTCACATTACCATCCGCGTCTGTCTTCTTCTTAAAGATCCATTTATTTTCTATGGCTCTCCGCTCAACGGGCAAGTCAATCAATGTCCATACTTTGTTTTCATACATGGATCCTATCTCGGATTTCATGGCTTCTAGCCATTTGTCGGAATCCGGGCCCGCCATCGCTTCTTCATAGTTCGAAGGTTCACCGTTGTCTAACAACATGATTTCCAAGACAGGGTTGCCGTACCACTCTGGTGCGGAACGTGTCCTTGTGGACCTTCGAATTTCAGTAGGAGCTTGATCAGAAGTATCTTGATCATCATCAATAACTTCCTCTCTAGTCGGTGCAGGCACCTCAGGAACATTTTCTTGAGTTGCGCCATTTTCCGGTTCAAGAGGTAATACTTCATCAAGTTTTACTTTCCTCCCACTTACTTCTTTCGAGAGAAACTCTTTCTCTAGAAAGGATCCATTCTTGGCAACAAAGATCTTGCCTTCGGATCTGAGGTAGAAGATATACCCAATAGTTTCTTTAGGGTATCCTATGAAGACGCATTTTTCCGATTTGGGTTCGAGCTTTTCAGGTTGAAGTTTCCTGACATAAGCAGCGCATCCCCAAACTTTTAGAAACGACAGCTTAGGTTTCTTCCCAAACCATAATTCAAACGGTGTCGTCTCAACGGATTTCGACAGTGCCCTATTTAAAGTGAATGCGGCAGTCTCTAAAGCATAGCCCCAAAAAGATAGTGGTAAATCGGCAAGAGACATCATAGATCGCACCATATCTAATAGAGTGCGATTACGATGTTCGGACACACCATTACGCTGAGGTGTTCTAGGCGGCGTGAGTTGTGAAACTATTCCACATTTTCTTAAGTGTGTACCAAACTCGTGACTCAAGTATTCTCCTCCATGATTTGATCGCAGGAACTTGATTTTCCTGTCACGTTGATTTTCAACCTCACTCTGAAATTCCTTGAACTTTTCAAAGGTCTCAGACTTGTGTTTCATTAAGTAGACATACCCATATCTACTCAAGTCATCAGTGAGGGTGAGAATATAACGATAGCCACCGCGAGCCTCAACACTCATTGGACCGCACACATCAGTATGTATGATTTCCAATAAGTTGGTTGCTCGCTCCATTGTTCCTGAGAACGGAGTCTTGGTCATTTTACCCATGAGGCATGGTTCGCACATGTCAAATGATTCATAATCAAGAGACTCTAAAAGTCCATCGGCATGGAGCTTCTTCATGCGTTTGACACCTATGTGACCAAGGCGGCAGTGCCACAAGTATGTGGGACTATCATTATCAATCTTACATCTTTTGGTACTTACACTATGAATATGTGTAGCATTACGCTCGAGATTCATAAAGAATAAACCATTCACCATCGGAGCATGACCATAAAACATATCTCTCATATAAATAGAACAACCATTATTCTCGGATTTAAATGAGTAGCCATCTCGAATTAAACGAGATCCTGATACAATGTTCATGCTCAAACTTGGCACTAAATAACAATTATTGAGGTTCAAAACTAATCCCGTAGGTAAATGTAGAGGTAGCGTGCCGACGGCGATCACATCGACCTTGGAACCATTCCCGACGCGCATCGTCACCTCGTCCTTCGCCAGTCTCCGTTTATTCCACAGCTCCTGTTTTGAGTTACAAATGTGAGCAACCGCACCGGTATCAAATACCCAGGGGCTACTACGAGTACTGGTAAGGTACACATCAATTACATGTATATCACATATACCCGGCCTTCTTGTCCGCTAAGTATTTGGGGCAGTTCCGCTTCCAGTGACCACTTTCCTTGCAATAAAAGCACTCAGTCTTGGGCTTGGGTCCATTCTTTGGCTTCTTCCCGGCAGCTTGCTTGCCGGGTGCGGCAACTCCCTTGCCGTCCTTCTTGAAGTTCTTTTTACCCTTGCCCTTGTTGAACTTAGTGGTTTTATTGACCATCAACACTTGATGTTCCTTCTTGACTTCTACCTCTGCTGATTTCAGCATAGCTAATACTTCAGGAATGGTCTTTTCCATCCCCTGCATATTGAAGTTCATCACAAAGCTCTTGTAGCTCGGTGGAAGCGACTGAAGGATCCTGTCAATGACCGCGTCATCTGGGAGATTAACTCCCACCTGAGTCAAGCGATTATGTAACCCAGACATAGTGAGTATGTGCTCACTGACAGAACTATTTTCCTCCATCTTACAGCTGAAGAATTTGTCGGAGACTTCATATCTCTCAACCCGGGCATGAGCTTGAAAAACCATTTTCAGCTCTTCGAACATCTCATATGCTCCATGTCTCTAAAAACGCTTTTGGAGCCCCGGCTCTAAGCTGTAAAGCATGCCGCACTGAATGAGGGAGTAGTCATCGGTACGTGCCTGCCAAGCATTCATAACGTCATGTTCTGCAGGGAGAACAGGTGCATCACCTAGCGGTGCTTGTAGGACATAATCTTTCTTGGCAGCTATGAGGATGATCCTCAGGTTCCGGACCCAGTCCGTGTAGTTGCTGCCATCGTCTTTCAGCTTGGTTTTCTCTAGGAACGCGTTGAAGTTGAGGACTACGTTGGCCATTTGATCTACAAGACATATTGTAAAGATTTTAGACTAAGTTCATGATAATTAAGTTCATCTAATCAAATTATTATGAACTCCCACTTAGATAGACATCCCTCTTCTAGTCATCTAAGTATAACATGATCCGAGTTAGCTAGGCCGTGTCCGATCATCACGTGAGACGGACTAGTCAACGTCGGTGAACATCTTCATGTTGATCGTATCTTCTATACGACTCATGCTTGACCTTTCGGTCTTCTGTGTTCCGAGGCCATGTCTATGCACATGCTAGGCTCGTCAAGTCAACCTAAGTGTATTGCGTGTGTAAATCTGTCTTACACCCGTTGTATGTGAATGTTAGAATCTATCACACCCGATCATCACGTGGTGCTCGAAACAACGAACTGTCGCAACGGTGCACAGTTAGGGGGAACACTTTCTTGAAATTATTATGAGGGATCATCTTATTTACTACCGTCGTTCTAAGCAAACAAGATGCAAAACATGATAAACATCACATGCAATCAAATAATAATAATGACATGATATGGCCAATATCACATAGCTCCTTTGATCTCCATCTTGGGGCTCCATGATCATCTTGTCACCGGCATGACACCATGATCTCCATCATCATGATCTCCATCATTGTGTCTCCATGAAGTTGCTCGCCAACTATTACTTCTACTACTATGGCTAACGCGTTTAGCAATAAAGTAAAGTAATTTACATGGCGTTTCTCAATGACACGCAGGTCATACAAAAATAAAGACAACTCCTATGGCTCTTGCAGGTTGTCATACTCATCGACATGCAAGTCGTGATTCCTATTACAATAGCATGAACATCTCATACATCACATATAGATCATTCATCATTCATCACAACTTTGGCCATATCATATCACAAAGCACTTGCTGCAAAAACAAGTTAGACGTCCTCTAATTGTTGTTGCAAGTTTTACGTGGCTGAAGTAGGGTTCTAGCAAGAACGTTTTCTTACCTACGTGAAAGCCACAACGTGATTTTTCAACTTCTATTTACCCTTCATAAGGACCCTTTTCATCGAATCCGCTCCAACTAAAGTGGGAGAGACAGACACCCGCCAGCCACCTTTATGCAACTTGTGCATGTTAGTCGGTGGAACCGGTCTCACGTAAGCATACGTGTAAGGTTGGTCCGGGCCGCTTCATCCCACAATACTGTTGAAGCAAGATAAGACTAGTAGCGGCAAGAAAGTTGACAACATCTACGCCCACAACAAATTGTGTTCTACTCGCGCAAGAAGAACTACGCATAAACCTGGCTCATGATGCCACTGTTGGGGAACATTGCAGAAAACAAAAATTTTCCTACGATTTCACCAAGATCCATCTATGAGTTCATCTAGCAACGAGTGATCGGATGCATCTACATACCTTTGTAGATCGCGAGCGGAAGCGTTCAAAGAACGGGGATGAGGTAGTCGAACACAACGTGATTCGAATCACCGAAGATCCTAGCACCGAACGGACGGCACCTCCGCGTTCAACACACGTACGGAACAACCACGTCTCCTCCTTCTTGATCCAGCAAGGGGAAGGAGAGGTTGAGGGATATGGCACCAGCAGCAGCATGACGGCGTGGTGTTGATGGAGCTGCAGTACTCCGGCAGGGCTTCGCCAAGCACTACGGAGGAGGAGGAGGTGTTGGAGAGGGAGAAGGAGGCAACCAAAGGCGTGGATGAAAAGCCCTCCTTCCCCCACTATATATAGGAGGGCCAAGGGGGGGTGCCGGCCCTAGGAGATCCAATCTCCTAGGGGGGGCGGCGGCCAAGGGAGGTTTCCCTCCCCCCAAGGCACCTAGGAGGTGCCTTCCACTAGTGGGACTCTTCCCTTTTCTGAACCCTAGGCGCATGGGCCTCTTGGGGCTGGTGCCCTTGGCCCATGTAGGCCAAGGTGCACCCCCTACAGCCCATGTGGCCCCCGGGACAAGTGGCCCCACCCGGTGGACCCCCGGGACCCTTCCGGTGGTCCCGGTACAATACCGATAACCCCGAAACTTGTCCCGATGGCCGAAATAGCACTTCCTATATATAATTCTTTACCACCGGACCATTCCGAAACTCCTCGTGACGTCCGGGATCTCATCCGGGACTCCGAACAACATTCGGGTTACTGCATATACATATCCCTACAACCCTAGCGTCACCGAACCTTAAGTGTGTAGACCCTACGGGTTCGGGAGATATGTAGACATGACCGAGACGACTCTCCGGTCAATAACCAACAGCGGGATCTGGATACCCATGTTGGCTCCCACATACACCATGATGATCTCATCGTATGAACCACGATGTCGAGGATTCAAGCAACCCCGTATACAATTCCCTTTGTCAATCGGTATGTTACTTGCCCGAGATCCGATCGTCGGTATCCCAATACCTCGTTCAATCTCGTTACCGGCAAGTCACTTTACTCGTACCGTAATGCATGATCCCGTGACCGGACACTTGTTCACTTTGAGCTCATTATGATGATGCATTACCGAGTGGGCCCAGTGATACCTCTCCGTCATACGGAGTGACAAATCCCAGTCTTGATCCGTGTCAACCCAACAGACACTTTCGGAGATACCCGTAGTATACCTTTATAGTCACCCAGTTACGTTGTGACGTTTGGTACACCCAAAGCACTTCTACGGTATCCGGGAGTTACATGATCTCATGGTCTAAGGAAAAGATACTTGACATTGGAAAACTCTAGCAAACGAACTATACGATCTTGTGCTATGTTTAGGATTGGGTCTTGTCCATCACATCATTCTCCTAATGATGTGATCTCGTTATCAATGACATCCAATGTCCATAGTCAGGAAACCATGACTATCTGTTGATCAACGAGCTAGTCAACTAGAGGCTTACTAGGGACATGTTGGTGTCTGTTATTCACACATGTATTACGATTTCCGGATAACACAATTATAGCATGAATAAAGACAATTATCATGAACAAGGAAATATAATAATAATGCTTTTATTATTGCCTCTAGGGCATATTTCCAATAGTTTGGACATCGGAAGTGTTCCGGGTGAAATCGGCATTTTACCGGAGTACCGGGAGGTTACCGGAACCCCCGGTAACCTAATGGGCCTTAATGGGCCTAGTGGAGGAAGAGGAGAGGTGGCCTAGGGGTGCCACGCGCCCCTCCCCCCCCAAGTCCGAATTGGACAAGGAGGGGGGCGGCCCCCCCCTTTCCTTTCTTCCCTCTCCCCCTTCCCCCAAGTCCTAATCCAACTAGGGAAAAGGGAGGGGAGTCCTACTCCCGGTAGGAGTAGGACTCCTCCTGCGCGCCTCCTCCTAGGGCCGACCGCATCCCCTTGGCTCCTTTATATATGGGGGCAAGGGGCACCCCTAGAGACAAAAAAAAGTTGATCTCTAAGATCGTTCTCTTAGCCGTGTGCGGTGCCCCCTTCCACCATAGACCTCGATAATATTGTAGTGGTGCTTAGGCGAAGCCCTGCGACAGTTGAACATCCAGATCATCACCACACCGTCGTGCTGACGGAACTCTTCCCCGACACTTTGCTGGATCGGAGTCCGGGGATCGTCATCGAGCTGAACGTGTGCTAGAACTCGGAGGTGCCGTAGTTTCGGTGCTTGATCGGTCGGGCCGTGAAGACGTACGACTACACCAACCGCGTTGTCATAAAGCTTCCGCTGTCGGTCTACAAGGGTACGTAGATCACACTCTCCCCTCTCGTTGCTATGCATCACCATGATCTTGTGTGTGCGTAGGATTTTTTTTGAAATTACTACGTTCCCCAACACTTGCCTCGGCCGCAGGCGATGCGGTTGCGGCGGGACGAGCTGTGCCGAGGGCCGTGTTGTTGCGGTAGAATCCTTCGGGTGCTCAGGGGGGCACACGGGCGCGTCGGGTCCTGGCGTGCACCTCTGCCACCTCCTGAGGGGTGGACAGGGAGCAGAAAGGCGCCGCACCCATGTAGGCGGCGTCGAGCAGTTCAGTGACCCGCTCTAGCAGGGCATCGCGGCCACCCTCCGCCAACCTGCAGCGCAGTAGCTCTCGTGCCACGATGATCGCGGCTCGCATGTTCGCCTGCTCCCGGCGAGTGTGCGGCGCCGTCACCGCGGTGTAGCCCGAAGACCGCGCGGCGGCGCACGTACACCGAGGGGCAAGGGCAGGTGGCACCGGCCCGGGCCGCCTGCGTCCGGCGGGGTTGGGTGGTGTATGAGCCGCCTGGAGCACAGAGTGGAGGTCTTCCTGGGCGGATGACATCGCCCGGGCAGGCCAAGCGGCCCAGTGGTCGGCATGAGCCCTCTGATCGTCAGCCATCAGGGTTGTCGGGCGATGGTGGGCTGGATGGAAGAAGAGAGGCCCCGACGCACCCCTACCTGGCGCGCCCAATGTCAGATTCGGGGTTCCGCAGACCCTTAAGGGGTTCGAACTCTGGGGTGCATGCGAAGAACTCCCTCTTCCTAGTCTGCCTTCTCAACAATTCCACGGCCTAGCTCGACGAACCCAAGGGACAAGAGACACAGCATTTTATCCTAGTTTAGGCCACCTTGCGGTGTAATAAGGGGCTGAGAATGAACTAGTACAATGGAGTAACAGCCTCAGGAGGTGAGGTGTTCTTGAGCTCGATGAGCTGGTGGGTGTGTGGATGGTCTGAACCATCCGCTCCCCTCTATGGTGGTGGCTAAGTCCTATTTATAGTAATGTAGGCGGGAAGGGATCCCACAACGGCCAAATTTGAAGTGAGACAACTAGTACAAGTTACCCTGACAAAAGTAGTCTTCGCCTGCAAAAGGCTCCGGTGATGACGCTGTAGTGGGCTCCGTGATGACCTCCATCCTGTCGTCTTGGCAGTCTTGGTCATGTTGCACCGATATGGGAACCTTTAGTTGATTCCTCGGGACCCTGCGCCTGCGCTTGCCTCCTTAGCACCAAAGAGGAAACTGGCACGCTGCGCCCGCTGGCGCCCGCCTGGCCTTGGTCGTCATGGCTCACGGCATGTGAACCTCGCGAGGTGCACCTTGCATTGATATCTCTGCTCCTCGGGAGCCAACCTAGTGAGGCCACCCCCAGGGAGGTCCTCATGTCGTTTGCCTTGCGAGGCTTGGCCCCTCGCGAGGGTCTTGGGTTGTTGTTGCTGAAGCTGGGCCGTACCGGGCCATCGATGGAGCCACACCATGGGCCACATGCAGGCAAGTCTGGGTACCCCCATTCCAGACAGAGATCCAGTGACATGCCTTCAACATGTCACACCGTAACATGGCCCTTGGATCTGGAATGGACAGCCCATATCAATCACTGTAGCAGCAAAACACTGTGGACGTGGTCATGTAGATGAATCACTATAGATATTGTACTGTACATGTACTGTAGACTGGGTACTGTTCATGTCACCCTTGGCTGCTGGATCATGATGTGACGGAGGGGAGAGGGGGCAAGGCACCATACTGTTCATGGGTGACATGCCCATGGCATGTCACTGGATCTCAATCCCCCCATTCCCAAGATGCCGACAGACGTATCAGATACTTTATGGCTATTTGAGCCCAAACTAGCTCAAACTAACTCTAACCCATGGTCCAAACAGGGCCAATAACTAGTGTACTTAGACCTACACAATACAAGTTTGAATGACTATGTTTGCTTGTTTTTAAATATTAGGCATGTTGCATTTAATAACACACCTTTCCACTTCTTGTTTTTAAATATTAGGTTTTTAACAATTTGGTCTTGCACATGTAGGTCCTGCTGTCAGAGGTTTTGACCCACTATTTGACCCTTTTTGCATATGTGGAAATGAGTTGCCCATTAATATCAGTCAAGTTAAGAAACTCGGAAAGATTGTTACGATAAAGAAATTAGCAATAAAAAACAACAAGATCTTTGTCTGCACAATGAAGAAGACATCAATTCACTACGGAATGGTACTAACTGTTATACCTTGTCTTTTTAATTCATTTGCGCCATTTCAAATCTGGAGAAGATATTTATGCATATCCTTGTTTTCAGGCCTTTCCAAAGCAGTTCACTGATGATTACCTCTCAAACCACCTGTATGGTCAGGAGGCAAGGAAGGTTTTCATACAACACCCATGGTTCAATATTGAAGTGTTCCTGAAAAGGACAAAGGATGGACGGTCAATCATCCATAGGCACTTGCCTAAAGTTGCAAAGACCTTCAACATCAATGAAGGCTCAATATTTGCCTTCTGCTTCAGCAGTTTTCTAGATGAGATTCATCTGTCTATGTTCTATCTATGATGCTAATTTCAAAAGGTTGTAGATGTTGCATGTGAAACTTGGTGCTGGTGCAGTTGTGTAATGGGGTAGCTGAGTGCTGAAGCTATATGATGTTGTATTCTGATGTATTTCAGTTATGAAATCCTGCTTCCTTAATATGGAAATGAAATATATTGTGTGCTTAATATGAAATGTCAATTAGATTAATAAATGGATTATTAATAATAGGGCAATTAGCCTGCTAATGGACAATTAACATGCTAATTGGGTTTTTCTATTGCAAACGGCTATTGAGAAAACACCGTGGGCGATGACCTCAGGCAACACACACAGTTTCTAGGAATAAACCGTGTTGGATCAATGAACAATCACACACGACACCCTCTTGAAAACTTGCGTTGGGCCACCTTGCGCAAACGTTTACCACATAAAAAGTGTGTGTGATGGACAGCCTTTGCCACACAGTTTCTTCTATGCACCGTGTGTGATGCATTCAGTAACGCAAACGATAAAATTGCTAATATCGTGTGCAATGGCAACACTATCACAAATGTTTTAATGGGGAAAATTGTGTGTGATGTACCTACGAACGAAAACATTTTCCTTGGAGTGATAGTTTGGGATGAATACACGAACGGAAACGTACTTCTTGGATTAACTGTGTGTGATGTACATACTAACGGAAACATATTCTTTGGATTAACTATGTGGAATGTACATACAAATGGAAACGTTTAGCGGGGACTGACTATGTGGGATGTACTTATGACCGGAAACAATTTGGCCTGTATAATTGTATTTTTTAGCACAACTGTACGTATAACCAGATTTGATCGCTCGCCGGTCGCACACGACCTCATTTTGCCGAGCGTGTGTGCCAGGAGGGCATATCCCTGACGGTTACTGGGTCATGTGGGAAGGAGCCCCTATCACAGTCACTCACTAGGCGATGGTTTAGAACACCGTCAAGGAAAGGGGTTAAAAACCATTTGTATAGCACCTCGTTGTACCAGTGAATGGTGTTCTTAAAGGGGTGTGAGCCCTGCCTATCACAACCCTGATTCAAGAAACTTGGAACCGGACTCTGTCATACTTTGCAGACAGGGTCACCGTCGCCAATGCACAAGTTGAATTGAACAAGCCCCGAGAAGATGCAAAGACATCTGGATGAGAAAGGAAAGAAGTCCCAAAGCCATGGCCACAAGAAAGTGGATGCACTTCGGAATAAGTGGGAGGTCAATCTGGGAGCCTTCAGATATTTAAATTGAATCTCTTTGTATTTTTGTAATTGTGATGTTAACTTCAGATAATTAATCTAAATTGTATCTCTTTGTATTTTTAATTAATTTGTGTCTTTAGATAATTTGCATTTGCGTTTGTGTCTTCAGATGTTTTTTTATTTGTATGTTCGTGTGCAGGTTATGGCTGAAGTGCCAGTGCTTTTGCAGGGGCCCCATGACGCCGGCCACCATTGCCACCTATTCTTGAACCCAAATAATGATAATGATCCTTGGACTTTCAGACTTCGAACCATAAAGAACACGTGGTCAATACACAATTCTTTCATTTGTCACCTTGAGGCTTATGGACTACATGGTTATGCTAGGCTCACATCATTCGAAGACCAATTACGTTCGGACCCATCCCTTTTGACATCCCTTGTTGACCGGTGGAGACCTGAAACCCACACCTTTCACTTTTGTTTTGGGGAGCTTGCACCTACACTGAAATATGTTTCCATGATCATGCTCTACAAATTAGAGGTGAGTCATTAGTCTCTCCATGAGTGTCTCCATCTTGGGCATTAAATATCTCAGACCGCATTGGGATGGCAATGCCAGAATCACAATGTTCTGGTGGCCCTCGGGGCATCCCACTCTCCTGGCTTCGTAAATACTTTCATATTTTATCTAGCTACATTGATTCTAAGACGAGGAAAAGACATTTGTTTGCTTATTTGTTGTGGCTCCTCGGGACTCTGTTTCCAAATTCACACGGGGACGTAGTTCACCCTGGTATCATCTACATTGTAGAGAATATGGTAGATGAATCTTTATCTTAGCATCCAAAATATAGCTTCGGTTCTGCCATGCTATGTCATACATATAGAGGCTTATGTGATGCCACACAAAAAACTTCTTTCGCACAAAAAACTCTGTTACTTTGTGTCACCTACGTGTTTCTACAGTTTTGGTCCTGGGAATACCTCCATGTTGGACGACCTCGTATACTAAATCCCATACACCCATACGACTGTAGCAAGGGTAGCAGTGTAACTATGGCCAGTAGGTGGACAAAGGCACGGAAAAAATGGTCTCCAAATATTGCGAAATGTTGTTACCCTATATACCACCGGCAGTTTGAGATACTTGACGAGTCACTAGTCACATGGAACCCGTGGACTCAGGAGCAGTTACAGATGGTCTTCGATATACGACCCATCACAGCAGGATGCGTGAGCGATAGTGCATTCCGGCTGACTCGCTGCAACTTATTGTTCCTGTGGTGTGTTTAGTCTTACAACCCAAAGCGTGTCATGAGACAGTTTAGTCTCTATCAGGAGATTCCACCACTTTTGCAAGATGTATCGACGAGGAAACCCATAAGTAAGATGTGACCTCCAAAAATAGTTAGTGTCTTTTTTAATTTACTAAATTAACACTTTGTTACATAATTTTTAGGCTGAGCAATATGGGCAAGGGTTGTTACGATTGGAGGGCACACAACATTGAATGGGTATGCAAGTGGGAAAATGAAGTGCTACAAGATATAGTGCATCAACTTAGGTAAATTTTATTTAAATTATTTTATTATGATGACCATATGACACATGAAGATGCTTTACTTTCATCACAAAGGTTGATATAATTATTTATTTTGCGGACCATACGATACAAGTACAACTCTAGCGTACAAGCAGTGGTACTGCATCAGCATGCATACTAGCCTAACTAGTCGACCAGCTACGATGCCAATACATCTCACACATGGGGAGCAGATGCAGGGACATATCGAGCTGCCAACAAGTTACTACTGTGACCACCTGGTAATCACAAGTAAAATTTTCAGGTCCATCATTTCATAACCATTTCAACCAAATAACAACCAAATATTGTTCAACTTGAAATTTGCAACGAAGTAGGGCAGATGGTGGGGGAGGCAAGCAGGCCCGGGGCCCAGCTCGCAAGTCAACATACAAACGTATTCAAGACTACGTGGCAACAAAGTTGAGATGCGGTAGAGGCGATGATACGTCCATTTTGCATCATGCTTTTATATCGATATTTATTGCATTATGGGTTGTTATTACATATTATGTCACAATACTTATGCCTATTCTCTCTTATTTTACAAGTTTTACATGAAGAGGGATAATGCCGGCAGCTGGAATTCTGGGCTGGAAAAGGAGCAAATATTAGACCTACTCTGCACATCTCCAAAAGTCCTGAAACTCCACAGGAGTTATTTCAGAATAAATAAAAAATACCGAGCGAAGAAAGTACCAGAGGGGGGCCACCCACCATCCACGAGGGTGGGGGGGCGCACCCCCAGCCTCATGGGCCCCCTAGTGGCCCTCTGATGCCCATCTTTGGCTATATGGAGTCTTTCGTCGAGGAAAAAATCAGAAGCAAGCTTTCGGGAAGAAACTCCGCCGCCACGAGGCGGAACCTTGGCAGAACCAATCTAGGGCTCCGGCAGAGCTGTTCTGCCGGGGAAACTTCCCTCCGGGAGGGGGAAATCATCACCACCGTCATCACCAATGATCCTCTCATTGGGAGGGGGTCAATCTCCATCAACATCTTCACTAGCACTATCTCATCTCAAACCCTAGTTCATCTCTTGTATCCAATCTTTGTATCCAAACCTCAGATTGGTACCTGTGGGTTGCTAGTTGTGTTGTTTACTCCTTGTAGTTGATGCTAGTTGGTTTACTTGGTGGAAGATCATATGTTCAAATCCATTATGCATATTAATACCCCTCTGATTATGAACATGAATATGCTTTGTGAGTAGTTACGTTTGTTCCTGAGGACATGGGAGAAGTCTTGCTATAAGTAGTCATGTGAACTTGGTATTCATTCGATATTTTGATGAGATGTATGTTGTCATCCCTCTAGTGGTGTCATGTGAACGTTGACTACATGACACTTCACCATTGTTTGGGCCTAGAGGGAGGCATTGAGAAGTAATAAGTCGATGATGCGTTGCTAGAGTGACAGAAGCTTAAACCCTAGTTTATGCGTTGCCTGTCCCCTACACTTGTGGGTTATCAAGACTCTTTTCTGGCGCTGATGCCGGGGAGTGAAGCTCCTTTGGTAGGTGGAATTTGGTAAGGAAAAATTTATATAGTGTGCTGAAATTTAGTGTCACTTGTTACTATGGAATATAATTCTTTGAGGGGCTTGCTCGGGGTATCTTCACCCGACCAGTAGAGCAAATAGTTGCTCCTCAACCTACTGAACCTACTAAAAATGTTTACTTTGAAATTCCTTCGGGTATGATAGAAAAACTGCTAGCTAATCCTTTTACAGGAGATGGAACATTGCATCCCGATTTACACTTAATCTATGTGGATGAAGTTTGTGGATTATTTAAGCTTGCGGGTATGCCCGATGATGTTATCAAGAAGAAGGTCTTCCCTTTATCCTTGAAGGGAGAGGAATTGACATGGTATAGGCTATGTGATGATATGGGATCATGGAATTACAAACGATTGAAATTGGAATTTCATCAGAAGTTTTATCCTATGCATCTTGTTCATCATGATCATAATTATATATATAATTTTTGGCCTCGCGAAGGAGAAAGCATTGCTCAAGGTTGGGGGAGGCTTAAGTCAATGTTATATTCATGCCCCAATCATGAGATCTCAAAAGAAATGATTATTCAAATTTTTTATGCTCGCCTTTCTCTCAGTAATCGCTCCATGCTCGATACTTCTTGTACTGGATCTTTTATGATGAAGACTATTGAATTCAAATGGGATTTATCGGAAATAATTAAACGCAACTCTGAAGATTGGGACCTCGACGAAGGTAAGGAGTCAGGTATAACACCTAAGTTTGATTGTGTTAAATCGTTTATGGATACCGATGTTTTTCATGAATTTAGCACTAAATATGGACTTGACTCTGAGATAGTAGCTTCTTTCTGTGAATCCTTTGCTACTCATGTTGATATCCCAAAGGAGAAGTGGTTTAAATATAATCCTCCCACTGAGTAAAAGTAGCTGCTCCTATTAAATTTGAAGAAAAGACTATCACTTATGATGATCCTGTTGTTCCTGCTGCTTATGTTGAGAAGCCACCTTTCCCTGTTAGAATAAAGGATCATGCTAAAGCTTCAACTGTGGTCAACAAAAGTAATATTAAGACACCCAAACCCCCTGAGCAAATTAAAGTTGAACCTAGTGTTGCTATGGTTAAAGATCTCTTGGCCGATAATATTGATGGGCATGTTATTTACTTCTGCAATGAATCTGCTAGAATTGCTAGACCTGATACTAAAAATAAACATAGACCTGTTGTAGGCATGCCTGCTATTTCTGTTAAAATAGGAGATCATTGCTATCATGGCTTATATGATATGGGTGCTAGTGCAAGTGCAATACCTCATTCCTTATACAAAGAAATTATGCATGATATTGCACCTACTGAGATAGAAGAGATAGATGTTACAATTAAGCTTGCCAATAGAGATACTATTTCACCGGTTGGGATTATTAGAGATGTTGAAGTCTTGTGTGGGAAGGTTAAATATCCTGCTGATTTTCTTGTTCTTGGTTCCCCACAAGATAGATTTTGTCCCATTATATTTGGTAGACCCTTCTTGAACACTGTTAATGCTAGGATAGACTGCGAAAAGGATTTTGTTACTATTGGTTTGGGTGATATGTCTCATGAGTTTAATTTTGCTAAATTTAGTAGACAACCCCATGATGAGGAATTGCCTAGTAAAGATGAAATTATTGGTCTTGCTTCTATTGCCGTGCCTCCTAGTGATCATTTAGAAAAATATTTGCTAGACCATGAAAATGATACGTATATGAATGAAAGAAGGGAAATATATGAAGTATTCTTTAAACAGGGACCTATTTTGAAACACAACTTGCCTGTTGAAATTCTAGGGGATCCTCCTCCAACCAAGGGTGATCCCGTGTTTGAGCTTAAACCATTACTTGATACTCTTAAATATGCTTATCTTGATGAAAATAAGATATATCCTATTATTATTAGTGCTAACCTTTTAGAGCAGGAAGAATAGATATTATTGAAAACTTTGAAGAAGCACCGTGCTGCTAATGGATATACTCTTGATGATCTTAAGGGCATTAGTCCCACTCTATGTCAACACAAAATAAATTTGGAGAAAGACGCCAAACCAGTTATTGATCACCAATGACGGCTAAATCCTAAGATGAAAGAAGTGGTAAGAAAGGAAATATTAAAGCTCCTTGAAGCAGGTATAATTTATCCCGTTGCTGATAGTCAGTGGGTAAGCCCTGTCCATTGTGTCCCTAAGAAGGGAGGTATTATTGTCGTTCCTAATGATAAAGATGAATTGATTCCGCAAAGAATTATTACAGGTTATAGGATGGTGATTGATTTCCGCAAATTAAATAAAGCTAATAAAAAAGATCATCACCCTTTGCCTTTCATTGATCAAATGCTAGAAAGATTATCCAAACATACACATTTTTTCTTTCTAGATGGTTACTCTGGTTTCTCTCAAATACCTGTGTCAGCTGATGATCAAGAAAAGACTGCTTTTACTTGCCCTTTCAGTACCTTTGCTTATAGACGTATGCCTTTTGGTTTATGTAATGCACTTGCTACCTTTCAAAGATGCATGATGGCTATATTCTCTGACTTTTGTGAAAAGATTTGTGAATTTTTCATGGATGATTTCTCTGTTTATGGATCCTCTTTTGATGATTGCTTGAGCAACCTTGATCGAGTTTTGCAGAGATGTGAAGAAACTAACCTTGTCTTGAATTGGGAGAAGTGCCACTTTATGGTTAATGAAGGTATTGTCTTGGGGCATAAAATTTTTGAAAGAGGTATTGAAGTTGACAAAGCTAAAGTTGATGCTATTGAAAAGATGTCGTGTCCCAAGGACATCAAAGGTATGAGAAGTTTCCTTGGTCATGCCGGTTTTTATAGGAGGTTCATTAAGGACTTCTCAAAAATTTCCCGGCCTCTCACTAACCTATTACAAAAAGATATTCCTTTTGTCTTTGATGATGATTGTGTAGAAGCATTTGAAATACTTAAGAAAGCCTTGATTTTTGCACCTATTGTTCAGCCACCTGATTGGAATTTACCCTTTGAAATCATGTGTGATGCTAGTGACTATGCTGTAGGTGCTGTTCTAGGACAAAGAGTTGATAAGAAGTTAAATGTTATTCAATATGCTAGTAAAACTCTAGACAATGCCCAGAGAAACTATGCTACTACCGAAAAGGAATTCTTACCAGTTGTATTTGCTTGTGATAAGTTCAGACCTTATATTGTTGATTCTAAAGTAACTATTCACACTGATCATGCTGCTATTAAATATCTTATGGAAAAGAAAGATGCTAAACCTAGACTTATTAGATGGGTTCTCTGTCAGGACCCCGATCCTAAGTCACACAGATCTAGCATGTAACACATCATCTCACTTTGCGGCCTCATGCACGGTATTCCCACGGGTGCCACCTTACCTGGCCCGGGACCGTTTGCGCCTTTTGGCTCACGTATATGATAGTGTCGCTAGCATCCATATGACAAAGAACTCGGGCCGACATGACTAGTCATGAACCCAAAGTGGCACTAACTTACGGGGACAGGCATACATGAATCAACATCGAGCATGTCGGTCAGCAGCGTGCGAATCCGGGCTGTAGCACTGGGCTAACAGGACTCTGGTGAACCGGGCTGTAGCAGGCTAGGAAGGACTCCGGATGTCACCGTGTGACATTTCCCCGAAGGGACAGACACAGGAACGAAGTGAATCACATGCCGGCCAGTCAAGTGTTCCGGAGCAGTAGTGCTGGGCTAGCAGGACTCCGATGAACCGGGATGTAGCGGACTACTATGGCTCATGGAAGCACAAGACTACATTTCCCCATAAGAGAGGCTACCAAGGATAAACAACTAGGTTGTCGGGTCCCACACATACCAAGCATTTCAAATCATACACACAATATGCTCGATATGTGTAAATACAACATGGCATCACAACAAGACTCTACGACTCAAAGTATTTATTCATTAGGCTCCGATGAGCCAAGCATTACAAACATGGGTCTCATGACCCCAACATACAGAGCATACAAGAAACAAGCACATGCGGAAGCTTAACATGTCTGAGTACAGACATCTACAAATGAAAAAGGCTGAGAAGCCTGACTATCTACCAGATCCTGCCGAGGGCACAAGATCGTAGCTGAGGTAACAAGCTAAACATCGAAGTCCACGTGAAACTACTAGCGAGACTGAAGTCCCTCTGCAAAAACATAAATTAAGCAAACGTGAGTACAAATGTACCCAGCAAGACTTACATCAGAACTAAGTACATATGTATCGGTATCAACAAAGGGTTAGTGGAGTTTAACTGCAGCAAGCCAGCTTTGACTCAGTGGCTAACCCGAACTACGACTGCAAGCAACTCTTTTCAGGTGGCGCACACGAGTCCACATATTCACCATACCAATACACCACTATAGATCCTCTCCCGTCTCCCTACGAGAACGCCATCCATAGCACTCATGCTTATCTTGCGCATTTTAGAGTATCCACTTTCACTTGTCTATGAACTGTATAGGCAACCAAGTAGTCCTTTACCGTGGACACAGCTATTCGAATAGATGATGTTAACCCTGCAGGGGTGTACTTCTTCATACACGCTCTCACCACTTACCGTCATTTACACAACATGTACTCGGCAACCTTCAAGCAGAAGCCCAACGAGGGTGTCGGCCACGGCCTACCTAACACTCAAGTCTCTAGTCCAGGTTTATTGCCTATCCAGATTCCATCCGCATGGAGTCCGGCCGAGGTTTCCACATACGGCCCCGAACGATGTGTATAGGGTTCTGAGACACCAAACGGGCGCCCGGCATACCCGGCCACGATGTATCTACCGCATCATAGCCCACCCCTAGGGTCAGTGCTACGCACGGCCGCCAACACATATCCTATAAACACCAAAAACTAGTTGCAACTCCTGGACAAAGGACTAGGGTGGTTAAGAAGCCGAGAGGGTCAATTAAGGATCCCAATGCATGGTAGTAACTGATTCTTAAATCACACATACAGATCTCGGTGCTTAAGGACGTTTCCAATGAAACAACCCACCATGTACTCCTAAATGGCCTCTCATCGATACCTTTACCAAATCGTGTTCAGCACACTTAGCTCACACACAGTAGGACATGTTCACAACTTTCCAATTCATCCCCGATGAATCGGACCAGACACAACTCTAAGCAATAGCAGGCATGACAAACAAGCATGAATGAGTAGGCACATCAGGGCTCAAGCAACTCCTACTCATGCTAGTGGGTTTCATCTATTTACTGTGGCGATGACAGGTCATGCAGAGGAAGGGGTTCAACTACCGCAGCATGTAACAGCTGAATCGTTGTTGTCCTAATGCAGTAAAAGAGAGCAGGAGCGAGAGAGTGGGATTGTATCGGAATGAACAAGGGGGTTTTCCGTGCCTGGCACTTCTGAAGATAGTATAGCTCTTCATCGGTTTCATCGATCACATCGTCGAAACCACGTCTACTGAGAGGGGACAAACATCGGCAAACGAGAGGAAACACAATCAATGCAATGCAACAAACATGATGTATGATCATGGCATGTTAAGGTACTGAATTCACCTAATGCAACAGTTAGTCATATTAATTGAAGTGGAATTCAAACATATAGCAAATTCCAACTCCAAAACTACACACCATATATTCCATAAACATGAATTGTCCTAGTTGGTGATGTTAACTTGCTCAAACATGCATGAACATGGCATAAATAGATTCTTCATATTTTTCTGATAATGTTTCATATATAAATTATTTCCATTGGAGTTATAGATTATTTTCTATGATTTTTTGTAGTTTTAACTATTTTCTGGAATTTCCTGGTTATTGAAAATGCCAGAAAAGCTTTATGGCGTCAGCAAGGTCAACAGTGACGTCAGCAGGTCAACTGATCCGGTCCAGGTCAAACCTGACCTGTCGGGCCCACTGATCAGTGATAGAGGCACTAATCCCGCGTTGACTCGTGCTTTGACTCGACGCGGGGCCCACTGTCAGTGGCTGTGGGGTGGTTGGCTGGCAGAGATTAGTGCTAATGATGGCCACGTCGGCAGTCGCCGGAGTTCGGCCGACGGCGACCAAAACCGCGTCGGCAACTCGCCGGACTTGCGCTACGAGCGGCGGCTGGACGCGCGGAGACCACCAGAAGGTAGCCCGCGCTCGACCGCGTCTAGCAGAGCGATCAGGAGGCCTCGGGGTCGCTGGAAACAACGACGACGAGCACAGAGGCGGCGGCCGGAGTTCATCCACGACGAACACGGGGATGCGGTGCATGGCAGGAGCAATGGGTGTGGGTTTTGGGCTTCTGGCATTGCGCTGAGCACGGTGGTGTGCTTGGTCGTGGCCCTAGGTGACGGTGGCCACGACGATGACATGGCCGGTGGAGCCAAGTTCTCGGCCGTGAGGGCAACGACGTAGGAGGAAGCAATCGAGCGAGGGGAGAGAGGGGTTCGATGCAGAAGCTCACATCGGATCTAACGGAGGGGTCCGCAAGCTCGGGGGAGGCTTGGACGGCGTCGGAGCCATGGTGGTGATCATCGGCACCCAAGGACGAAGATGACGTCGATGGCGACGACACAGGGCGCCCGGTGTCTCTTGGCTTGACGGAGAGGACGAGGGAGACTTGTCGAAGCTCTTGGACTCGTCAGGGAGGCGAGGCGGTGGCTGTGGCTACGGCAACGACGAGCGGCGGCGACGACGACGCTCGATTGGTGAGAGATAGAGCCAGGGGAGGGGATGAGCTCGAGGAGGAGGCCTAGGGGGTTCCAGGGGTGTCGTGGCGTCGTCCAGAGTCGTCCAGGGCGTCGGCAGAAGCAAGAGGTGGCCGGCGTGCGACTGGCACACGCCCTCTGCCTACTGGCAGAGGTGGAAGAAGACCTCGGCGCCCCTGGTGGGCTGGGCCGATTCTCTCCTGGGCCTGGTTAGCAGGTAAGATTCTCTCTCTCTCTCTCTCTCTCTTATTTTTCTGTTATGTTTTCTTTTGTTTAATATTCTGACACTGTTCAAAATTCAAAACAATTTCAAAACAGTGATAAAACCCTTTGAATAATTTTATGTTGCAGATTGGACATTTCCAAATGCACATAAAATGTTTCAAAGATATTTGAAATTATATTCTAGTTATATGAATATAACTCAAATTCAAATAGCTAATGATTTAAATTCAGAGTCCCAAAAATAAATCCTTAAAAATGTTCCTAAATTCTGGTTTGATATATAGCTCTTGCTAAAATTCTCAAACATTGCAAAAGGACATCTTGGAAACAAAGAATGAGATTTCCAGGGTTCTTTGCCCTGCTTTTATTTAAGTTTTTGAGGCTTCCACTTTCCTCAATTCCAAGTTTCAGAAATTTAGACATGATGCATGAGTGCTCTATGATGCAACTAATACAAGCAATAATCTAGGGCTGTGGCATTCTCCTGCTACAAGAATTTGATTTGCATATTATTGATAGAAAGGGAGCTAAGAATCCCGTTGCAGACAACTTGTCTAGGTTAGAGAATGTTCTTGATGACCCATTACCTATGATGATAGCTTTCCTGATGAACAACTAGATGTCATAAATGATTCTCGTACTGCTCCATGGTATGCTGATTATGCCAATTACATTGTTGCTAAATTTATACCACCTAGTTTCACATACCAGCAAAAGAAAAAGTTCTTCTATGATTTAATACATTACTTCTGGGATGACCCACACCTTTATAAAGAAGGAGTAGATGGTGTTATTAGACGTTGTATACCCGAGCATGAACAGGAACAGATCCTATGCAAGTGTCACTCCGAAACTTATGGAGGACACCATGCTGGAGATAGAACTGCACATGAGGTATTGCAATCCAGTTTTTATTGGCCTACTCTCTTCAAGGATGCACGTAAGTTTGTTTTGTCCTGTGATGGATGTCAAAGAATTGGTAATATTAGTAGACGTCAGGAAATGCCTATGAATTATTCACTTGTTATTGAACCATTTGATGTTTGGGGCTTTAATTATATGGGACTGTTTCCTTCCTCTAATGGATACACACATATTGTTGTTGATTATGGTACTAAGTGGGTAGAAGCTATTCCAACTAGTAGTGCTGATCACAACACCTCTATTAAGATGCTTAAAGAAGTTATTTTTCCGAGGTTTGGAGTCCCTAGATACTTAATGACTAATGGTGGTTCACATTTTATTCATGGTGCCTTTCGTAAAATGCTTGCTAAGTATGATGTTAATCATAGAATTGCATCTCCTTATCATCCACAGTCTAGTGGTCAAGTAGAACTTAGCAATAGAGAGCTTAAATTAATTTTGCAAAAGACTGTTAATAGATCAAGAAAGAATTGGTCCAAGAAACTTGATGATGCATTATGGGCCTATAGACACTATATAAAAAATACACTTCCGTGATGATACGTGTTTGTCACAGTAGGTCACGTTTTCTGTCATGCATGTACATCCATGACAATTTTATGACAGAATCAAGATAGTCATACCTGTGCTGTCGTAGAAATGTTACATGACATTACCAAAATTATCATCACAAAAATGTCCACTTCCATGACGATAAATCGTGCGTCACAGAAGTGCTTTCGTCAAGGGTGACCGACACGTGGCATCCACCGTAACGGAACGCCGTTAAGCTATCGGGTCCGGTTTTGGATCTGATAACCTGTTAACAGCCTGGACCAATGGGGATTTTCCATGCGTAAAATTCTGATTGGCTAACGGAAACACGTGTCAGCTCCGCGTTGGCACAGGTGTCACTCATCCAATGGGCGAGATGCGCCTATGATATGTTGACACGTGGACCGGCCCAAAAGTGGCCCATTGCTACCTCTTTTAGCACTGCGTTGGTTTTCCCCGAAGAGGAAGGGATGATGCAACAAAGTAGCGTAAGTATTTCCCTCAGTTTTTGAGAACCAAGGTATCAATCCAGTAGGAGGCTACGCGCGAGTCCCTCGTACCTGCACAAAACAAATAAATCCTCGCAACCAACGCAAATAGGGGTTTTCAATCCCTATAGGGCCACTTACGAGAGTGAGATCTGATAGATATAATAAGATAATATTTTTGGTATTTTTATGATAAAGATGCAAAGTAAAATAAAGGCAAAGTAAATAGCAAAGTAAATAACTAAGTAGCAGGAGATTAATATGATAAAGATAGACCCAGGGGCCATATGTTTCACTAGTGGCTTCTCTCGAGAGCATAAGTATTCTACGGTGGGTGAACAAATTACTGTTGAGCAATTGACAGAATTGAGCATAGTTATGAGAATATCTAGGTATGATCATGTATATAGGCATCACGTCCGAGACAAGTAGACCGACTCCTTCCTGCATCTACTACTATTACTCCACTCATCAACCGCTATCTAGCATGCATCTAGAGTATTAAGTTAAAAACAGAGTAATGCCTTAAGCAAGATGACATGATGTAGAGGGATAGACTCATGCAATATGAAGAAAACCCCATCTTGTTATCCTCGATGGCAACAATACAATAAGTGCCTTGCTGCCCTTACTGTCATCGGGAAAGGACACCGCAAGATTGAACCCAAAGCTAAGCACTTCTCCCATTGCAAGAAAGATCAATCTAGTAGGCCAAACCAAACTGATAATTCGAAGAGACTTGCAAAGATAACCAATCATACATAAAAGAATTCAGAGAAGATTCAAATATTATTCATAGATAGACTTGAGCATAAACCCACAATTCATCGGTCTCAACAAACACACCGCAAAAAGAAGATTACATCGAATAGATCTCCACAAGAGAGGGGGAGAACATTGTATTGAGATCCAAAATGAGAGAAGAAGCCATCTAGCTACTAACTATGGAACCGTAGGTCTGAAGTCAACTACTCACACTTCATCGGAGGGGCTATGGTGTTGATGTAGAATCCCTCCGTGATCTATGCCCCCTCCGGCGGAGCTCCGGACAGGCCCCAAGTTGGGATCTCGTGGATACAGAAAGTTACGGCAGTGGAATTAGGGTTTTGGCTCCTGTTCTGATCGTTTGGGGTATGTGGATATATATAGGAGGAAGAAGTATGTCAGCGGAGCAACAAGGGGCCCACGAGGGTGGAGGGCGCGCCCCCTACCTTGTGGCCTCCTGTTAGTTGGCTTGACATAGGGTCCAAGTCTCCTGAGTTGTATTCGGTGAGAAAATCACGTTCCCAAAGGTTTCATTCCGTTTGGACTCCGTTTGATATTCCTTTTCTTCGAAACCCTAAAACAGGCAAAAAACAACAATTCTGGACTAGGCCTCCGGTTAATAGGTTAGTCCCAAAAATAATATAAAAGTGGATAATAAAGCCCAATAATGTCCAAAATAGTAGATAATATAGCATGGAGCAATCAAAAATTATAGATACAATGGAGACATATCAAGCATCCCCAAGCTTAATTCCTGCTCGTCCTCGAGTAGGTAAATGATAAAAACAAAATTTTTGATGTGGAGTGCTACTTGGCATAATTTTAATGTAATTCTTCTTAATTGTGGTATGAATATTCAGATCTGAAAGATTCAAGACAAAAGTTTATATTGACATAGAAAATAATAATACTTCAAGCATACTAACAAAGCAATTATGTCTTCTCAAAATAACATGGCTAAAGAAAGTTATCCCTACAAAATCATATAGTCTGGCTATGCTCTATCTTCACCACACAAAATATTTAAATCATGCACAACCCCGATGACAAGCCAAGCAATTGTTTCATACTTTTGACATTCTCAAAACTTTTTCAATCTTCACGCAATACATGAGCGTGAGCCATGGATATAACACTATAGGTGGAATAGAGTGGTGGTTGTGGAGAAGACAAAAAAGGGAAGATAGTCTCACATCAACTAGGCATATCAACGGGCTATGGAGATGCCCATCAATAGATATCAATGAGAGTGAGTAGGGATTGCCATGCAACGGATGGACTAGAGCTATAAGTATATGAAAGCTCAAAAAGAAACTAAGTGAGTGTGCATCCAACTTGCTTGCTCATGAAGACCTAGGGCATTTTTGAGGAAGCCCATCATTGGAATATACAAGCCAAGTTCTATAATGACAAATTCCCACTAGTATATGAAAGTGATAACATGAGAGACTCTCTACTATGAAGATCATGGTGCTACTTTGAAGCACAAGTGTGGTAAAAGGATAGTAACATTGTCCCTTCTCTCTTTTTCTCTCATTATTTTATTTTATTTTTTTATTTGGGCCTTTTCTCTTTTTTATGGCCTCTTTTCTTTCACTTTTTTATTTGGGCTTCTTTGGCCTCTTTTATTTATTTTTCGTCTGGAGTCTCATCCCGACTTGTGGGGGAATCATAGTCTCCATCATCCTTTCCTCACTTGGGACAATGCTCTAATAATGATGATCATCACACTTTTATTTTTCTTACAACTCAATAATTACAACTCGATACTTAGAACAAGATATGACTCTATATGAATGCCTCCGGTGGTGTACCGGGATATGCAATGATGCATGAGTGACATGTATGAAAGAATTAATAATGGTGGCTTTGCCACAAATACAATGTCAACTACATGATCATGCTAAGCAATATGACAATGATGGAGTGTGTCATAAACGGAACGGTGGAAAGTTGCATGGCAATATATCTCGGAATGGCTATGGAAATGCCATAATAGGTAGGTATGGTGGCTGTTTTGAGGAAGGTATATGGTAGGTGTATGATACCGGTGAAAGGTGCGCGGTATTAGAGAGGCTAGCAAAGGTGGAAGGGTGAGAGTGCGTATAATCCATGGACTCAACATTAGTCATAAAGAACTCATATACTTATTGCAAAAATCTACAAGTTATCAAAGCAAAGTATTACGCGCATGCTCCTAGGGGGATAGATTGGTAGGAAAAGACCATTGCTCGTCCCTGACCGCCACTCATAAGGAAGACAATCAATAAATAAATCATGCTCCGACTTCATCACATAACGGTTCACCATACATGCATGCTACGGGAATCACAAGCTTCAACACAAGTATTTCTCAAATTCACAACTACTCAACTAGCATGACTTTAATATCACCATATCCATATCTCAAAACAATTATCAAGTATCAAACTTATCATAGTATTCAACACACTCATAAGAAAGTTTTATTATTAATCTTGCATACTAAGCATATTAGGCTTTTAAGCAAATTACCATGCTATTAAGACTCTCAAAATAATATAAGTGAAGCATGAGACATCAATAGTTTCTATAAAACAAATCCACCACCGTGCTCTAAAAGATATAAGTGAAGCACTAGAGCAAAATTATATAACTCAAAAGATATAAGCGAAGCACATAGAGTATTCTAACAAATTCCAAATCATGTATGGATCTCTCAAAAGGTGTGTACAGCAAGGATGATTGTGGTAAACTAATAAGCAAAGACTCAAATCATACAAGACACTCCAAGTAAAACACATATCATGTGGTAAATAAAAATATAGCTCCAAGTAAAGTTACCGATAGAAGTAGACGAAAGAGGGGATGCCTTCCGGGGCATCCCCAAGCTTTGGATTTTAGGTGTCCTTAGATTATCTTGGGGGTGCCATGGGAATCCCCAAGATTAGGCTCTTGTCACTCCTTGTTCCATAATCCATCAAATCTTTACCCAAAACTTGAAAACTTCACAACACAAAACTTAAAGTAGATAATCTCGTGAGCTCCGTTAGCGAAAGAAAACAAAAGACCACTTCAAGCTGCTGTAATGAACTCATTATTTATTCATATGTGTGTCATACCTACTGTATTCCAACTTCTCTATGGTTTATAAACTAATTTACTAGCCATAGATTCATCAAAATAAGCAAACAACACACGCAAAACAGAATCTGTCAAAAACAGAACAGTCTGTAGTAATCTGTAGCTAGCTCAAGATCTGGAACCCCAAAAATTGTAAAATAATTTGCTGGACGTGAGGAATTTAATTAATCATCTTCAAAAAGAATTAACTAAATAGCACTTTCCAAATAAAAATTACAGCAGTTCTCGTGAACGCTAAAGTTTCTGTTTTTTACAGCAAGTTCAACAAGACTTTCCCCAAGTATTCCCAACGGTTATACTTGGCACAAACACTAATTAAACACAAAAACACAACCAAAACAGAGGCTAAATAGTTTATTTATTACTAATCAGGATCAAAAATCAAGGAATAAAAATAAAATTGGGTTTCCTCCCAACAAGCGCTATCGTTTAACGCCCCTAGCTAGGCATAACAAGAAAGAATAGATCTAGGTATTGCCATCTTTGGTAGGCAATTCTTCAATGAGGCATCTACCATCTTTAGGAGTTTCTTTCTTTTTATTAGTTATCAAACTTTTAGGCACGAGATCAAAAAATTCATTTGTAACAAATGGTTCCTTAATGATAGCAAAAAGATTGGGATGAACACTTATAGATTTACGACCCGCATTTTCCTTACTAGATGATTCACCCTTATTTTTAGGAACATACATAAGCTTGGCAACTTTAGTGGAGTAACTTGGAGTATTCTTTACGGAAGAAAAAGAGGTTCCCAAATTGGTAATAATATTCTAAAGTTTATCGATCCTAACGGAATCGTGATTTATTTTCTCATTAACTATGGGTTCCTTTTCTTTAATATCTTTCAAAGTAACTCCTACTTTAGATCCATATTGAGAGATTTGCCGTGGATCTTTTTATCCAAATTTTCAATTAACTCTACGGTAGCAACCTTATTTTCAATAATTTCAAGCCTTTGCATTACATGCTCCAAAGTTAATATAGTTCCATTAACCAAAAGAGGGGGAGCCAAATAAATCTAACATAGCATTATAAGGATCAAAAGTATGGCTACCCAAAAAATTCCCTCCGGTAATAGTATCAAGAACATAACGGTGCCAAGGAGTAATGCCTACATAAAAATTGCGAAGGAGAATGGTAGTAGATTGCTTCCTAGCAGATTTATTTTGAGCATTGCAAATTCTATACCAAGCATCTTTTAGGCTTTCACCCTCCCTTTGCTTAAAATTTAGAATTTCATTCTCGGGAGACAGCGGAGAAGATAAGGGACTAGCCATAACGACAAGCAAGCAAACTAACACACAAGCAAACAAAAGGCAAGCGGACAAAAAGGGGCAAATAGAGAAGGAGAGGGAGGATAGAGAGAAAGAGGGCGAATAAAATGGCAAGGGTGAATTGGGGGGTACTACGTCTTGAGCTTGCGTTGGTTTTCCCCGAAGAGGAAGGGATGATGCAATAGAGTAGCGTAAGTATTTCCCTCAGTTTTTGAGAACCAAGGTATCAATTCAGTAGGAGGCCACGCTCAAGTCCCTCTTACCTGCAAAAAACGATACCTACTCGCAACCAACATGATTAGGGGTTGTCAATCCCTTCACAGTCACTTACGAGAGTGAGATCTGATAGATATAATATTTTTGGTATTTTTGGTATAAAGATGCAAAGTAAAAAAGTAAAGGCAAAGTAAAAAGCAAAGCAAGATTAAAGTGATGGAGATTGATATGATGAGAATAGACCCGGGGGCCATAGGTTTCACTAGTGGCTTCTCTCAAGAGCATAAGTATTCTACGGTGGGTGAACAAAATACTGTTGAGCAATTGACAGAATTGAGCATAGTTATGAGAATATCTAGGCATGATCATGTATATAGGCATCACGTCCGAGACAAGTAGACCGAAACGATTCTGCATCTACTACTATTACTCCACTCATCGACCGCTATCTAGCATGCATCTAGAGTATTAAGTTAAAAACAGAGTAACGCCTTAAGCAAGATGACATGATGTAGAGAGACAAATTCATGCAATATGAAATAAACCCCATCTTGTTATCCTCGATGGCAATGATACAATATGTGCCTTGCTGCCCCTTTTGTCACTGGGTAAGGACACCGCAAGATCGAACCCAAAGCTAAGCACTTCTCCCATGGCAAGAACTACCAAACTAGTTGGCCAAACCAAACGGATAATTCGAAGAGACTTGCAAAGATAACCAATCATACATAAAAGAATTAAGAGAAGATTCAAATATTATTCATAGATAGACTTGATCATAAACCCACAATTCATCAGTCTCAACAAACACACCGCAAAAAGAAGATTACATCGAATAGATCTCCACAAGAGAGGGGGAGAACTTTGTATTGAGATTCAAAGAGAGAGAAGAAGCCATCTAGCTACTAACTATGGACCCGAAGGTCTGAGGTAAACTACTCACACTTCATCGGAGAGGCTATGATGATGTAGAAGCCCTCCGTGATGACGGCCCTGTTCTGGCGGAGCTCCGGAACATGCCCCAAGATGGGATCTCGTGGATACAGAAAGTTGCGGCAGTGGAATTAGGTTTTTGGCTCCTATTCTGATCGTTTGGGGGTACGTAGGTATATATAGGAGGAAGGAGTACGTCGGTGGAGCACCGAGGGGCCCATGAGGCAGGGGGCGCGCCCTGGGGGGGGGGGCGCCCCCCACCCTCGTGACCGCCTCTTTTGTTCCTTGGAGTAGGGTCCAAGTCTCCTGGATCACGTTCGGTGAGAAAATCATGTTCCCGAAGGTTTTATTCCGTTTGGACTCTGTTTGATATTCCGTTTATGCAAAACACTGAAATAGGCAAAAAAAACAGCAATTCTGGGCTGGGCCTCCGGTTAATAGGTTAGTCCCAAAAATAATATAAAAGTGGAAAATAAAGCCCAATATAGTCCAAAACAGTAGATAATATAGCATGGAGCAATCAAAAATTATAGATACGTTGGAGACGTATCAGGCATCCCCAAGCTTAATTCCTGCTCGTCCTCGAGTAGGTAAATGATAAAAAGAGAATTTTTGATGCGGAGTGCTACTTGGCATAATTTCAATGCAAATCTTCTTTATTGTGGTATGAATATTCAGATTAGAAAGATTCAAGACAAAAGTTTATATTGACATAAAAAATACTTCAAGCATTCTAACAAAGCAATTATGTCTTCTCAAAATAACATGGCCAAAGAAAGTTATCCCTACAAAATCATATAGTCTGGCTATGCTCTATCTTCACCACACAAAGTATTTAAATCATGCACAACCCCAATGACAAGCCAAGCAATTGTTTCATACTCTAACTTTTTCAAAACTTTTTCAATCTTCACGCAATACATGAGCGTGAGCCATGGATATAGCACTATAGGTGGAATAGAATGGTGGTTGTGGAGAAGAAAAAAAGGAGAAGATAGTCTCACATCAACTAGGCGTATCAACAGGCTATGGAGATGCCCATCAATAGATATCAATGTGAGTGAGTAGGGATTGCCATGCAACGGATGCACTAGAGCTATAAGTATATGAAAGATCAAAAAGAAACTAAGTTGGTGTGCATCCAACTTTCTTGCTCATGAAGACCTAGGGCAATTTGAGGAAGCCCATCATTGGAATATACAAGCCAAGTTCTATAATGAAAAATTCCCACTAGTATATGAAAGTGATAACATGAGAGACTCTCTACTATGAAGATCATGGTGCTACTTTGAAGCACAAGTGTGGTAAAAGGATAGTAACATTGTCCCTTCTCTCTTTTTCTCTCATCATTTTTTTATTTGGGCCTTTTTTTATGGCCTCTTTTTATTTGGGCTTCTTTGGCCTCTTTTTTTATTTTATTTTTCGTCCGGAGTCTCATCCCGACTTATGGGGGAATCATAGTATCCATCATTCTTTCCTCACTTGGGACAGTGCTCTAATAATGATGATCATCACACTTTTATTTTTCTTATAACTCAACAATTATAACTCGATACTTAGAACAAAATATGACTCTATGTGAATGCATCCGGCGGTGTACCGGGATATGCAACATGACAATGATGAATGTGTCATGATGAACTAGATGGTGGAAAGTTGCATGGCAATATATCTCAGAATGGCTATGGAAATGCCATAATAGGTAGGTATGCTGTTTTGAGGAAGGTATATGGTAGGTGTATGAGACCGGCGAAAAGCACGCGGTATTAGAGAGGCTAGCAAAGGTGGAAGGGTGAGAGTGCGTATAATCCATGGACTCAACATTAGTCATAAAGAACTCATATACTTATTGCAAAAATCTAGAAGTTATCAAAGCAAAGTATTACGCGCATGCTCCTAGGGGGATAGATTGGTAGGAAAAGACCATCGCTCGTCCCCGACCGCCACTCATAAGGAAGACAATCAATAAATAAATCATGCTCCGACTTCATCACATAACGGTTCACCATACGTGCATGCTACGGGAATCACAAACTTTAACACAAGTATTCTTTAAATTCACAACTACTAAACTAGAATGACTTTAATATTATCACCTCCATATCTCAAAACAATTATCAAGCTTCAATCTTTTCTTAGTATTCAACACACTCAAAAGAAAGTTTCACAAATCTTGAATACCAAGCATATTATTATTAAGCAAATTACCATGCTATTAAGAGACTCTCAAAATAATTTAAGTGAAGCATGAGAGATCAATAGTTTATTTAAAACAAATCCACCACCGTGCTCTAAAAGATCTAAGTGAAGCACATAGAGCAAAATTATAACGCTCAAAAGATATAAGTGAAGCACATAGAGCAAAACTACTTAGCTCAAAAGATATAAGTGAAGCACATAGAGTATTCTATCAAATTTTAATTCATGTATGGATCTATCAAAAGGTGTGTACACCAAGGATGATTGTGGCATACTAAGACACAAAGACACAAATAATACAAGACGCTCCAAGCAAAACACATATCATGTTGGTGAATAAAAATATAACTCCAAGTAAATTACCGATGGAAGTGGACGAAAGAGGGGATGCCTTCCGGGGCATCCCCAAGCTTTGACTTCTTGGTGTCCTTGGATTATCTTGGGGGTGCCATGGGCATCCCCAAGCTTAGGCTCTTGCCACTCCTTGTTCCATGATCCATCAAAAGAATTCACCCAAAACTTGAAAACTTCACAACACAAAACTCAAAATAGAAAACTCGTGAGCTCCGTTAGCGAAAGAAAACAAAAGACCACTTCAAGGTACTGCAATGAACTCATTTTTTATTTATATTGGTGTTAAACCTACTTTATTCCAACTTATCTATGGATTATAAACTATTTTACTAACCATAGATTCATCAAAATAAGCAAACAACACACGAAAAACAGAATCTGTCAAAAACAGAACAGTCTGTAGTAATCTGTAGCTAGCGCAAGATCTGGAACCCCAAAAATTCTAAAATAAATTGCTGGAAGTGAGGAATTTATCTATTAATAGTCTGAAAAAATAATTAACTAAATATCACTCTTAAAATAAAAATGACAGCAGTTCTCGTGAGCGCTAAAGTTTCTGTTTTTTACAACAAGTTCAACAAGACTTTCCCCAAGTCTTCCCAACGGTTCTACTTGGCACAATCACTAATTAAACACAAAAAACACAATAAAAACAGAGGCTAAATAATTTATTTATTACTAAGCAGGAGCAAAAATCAAGGAATAAAAATAAAATTGGGTTGCCTCCCAACAAGCGCCGTCGTTTAACGCCCCTAGCTAGGCATAAAAGCGAGGATAGATCTAGGTATTGCCATCTTTGGTAGGCAATTCTTCGATGAGGCATCTGTTTCCCTTAGGAATTTCTTTCTTTCTAGTGATTATTAAACTTTTAGGCACAAGATCAAAAAATTCATGTGTAGCATTTGGTACCTTAATGATATCAAAAAGATTGGGATGAATACTTATAGATTTAAGATCCGCAGTTTCCTTAGATGATTCACCCTTATTTTTAGGAACATACATAAGCTTGGAAATTTTAGTAGGAGGACTTGGAGTATTCTTTACGGAAGAAAAAGCGGTTCCCAAGTTTGTAATGATACCCTCAAGTTTATCAATTCTAGTAGAATCGAAGTTCATTTTCTCATTAACTATGGGTTCTTTTTCCTTAATATTTTTCAAAGTCATTCCTACCTTAGATCCATATTGAGTAATTTGATTGTGGATCTTTTTATCTAGATTTTCAATTGATGCAATAGTAGAAATTTTATTTTCAATAATTTCAAGTCTTTGCATAACATGCTCCAAAGTTAACATGGTTCCATTAACCAAAAGAGGTGGTGAGCCAAATAAATTTAGCATAGCATTATAAGAATCAAAAGTATGGCTACCCAAGAATTTCCCTCCGGTAATGGTATCGAGGATATATCTATACCAAGGATTAACACCTACATAAAAATTGCGGATAAGAACTAAGGTAGATTGCTTCCTGGTAGATCTATTTTGAGCATTGCAAATTCTATACCAAGCATCTTTTAGATTTTCTCCCTCCCTTTGTTTAAAATTTAGAACTTCACTCTTGGGAGACAATGGAGAAGATATGAGACTAGTCATGACGACAAGCAAACAAACTAGCACACAAGCAAACAAGAGCAAACGGGCAAAAGAGGCAAATAGAGAGGGAGGATAGAGAGAGAGAGGGCGAATAAAACGGCAAGGGTGAATTGGGGGGAGAGGAAAACGAGAGGCAAATGGCAAATAATGTAATGCGAGAGATAGGGATTGTGATGGGTACTTGGTATGTTGACTTTTTGCGTAGACTCCCCGGCAACGGCGCCAGAAATCCTTCTTGCTACGTCTTGAGCTTGCATTGGTTTTCCCCGAAGAGGAAGGGATGATGCAGCAGAGTAGCGTAAGTATTTCCCTCAGTTTTTGAGAACCAAGGTATCAATCCAGTAGGAGGCCACGCTCAAGTCCCTCGTACCTGCACAAAACGATAGCTACTCGCAACCAACGCGATTAGGGGTTGTCAATCCCTTCATGGTCACTTACGAGAGTGAGATCTGATAGATATAATATTTTTGGTATTTTTGGTATAAAGATGCAAAGTAAAAAGTAAAGGCAAAGTAAAAAGCAAAGCAAGATTAAAGTGATGGAGATTGATATGATGAGAATAGACCTGGGGGCCAAAGGTTTCACTAGTGGCTTCTCTCAAGAGCATACATATTCTACGGTGGGTGAACAAATTACTGTTGAGCAATTGATAGAATTGAGCATAGTTATGAGAATATCTAGGCATGATCATGCATATAGGCATCACGTCCGTGCCAAGTAGACCGAAACGATTCTGCATCTACTACTAATACTCCACTCATCGGCCGCTATCCAGCATGCATCTAGAGTATTAAGTTAAAAACAGAGTAACGCCTTAAGCAAGATGACATGATGTAGAGAGATAAATTCATGCAATGTGAAATAAACCCCATCTTGTTATCCTCGATGGCAACGATACAATACGTGCCTTGCTGCCCCTTCTGTCACTGGGTAAAGACACCGCAAGATCGAACCCAAAGCTAAGCACTTCTCCCATGGCAAGAACTACCAATCTAGTTGGCCAAACCAAATGGATAATTCGAAGAGACTTGCAAAGATAACCAATCATACATAAAAGAATTCAGAGAAGATTCAAATATTATTCATAGATAGACTTGATCATAAACCCACAATTCATCGGTCTCAACAAACACACCGCAAAAAGAAGATTACATCAAATAGATCTCCACAAGAGAGGAGGAGAACTTTGTATTGAGATTCAAAGAGAGAGAGAAGAAGCCATCTAGCTACTAACTATGGACCCGAAGGTCTAAGGTACACTACTCACACTTCATCGGAGAGGCTATGATGATGTAGAAGCCCTCTGTGATGAAGGCCCTCTTCCAGCGGAGCTCCGGAGCAGGCCCCAAGATGGGATCTCGTGGATACAAAAAGTTGCGGTGGTGGAATTAGGTTTTTGGCTCCTATTCTGATCGTTTGGGGGTACGTAGGTATATATAGGAGGAAGGAGTACGTCGGTGGAGCACCGAGGGGCCCATGAGGCAGGGGGCGCACCCTAGGGGGGCGCCCCCCACCCTCGTGACCGCCTCTTTTGTTCCTTGGAGCAGGGTCCAAGTCTCTTGGATCACGTTCGGTGAGAAAATCACGTTCCCGAAGGTTTTATTCCGTTTGGACTCCGTTTGGTATTCCGTTTCTTCGAAACACTGAAATAGGCAAAAAAACAACAATTCTGGGCTGGGCCTCCGGTTAATAGGTTAGTCCCAAAAATAATATAGAAGTGGAAAATAAAGCCCAATATAGTCCAAAACAGTAGATAATATAGGATGGAGCAATCAAAAATTATAGATACGTTGGAGACATATCAGGGGGGAGAGAAAAACGGGAGGCAAATGGCAAATAATATAATGCGGGAGATAAGGGTCTGTGATGAGTACTTGGTATGTTGACTTTTGCGTAGACCTCCCCGGCAACGGCGCCAGAAATCCTTCTTGCTACCTCTTTTAGCACTGCGTTGGTTTTCCCCGAAGAGGAAGGGATGATGCAGCAAAGTAGCGTCAGTATTTCCCTTAGTTTTTAAGAACCAAGGTATCAATCCAGTAGGAGGCTACGCGCGAGTCCCTCGTACCTGCATAAAACAAATAAATCCTCGCAACCAACGCAAATAGGGGTTGTCAATCCCTATAGGGCCACTTACGAGAGTGAGATCTGATAGATATGATAAGATAATATTTTTGGTATTTTTATGATAAAGATGCAAAGTAAAATAAAGGCAAAGTAAATAGCAAAGTAAATAACTAAGTAGCAGGAGATTAATATGATAAAGATAGACCCGGGGGCCATAGGTTTCACTAGTGGCTTCTCTCGAGAGCATAAGTATTCTACGATGGGTGAACAAATTACCGTTGAGCAATTGACAGAATTGAGCATAGTTATGAGAATATCTAGGTATGATCATGTATATAGGCATCACGTCCGAGACAAGTAGACCGACTCCTGCCTGCATCTACTACTATTACTCCACTCATCGACCGCTATCCAGCATGCATCTAGAGTATTAAGTTAAAAATAGAGTAACGCCTTAAGCGAGATGACATGATGTAGAGGGATAGACTCATGCAATATGAAGAAAACCCCATCTTGTTATCCTCGATGGCAACAATACAATACGTGCCTTGCTGCCCTTACTGTCACCGGGAAAGGACACCGCAAGATTGAACCCAAAGCTAAGCACTTCTCCCATTGCAAGAAAGATCAATCTAGTAGGCCAAACCAAACTGATAATTTGAAGAGACTCGCAAAGATAACCAATCATACATAAAAGAATTCAGAGAAGATTCAAATATTATTCATAGATAGACTTGATCATAAACCCACAATTCATCGGCCTCAACAAACACACCGCAAAAAGAAGATTGCATCGAATAGATCTCCACAAGAGAGGGGGAGAACATTGTATTGAGATCCAAAAAGAGAGAAGAAGTCATCTAGCTACTAACTATGGACCCGTAGGTCTGAAGTAAAATACTCACACTTCATCGGAGAGGCTATGGTGTTGATGTAGAAGCCCTCCGTGATCGATGCCCCCTCTGGTGGAGCTCCGGAATAGGCCCCAAGATGGGATCTCATGGATACAGAAACTTACAGTGGTGGAATTAGGGTTTTGGCTCCTGTTCTGATCGTTTCGGGGTACGTGGATATATATAGGAGGAAGAAGTACGTCGGTGGAGCAACAGGGGGCCCACGAGGGTGGAGGGCGCGCCTGGGGGGCAGGCGTGCCCCCTACCTCGTGGCCTCCTGTTAGTTGGCTTGACGTAGGGTCCAAGTCTCCTGAGTTGTATTCGGTGAGAAAATCACGTTCCCGAAGGTTTCATTCCATTTGGACTCCGTTTGATATTCCTTTTCTTCAAGACCCTAAAACAGGCAAAAAACAGCAATTCTGGGCTGGGCCTCCGGTTAATAGGTTAGTCCCAAAAATAATATAAAAGTGGATAATAAAGCCCAATAATGTCCAAAACAGTAGATAATATAGCATGGAGCAATCAAAAATTATATATACGTTGGAGACGTATCACCCATAAAGTTTAAATGGGCCGACCCAACTAAAGGCCCGCAGGATTTTGCGGACCATAATGGGCCGGCCCAGCTAAAGGCCCACGAGATTTTGCGGACCATAATGGGCTGGCCCAGCTAAAGGCCCACAAGATTTTGCGGGCCATAATGGGCCGGCCTAGGTAAAGGCCCACAAGATTTTTGCGGGCCATAATGGGCCGACCTAGGTGAAGGCCCACAAGATTTTTGTGTACCATAATGGGCCGGCCCAAGTAAAGGCCCACGAGATTTCACTGACATTAATGGGCCGGCCCAGCTGTAGGCCCACAAGATTTTGAGGACCCTAGTAGGCCGGCCCATTAACTGGCTGCCATGTTTTGGGCCAAATGTTGGCCCATATTTGATTCGGTCCATTAATGGCCTACCACATTCCGGGCCTAACAATGGCACATATGAGATCCAGCCCGTTAAAAGCCTAGCACGTTCTAGGCCAAATTACGGCCCAGATCAGATCCGACCCTTTAAGAGGCTTTGGGCTAAATTATGGCCCATATCTGATTCGGCCCGTCAACTGGACGCTATGCTTTTGGGCCCACTTGCTAAAGGCCCATTTAGTAATTCGGCCTGATATTAGTTTCGGCCTGTTAAGGGCCCGTTTAACATTTTGGCCCTATATCAATTTCGACCTGTTAAAAGCCCGTCATATAGTTTGGCCTAACTACGGCCCGGTTTGCATCCGGCCTGCTCGCAACCGATAATCTGATTGGGCCAAATAAGGACCGAGACAATTTTGGCCTATTAAAAGCTCGTGATTTGATTGGCACAATCATGGGCCGGGGTCCATTTCGGGCTGTTGCCGGCCCGTGAGCTGTTTGGCACGTTTGAGGCCTTCTAACGGACCAAGATGATGGGGCCCATGATGCGGACCATACTTCGTGATTGCATGATGGCCTGATTATGTACCGTAATTTTACGGTTTGGCCGGTTTACTACGAAGATAGGATATATATATACAGTAAAATAACTGCAGCATCGTGAATAAGAAAAAACCTAGACTATACAATAAACAAATTACGGCATATTACATCCATTGGGCATCAAAGTTCGCCACTATGATAATAAAGCACAAGCAGACAGCAGATTACATACACGGGGCATCAAAGATCACCACCAGTGCAACTAAACACGCCGATAAAATAATATACAAAACTGACAACACTTCAATAGAGTTCAAGAAAGGTTAGCCCTGCTGGGAAGCTGCAGCGCAAGCAGCTAAGAAAGCTAATGAGACTGCGCTTGTTTAACACTTATATGCTCCTCACTCTGAAAGATAAACAAGCATACAGATGACAGGTTTTGCACATAAAAGTATCAGTGCTGACAATTCATCACATTTCTTACTGACCAATAATGTGACACAGTTTAAAATTGCATTAACACAATATGGTATTGTTTAGGTCAAGACATGGCAGGAAATGACATTGTGAAGGAGTTGGCAGCTTCACGACACCACTCGATTGCAAATCAAGAACTCACATGTATCAATGGTTAGTGTGCTGTCAATTTATCCCATTTCAGATTGGCAAATAAAGAGACAGTTTAAATAATAGTAGAATGATATGACATTGTTCATAGTTAAGACATTGCAGAATATGACATTGTGCTGTAGTGGGTAGGTTCACCACACCACTTGATTACGGATCAAGAACAGAAGCATACATGCAGTGCAAAAGAAGATCACTTGCTCTGTATAGTTTAATTTACATGGTATGAAGAAGGAACTTGGTTATACAACTGAAAACTTAAATTGAGAAGGACAAACTTTTGTTTATGAACTACATAATAAACTTTAAGCATGCAATTTAATGCAAACACAAAAAATAAACAGCTGTTGATGTCATGCCTAACCAAATATACACAACAAAGTTTGAAGGCTTGAGAAGGACAAACTTACATTATTGGTGAAGGCAGGCTCTATAAAGCCCTTGTCCATGCTGATGGGGGGAGGGCAATTCAAGAAGTTTACCACAGAATCTTCTTCATAAGCATTTCCTTTATTCTACATTTTGTTAAGAGTAAATATAGATGTGACAATATAAGAAAAAATGGAGAATATTTAAGATAAGATGAAGAGTGATGCTACATAACCAAGTAGCTATAAATGTAAGTACATCATACAGGCAAAAGGTACAGCCAAGAGCAATGCAGAGCTAAACTTCTTTAGTACCATCGGTGTTATCCAAACTTATGGTAAGAGTAAATATAGATCTTATGTGTAGAAAATGGAGGGCAAAGGAAAATAAGCTGCAGAGTGATGGTACATGAACAACTACCTGTCAATATAAGTACACTGATAAAGGACAGCAGGTACTTACAAGAACAATGCAGAGCTAAAAAATTTCATTTGCATTGGATATATTCTACACTAATGTAACCATTCATACAGATCAGATAATTTGGAGCGAACAATTGATAAGCAAGCTATCATGCATACTGTTGTCACATAATGAACCAAGTATGTATGCAACTACAGTGATACAGGACGACAGGTACTAACAAGAGCAAAGCAGCGGGCAGCATATTTGCGATATCCTGTCGTTCTTTTCAAACCGGAATTCTTTTTCGAGCAGATTTCTTGCAAAAAAGATCCGTAAGGCACATGCGGAAAAGTAGAAGTTCAAATTGTCATGTGATATCATAGACAGTACCTCATCCTCGGAACGAGACCAGTGCATAACAAGGTTTTTCCATTCAATGTCTTCTAAATTTAGCACAGGAGACTTCACCAGAAATTCGTTTATAGACTTGCCATCAAAGTGTGATTTTCTCAGGTAACACCAATACTACTGCAATGCTTCCTTGAAAAGCGCAAGAAAGCTTTACTCATCATGACTATCCATATTGACCCTCGCCTACTTACAACAATGTAATGTAAATCATTGATGTGTTCAATCAGCAGAAAACAGGAAAATAATCACCATGAATAATAGCACTTACACGTAAGTGAGACAGGAAGATGTGAAAATGGTGTTTGTCTTCACTATAATCTTCCCATGATGGGAATATATGCACGTAGTACCTAACAACATTGAAAGCATTATCTTTTAAACTGGGAATAACTGGAATGGGGTTCCAATCTGCAGGAATTGGCCGTCTCTGCAGTTGGGATAGGTCTTCGGCCGGTGGACTTGCTGTACTTTTTGCTGGAGTGGGATTTTTCTGTGGTACGGCTGGTGCTATGGCAACTGAAATCAGCATACCTTTTGCTGGAGTGCAGGTCCTGTGTGATGCGGCTAGTGGTGTGGCCAGTGAAGTATGGGTACAGTCTGCTGGAGTCGGTCCTACGTTTTTGTGTCACTGGTTGTACAACCAATATAAGTGGGGTGCTGTCTGATTTCTCCGGCACAACCACATTTTTCAAGGACTTTGCTGGTGCTCCTTCAGGTTCGGCAAACACCCTCTTCCTTTTTGATGTCTGATGCACAAGAACATCATTTGAGTGAAAAAATGGTATGATGACAGATGGAAAATGTATTGATAATGGATGGGCATGGCATCTCAACATATATGATGAGTAAACTAAGCAGATGGCGGTACAACAAAGTAGAAGAAATGCAAGACAACATATGCAAGATACGCGAAATCAATAAAACCTTGCCAAATTAGAACAGGCACCTTGATGGGTGAACAGGACAGGCCATCTGCCTTTGACTCCTCGAGGTTAAAATAGTCATTAGGATCATATTCTGAACAAGAATCAACAGGTGGGGAGTGTATGAGTTTCATTGCATCCAGAATGGCACTCAATGCCTTAGTGCCAATTTTGTAAGTCATTGCGGTGTTTATCTTCAAGAGTGGACTGCTGCTAGTGCGACATAAAGCAGCTACACAGATAATAGTATAGATATAACGGGAAAACCGTAAGCATCAGAGTAAAATCAGCAAAGTGGAACTTGCTGGAATATATGTGCTAGTATTGCCGGTATGGCTAGAAAGGCTTTGATATCAGCTCTCTTCAACTGAAGGTGTGTTACTGTTAATATCAGTGTAACTCTCAAAGGCGGCACAGCTCCCCGCATTTCCTTGCTATTCTTATAGGATTCAAGTGGGCAGGCCACTACAAATACTATGCCCATGTTTACAAAATCCTACGAATCATAGAGGCCCAAAGAGTTCAAAGTGTCCATACCAACCGACCGTATAGACCTCTACACTGCAAATGTCCCTGCTCATCTTCACTACAAGGACCATATTGTACTACTATCATACTCCCTCCGTTCCAAAATACAAGTCTTGGTAGAGATTTCCACTATGGATCACATACAGATGTATCCAGATACATTTTAGAGTGTAGATTCACTCATTTTGCTCCATATGTAGTCCATGGTGGAATCTATACAAAGACTTGTATTTAGGAACGGAGAGAGTACTTATTAAAGAAGAACGGAAGAGGAACATGCTAAAGAAGAGCAAGCAGATTTTGGATAATAAAATGTTCGTTGCGTAGTGCCCACACATGATGAACCAGAGCGCATTAAGAAAGCAACTCCCTGTTGTCTCTCTATATGTGGTGCATGTGCTTTTCCGAAAGTAAAGTAGGAACATTAGCTGACCAATTAAATGTTATCTGTTTTAGTAATATCAGCATCATATCAGATTCGTACTTGAGCAACAAGTTTGGAATAATGAGTGGCACGTTGTTTAGCTTGATGGATTCAGGAGCAGTGCTAAGCAGGTACGATGATGGTACTGAATATAAAGGCATGTCTGCATGCAAGTCGCGTGACTTTTGTCATTTGGGTCAGTCGACCATTTCAGGTGGTTGGATGAAGATCCTACGTCTCCTAACCCTTATTATTCCTCGTATCTGATTCTTCCCATACAGAACACCGCACGGGCTGCCGGCCGGACCACCGGCCCCCACCGCCTGTGTTCCTCCGCCACCCCCACCCCCGGTGAGTTTTCTTCGTTCGGCGAGGCCCCCCACCGCCCCCACAACCAAAGTCCCCACCCGAGCCCCTTCATTCGCACCGGCGAACTTCGGCGAGCTCTGAAAAATCGACTGACCCAATTTTGAAATTTAGTCTACTGTGGTTTAACTAGTGTGGAATATAAAAGGGGGAAACCATAAGCATTGGGAGTATAGTGTTGAGCGTGCCATGGCGGACCTGAAGGTGCAAACCAGACAAAGGCAACTTGCAACCAATGTTTGCTTTCAACTAGCAAGTAAGTGATGGACAAGAAATCAGAGCAAAGCAGTGGCGATCTATTTTCTTGCTGCGATAAATAAGTTGAGCAGATACGAAAGAGTATCGCCTCTGGTGCGGCGCCGTGTATGCATCTGCTGAGAATTTGATGATGCTGCGATAGCGATGGCTGTCAGCGGTGTGGAAGCAGATCTAGGAGGGTAGACGGTGGCGGCGGGGCGCGGTGGACGAGATGGTCGTAGGAGCGGCACCGGTAAGGTGGACGACGGCGGGGATGCAGCGAGAGGACGGGATGCAAGGATCCCGGTCCGAAGCCGTGGATGAGAGAGGTAGATCTCTTGTAATGGAAGGCGGCGTCGGGGTATCAGCTCCGGCATGGTGGAGGAGGACGACGGTGGATGGGTGGTGAATGGAGGAGGCTGGCGTGGAGAGGGTGTTTTAGCGCCCACGGAGTACGAATGGGGAAATGGAGGTGGAGAGGAAGGGGGGAACCATGTCTTCAGGGCGCGCTTGTCTCAAATGCGAGGAAATTTACAAACTTAGCCCCCGTTTCAAATTTCCTACATCACATCAATATTAGTCGGTTGGGGATAGGACGGTAATCTCGCATACACTGAATATTGCCGACGAGAGTTTGTTTTTGGCGCCCATCGTGTATGAATCAGGGAGGGAGTCGATTTCGGCCAAGGACACACTATGTTTTGGTGCCCACCGTGTATGAATCCGGGTGAGAGGCGGTTATGTCACGTTTGAGTGAAATTACAAACCTACCCCTATCGAAACCTATAGAAATCGAGCAGTTAGGCTTTGCGTGGCAGGGATAGGCCGTAGTAATTTCCATCTCGCGGATTTTGGTTTTTGGCGGTTACTGCTACTTTCCCCACTTCGTTCAAATTTTGCAGAGCGCACGTTTACCATGCCAACTCAATTCGAATCCCGTTTGTATTCTATTTTTTCCGGGCGAGATCCATTTTCGATTGGAATAAAATTCTATACACATCATTTTTTATATATACTTTCAATAGCACAACAAAGAATTCTACTCCTTTATATGTATAATATGATTTACAAATACAATGATCTCAAAATCATAAGGTTGAATTCAAAAAATTAAACCAAATTATGTTCTACTAAAATGTATGGATCAGTAATATCTACATATTAAATAACATAGATGCGCGTGAATTCATATGAGTATGCATGTTTGATAGATCAATTTTGGTTCGAGTATGGATTACATGTATCATCATCTCGAATTGAAATATTTGAATCCCTTTTATGTTCACTCCTTTCACGCCCATCTCTCTCGCATGCATGCTCCTTCATGTAGCTATCACTCTCTTTTCTCCAGCTCACCCGCACACCCACTTCATGTTTCTCCTATCCTCGCAAACATGGTCTCTCGATGTCTCCCTTGAGAAGTGTCACACTCTCCCTATCATTATACATTACACGGTTTTCATTATCTCTCACGTCTCTACCGTTCTCTCGTATCACTAGGTACCTAAGCTTTCTTTTTCACCGCCACACACACAGTCTCCACTCGTCTTTCACTTTGTCTTTCTCTCTATGGGATTCCCTCACACACCCTATATGTCTCTAGATATGAATCATACCAGTAAAATTACCGCCACACACACAACATTTGTTGCGGTCTCCTTTTCGTCTCCATCCCAGACTGACATTATTCATTTGTTTACCGATCAGACAAACTCCCCCCCTCTCTCTCTCTCACACACACACAACTCCTGCTTCCACTCCCCTTCCCGACTACCATCTCTCTCTCACACACACACACACACACAAAACTCTCGCTTTCGCACCCCCGACACGTATTTCTCTCACAAACATTTATCGACTAGCCTCTAGATAGGTTTATACACCCGCACACTCGTGCTTCCACTATCGCATACATGTCTCTCTCCCGCTCCTTGTATCTATGTAGATTTTTCTTCCCTTCTTGAGACACGCCCTCTCAATCATGCACACACACACTATCGCCTCATTTTAAGTTTATACCTCTCACACACACACTCTTTGTGTCTTTGTCACACATGCACTCTGTCCTCCTCCTCTCTCCTCTCTCTCAGGCACACATGGGCTTTTTGCAACAACTAGCAAGATGCCCATGCGTTGCACGGAACATGAAGATGCATTTGTATGAGTAGTTTATCTTGTGGGAGGAAAGGATGAACAAGGGAAGGCCTTATTTGCAAGTGTGGAGAGGGGTGTGGGTATCTTTTTGCAAAATTGCCATAGTTTCCTTCCTATCCGTCAGATATAGATCGTACGACCTATATTGCAGGATGGCAGGCACACGATCATCACCGACTATGCTTTTTTATAAGAGTAGGGATAAAAAATAGAGTTGGTGATGATGGTGGGCCTGCCATCCTGCAATATAGGCCGTCCAATTTATATCTGACGGATAGGAATGAAACTATGGCAATTTACCCGCACTCCTCTCCACATTTGCAGATAAGGCCTTCCCTCGTTCATCCTTTTCTCCCACAAGATCTTGATGTTTCGTGCAATGCACAAGCATCTTGCTAGTAAGAGTAGAAATTAGACATATACCACTTCTCGAATCTTGAAACCAACAACATTCCTCCCTTATCTCATCAAAACCGCCAAAGGAATATATTTTGAGTGAAACATAACATTTTTTAGTGATATACGTATTTCAAAACTAGACTTTTTTTATCAAATCGGTGAATATGTATTAATCTACTTTGATCGTGTGGCAACGCATTGGCACATTGCTAGTAGTTACTATAATTTTTTGGACACCAGACAAACGGTGGAGTACATATACGAAGAGAAGAGGTGCACGCACGCAGTCGGTCTCTCGCTGTCTCGCACACATGAGTGTTACGTAAAGGCAACGTTAACAAATAAACCCTAAAACCCTAGGTGCACGATTGTTGCATTTGCGGGTACCGGGTACGTGGTGGAGCGCACCTTTGTAGGAATAGTCAGCTCGCGTGATAATTTGATCCGTAGGAGTTGATGGTCGGGACCACAGGTGAACGACTTGGAGGCGGTGGCTCGCCAGTTGCCACAGATCGGGTAGCCACATTTAAAATATCTTTTTAGCGGGGTTAAGAGTTCCGATTTTCAATGGCGCGTTATAAGTACTAAGTAGTTTTTAGAACGATTGGTATGGAGCGAAAATGGAATTGATAGTACTACGTACCTCCTTTGCGTATGGTTGTATGGGTTTATGTTGCGAGATGTTGAACCTGGTAGTTCTAGGGCAAATACTATGGTTTAGATTTAGATGTTTGTTTTCAGTAATGAAAATCGGAAGCGGGAAACCCTTCTTTGATTACAAAAACTACTCCCTCCGTCCTGGTTTACTAGTCCCCATCGTATTTTGGGTCAAAGTTTGTCCATGAATTTTACTTGTAAAATGTGAACGGAAAACGAGATTTTTGTTATATGCAAATAGAAAAGGACTGGAGGGAGTGATTGCCCTGATACGGACACGGCCTCTCATAGCACAGGCATTGAACCGGCGCGCCGACCAAGAGGGCCCCACTCGTTGCAGGCCCGGCTGAACACTCCTCCTCGCCGCATGCAACCGACTTCAGACTGCCTCGCCTGCCTTCATTGAATCCGCGCGTGTGCCGGCAACATGTCCTTCCGCGAGCCGGCCGGCATTTTTGAACAATAAAAATGACCAAAATATAATTAATTATGCATGGTCTTGACTTGTTGTGCTCGCACTGGTAGCGGGAACTAGATGTTTTCTTTATTCATAACTCTCCTCAATTTTTTTGGCTTTGAAGTGAATCATGGTTGTGGACATTATGTATGAATGTGGAGATATCTGTGAACATGAGTTTGATGTGGAAGTTGAACTTGGAATGTCGGGCTTGCGCGTGAACTATACCATGTCCAATGCTTCATCTATTATTGTTTGGAAAGTAATTGCTGTTATTACATGATCCGAAAAAAACTTTGTGCCACATCAGTAGATGCACGGACATCACAACAGGCATGCTGACTGGATAAACATTTGAACCAAGCTACTATGAAGGAAATTTTGTATTGACAACAGTTTTAGATAGCAGAAGATGCCTAGCCTGCTCTGCCTCTCCTAGCTTATTTCTGGCTTCTTCCATCTCTTCTTTGGCATGGGTGAAGAGAGCATATGATTGCTCTTTTTGTTGGGGAACGTAGTAATTTCAAAAAAATCCTACGCACACGCAAGATCATGGTGATGCATAGCAACGAGAGGGGAGAGTGTTGTCTACGTACCCTCGTAGACCGAAGCGGAAGCGTTGACGCAACGTAGAGGAAGTAGTCGTATGTCTTCCCGGTCCAACCGATCCAAGCACCGTTACTCCGGCACCTCCGAGTTCTTGGCACACGTTCAGCTCGATGATGCTCCCCGGGCTCCGATCCAGCAAAGCTTCGGGGAGGAGTTCCGTCAGCACGACGGCGTGGTGACGATCTTGATGTTCAACCGTTGCAGGGCTTCGCCTAAGCACCGCTACAATATGACCGAGGTGGAATATGGTGGAGGGGGGCACCGCACACGGCTAAGGAATGATCACGAAGATCAACTTGTGTGTTCTAGGGTGCCCCCCCTGCCCCCATATATAAAGGAGCCAAGGGGAGGGGGCGGCCGGCCAAGGAGGGCGCGCCAAGGGGGAGTCCTACTCCCATCGGGAGTAGGACTCCTTTCTTTCCTACTTGGAGAAGGAGAAGTGGGAAAGAGGAGGAAGAGGGAAAGGAAAGGGGGGCGCCGTCCCCCTCTCCTTGTCCTCTTTGGACTAGGGAGGGGAGGGGCGCGCGGCCACCTCTTGCCTCCTTTCCTCTTCTCCCTTAGGGCCCATGTAGGCCCAATAACCCCCGAGGGGGTTCCGGTAACCCCCCGGTACTCCGGTAAAATCCCGATTTCACCCGGAACGATTCCGATATCCAAATATAGGCTTCCAATATATCGATATTTATGTCTCGACCATTTCGAGACTCCTCGTCATGTCCATGATCACATCCAGGACTCCGAAAAACCTTCGGTACATCAAAATACATAAACTCATAATGAAACTGTCATCATAACGTTAAGCGTGCGGACCCTACGGTTCGAGAACAATGTAGGCATGAACGAGACACGTCTCCGGTCAATAACCAATAGCGGAACCTGGATGCTCATATTGGTTCCTACATATTCTACGAAGATCTTTATCGGTCAGACCGCATAACAACATATGTTGTTCCCTTTGTCATGGTATGTTACTTGCCCGAGATTCGATCGTCGGTATCTTAATACCTAGTTCAATCTCGTTACCGGCAAGTCTCTTTACTCGTTTCGTAATACATCATCTCGCAACTAAATCATTAGTTGCAATGCTTGCAAGGCTTATGTGATGTGCATTACCGAGAGGGCCCAGAGATACCTCTCCGACAATTGGAGTGACAAATCCTAATCTCGAAATATGCCAACCCAACATGTACCTTTGGAGACACCTGTAGAGCTCCTTTCTAATCACCCAGTTACGTTGTGACATTTGGTAGCACACAAAGTTTTCCTCCGGCAAACGGGAGTTGCATAATCTCATAGTCATAGGAACATGTATAAGTCATGAAGAAAGCAATAGCAACATACTAAACGATCGGGTGCTAAGCTAATGGAATGGGTCATGTCAATCACATCATTCTCCTAATGATGTGATCCCGTTAATCAAATGACAACACATGTCTATGGTTAGGAAACATAACCATCTTCGATTAACGAGCTAGTCAAGTAGAGGCATACTAGTGACTCTTTGTTTGTCTATGTATTCACACATTTATTATGTTTCCTGTTAATACAATTCTAGCATGAATAATAAACATTTATCATGAAATAAGGAAAGAAATAATAACTTTATTATTGCCTCTAGGGCATATTTCCTTCAGTCTCCCACTTGCACTAGAGTCAATAATCTAGTTCACATTGCTATGTGATTTAACACCAATAGTTCACATCATCATGTGATTAACACTCAAAAGGGTTTACTAGAGTCAATAATCTAGTTCACATCGCTATGTGATTAACACCCAAAGAGTACTAAGGTGTGATCATGTTTTGCTTGTGAGAGTAGTCAGCGGGTCTGCCACATTCAGATCCGTATGTATTTTGCAAATTTCTATGTCAACAATGCTCTGCACGGAGCTACTCTGGCTAATTGCTCCCACTTTCAATATGTATCCAGATTAAGACTTAGAGTTATCTGGATCAGTGTCAAAACTTGCATCAACATAACCCTTTACGACGAACCTTTTTTTTCATGTCCATAATCGAGAAACATATCCTTATTCCACTAAGGATAATTTTGACCAATGTCCAGTGATCTACTCCTAGATCACTATTGTACTCCCTTGCCAAACTCAGGGCAGGGTATACAATAGGTCTGGTACACAGCATGGCATACTTTATAGAACCTATGGCTGAGGCATAGGGAATGACTTTCATTCTCTTTCTATCTTCTGCCGTGGTCGGGTTTTGAGTCTTACTCAACTTCACACCTTGCAACACAGGCAAGAACTCCTTCTTTGACTGTTCCATTTTGAACTACTTCAAAATCTTGTCAAGGTATGTACTCATTGAAAAACTTATCAAGCGTTTTGATCTATCTCTATAGATCTTGATGCTCAATATGTAAGCAGCTTCACCGAGGTATTTCTTTGAAAAAGCTCTTTTCAAACATTCCTTTATGCTTTGCAGAATAATTCTACATCATCTCCGATCAACAATATGTCATACATATACTTATCAGAAATGCTGTAGTGCTCCCACTCACTTTCTTGTAAATACAGGCTTCACCGCAAGTCTGTATAAAACTATACGCTTTGATCAACTTATCAAAGCGTATATTCCAACTCTGAGATGCTTGCACCAGTCCATAGATGGATCGCTGGAGCTTGCATATTTAGTTAACACCTTTAGGATCGACAAAACCTTCTAGTTGCATCGTATACAACTCTTCTTTAATAAATCCATTAAGGAATGAAGTTTTGTTTATCCATTTTCCAGATTTCATAAAATGCGGCAATTGCTAACATGATTCGGACAGACTTAAGCATAGATACGAGTGAGAAACTCTCATCGTAGTCAACACCTTGAACTTGTCAAAAACCTTTTTCGACAATTCTAGCTTTGTAGATAGTAACACTACTATCAGCATCCGTCTTCCTCTTGAAGATCCATTTATTTTCTATGGCTTACCGATCAATGGGCAAATCCATCAAAGTCCATACTTTGTGCTCATACATGGATAATATCTCAGATTTCATGGTCTCAAACCATTTCGCGGAATCTGGGCTCATCATCGCTTCCTAATAGTTCGTAGGTTCGTCATGGTCTAGTAACATGACTTCCAGAACAGGATTACCGTACCACTCTGGTGCGGATCTCACTCTGGTTTACCTACGAGATTCGGTAGTAACTTGATCTGAAGTTACATGATTATCATCATTAGCTTCCTCACTAATTGGTGTAGTAGTCACAAGAATAGATTTCTGTGATGAACTACTTTCCAATAAGGGAGAAGGTACAATTACCTTATCAAGTTTTCTACTTTCCTCCCACTCACTTCTTTCGTGAGAAACTCCTTCTCTAGAAAGAATCCATTCTCAGCAATGAATAACTTGCCTTCGGATCTGTGATAGAAGGTGTACCCAACATTTTCTTTTGGGTAACCTATGAAGATTTACTTCTCCGATTTGGGTTCGAGCTTTTCATGTTGAAACTTTTTCACATAAGCATCGCAGTCCCAAACTTTAAGAAACGACAGCTTAGGTTTCTTGCCAAACCATAGTTCATACGGTGTCGTCTCAACGGATTTAGATGGTGCCCTATTTAACGTGAATGTAGCTATCTCTAATGCATAACCCCAAAACGATATACTCATATCTGCTCAAATCATCTGTGAAGATCAGAAAATAATGATACCTGTTGCGAGCTTCAATATTCATTGGTCCACATACATCAGTATGCATGATTTCCAACAAATCTGTTGCTTGCTGCATTGTTCCGGAGAACGGAGTTTTAGTCATCGTGCCCATGAGGCATGGTTCGTAAGCATCAACTGATTCATAATCAAGTTATTCCAAAAGTCCATCAGCATGGAGTTTCTTCATGAGCTTTACACCAATATGACCTAAACGGCAGTGCCACAAATAAGTTGCACTATCATTATTAACTTTGCATCTTTTGGTTTCAATATTATGAATATGTGTATCACTACGATCGAGATCCAATAAACCATTTTCATTGGGTGTGTAACCATATATGTAAACAGAACAACAATTTATTCTCTTACTTAAATGAATAACCGTATTGCAATAAACATGATCAAATCATATTCATGCTCAACGCAAACACCAAATAACACTTATTTAGGTTCAATACTAATCCCGAAAGTATAGGGAGTGTGCGATGATGATCATATCAATCTTGGAACCACTTCCAACACACATCGTCACTTCACCCTTAACTAGTCTCTGTTCATTCTGCAACTTCCATTTCGAGTTACTACTCTTAGCAACTGAACTAGTATCAAATACTGAGGGGTTGCTATAAACACTAGTAAAGTACACATCAATAACATGTATATCAAATATACCTATGTTCACTTTGCCATCCTTCTTATCCGCCAAATAATTGGGGTAGTTCCGCTTCCAGTGACCAGTTCCTTTGCAGTAGAAGCACTTAGTCTCAGGCTCAGGACCAGACTTGGGCTCCTTCACTTGAGCAGCAACTTGCTTGCCGTTCTTCTTGAAGCTCCCCTTCTTCCCTTTGCCCTTTTTCTTGAAACTAGTGGTTTTGTCAACCATCAACACTTGATGTTTTTCTTGATTTCTACCTTCGTCGATTTCAGCATCACGAAAAAGCTTGGGAATCGTTTCTGTTATCCCTTGCATATTATAGTTCATCACGAAGTTCTACTAACTTGGTGATGGTGACTAGAGAATTCTGTCAATCACTATCTTATCTGGAAGATTAACTCCCACTTGATTAAAGCGATTGTAGTATCCAGACAATCTGAGCACATGCTCACTAGTTGAGTGATTCTCCTCCATCTTTTAGCTATAGAACTTGTTGGAGACTTCATATCTCTCAACTCGGGTATTTGCTTGAAATATTAACTTCAACTCCTGGAACATCTCATATGGTCCATGACGTTCAAACCGTCTTCGAAGTCCCGATTCTAAGCCATTAAGCATGGTGCACTAAACTATCAAGTAGTCATCATATTTAGCTAGCCAAACGTTCATAACGTCTGCATCTGCTCCTGCAATAGGTCTGTCACCTAGCGGTGCATCAAGGACATAATTCTTCTGTGCAGCAATGAGGATAAACCTCAGATCATGGATCCAATCCGCATCATTGCTAGTAACATCTTTCAACACAATTTTCTCTAGGAACATATCAAAAATAAAGGGAAGCAACAACGCGAGCTATTGATCTACAACATAGATATGCTAATACTACCAGGACTAAGTTCATGATAAATTAAAGTTCAATTAATCATATTACTTAAGAACTCCCACTTAGATAGACATCCCTCTAATCATCTAAGTGATCACGTGATCCAAATCAACTAAACCATAACCGATCATCACGTGAAATGGAGTAGTTTTCAATGGTGAACATCGCTATGCTGATCATATCTACTATATGATTCACGCTTGACCTTTCGGTCTCAGTGTTCCGAGGCCATATCTGCATATGCTAGGCTCGTCTTAACCTGAGTATTCTGCGTGTTCAAAACTGGCTTGCACCCGTTGTAGATGGACGTAGAGCTTATCACACCCGATCATCACATGGTGTCTGGGCACGACGAACTTTGGCAATGGTGCATACTCAGGGAGAACACTTTTTATCTTGAAATTTAGTGAGAGATCATCTTATAATGCTACCGTCAATCAAAGCAAGATAAGATGCATAAAAGATAAACTCACATGCAATCAATATAAGTGATATGATATGGCCATCATCATCTTGTGCTTGTGATCTCCATCTCCGAAGCACCGTCATGATCATCATCGTCACCGGCACGACACCTTGATCTCCGTCGTAGCATCGTTGTCGTCTCGCCAATCTTATGCTTCCACGACTATCGCTACCGCTTAGTGATAAAGTAAAGCATTACAGCGCAATTGCATTGCAAGCGACAACCATATGGCTCCTGCCAGTTGCCGATAACTTGGTTACAGAACATGATCATCTCATACAATAAATTTTTTGCATCATGTCTTGACCATATCACATCACAACATGCCCTGCAAAAACAAGTTAGATGTCCTCTACTTTGTTGTTGCAAGTTTTACGTGGCTTCTACGGGCTTAAGCAAGAACCGATCTTACCTACGCATCAAAACCACAACGATAGTTTGTCAAGTTGGTGCTGTTTTAACCTTCGCAAGGACCGGGCGTAGCCACGCTCGGTTCAACTAAAGTTGGAGAAACTGACACCCGCCAGCCACCTGTGTGCAAAGCACGGCGGTAGAACCAGTCTCGCGTAAGCGTACGCGTAATGTCGGTCTGGGCCGCTTCATCCAACAATACCGCCGAACCAAAGTATGACATGCCGGTAAGCAGTATGACTTATATCGCCCACAACTCACTTGTGTTCTACTCGTGCATATAACATCAAACCATAAAACCTAGGCTCAGATGCCACTGTTGGGGAACGTAGTAATTTCAAAAAAAATCCTACGCACACGCAAGATCATGGTGATGCATAGCAACAAGAGGGGAGAGTGTTGTCTATGTACCCTCGTAGACCGAAGCGGAAGCGTTGACGCAACATAGAGAAAGTAGTCGTACGTCTTCCCGGTCCAACCGATCCAAGCACCGTTACTCCGGCACCTCCGAGTTCTTGGCACACGTTCAGCTCGATGACGCTCCCCGGGCTCCGATCCAGCAAAGCTTCGGGGAGGAGTTCCGTCAGCACAACGGCGTGGTGACGATCTTGATGTTCAACCATCGCAGGGCTTCGCCTAAGCACCGCTACAATATGACCGAGGTGGAATATGGTGGAGGGGGGCACCGCACACGGCTATGGAACGATCACGAAGATCAACTTGTGTGTTCTAGGGTGCCCCCTGCCCCGTATATAAAGGAGCCAAGGGGAGGGGGCGGCCGGCCAAGGAGGGCACGCCAAGGGGGAGTCCTACTCCCACCGGGAGTAGGACTCCCTTCTTTCCTAGTTGGAGAAGGAGAAGTGGGAAAGAGGAGGAAGAGGGAAAGGAAAGGGGGGGCGCGGCCCCCCTCTCCTTGTCCTATTCGGACTAGGGAGGGGAGGGGCGCGCGGCCACCTCTTGCCTCCTTTCCTCTTCTCCCTTAGGGCCCATGTAGGCCCAATAACCCCCGGGGGGGGTTCCGGTAACCCCCCGGTACTCCGGTAAAATCCCGATTTCACCCGGAACGATTCCGATATCCAAATATAGGCTTCCAATATATCGATCTTTATGTCTCGACCATTTCGAGACTCCTCGTCATGTCCATGATCACATCCGGGACTTCGAACAACCTTCAGTACATCAAAATACATAAACTCATAATGAAACTGTCATCGTAACATTAAGCGTGCGGACCCTACGGTTCGAGAACAATGTAGACTGACCGAGACACGTCTCCGGTCAATAACCAATAGCAGAACCTGGATGCTCATATTGGTTCCTACATATTCTACGAAGATCTTTATCGGTCAGACCACATAACAACATACGTTGTTCCCTTTGTCATCGGTATGTTACTTGCCCGAGATTCGATCGTCGGTATCTTAATACCTAGTTCAGTCTCGTTACCGGCAAGTCTCTTTACTCGTTTCGTAATACATCATCTCGCAACTAACTCATTAGTTGCAATGCTTGCAAGGCTTATGTGATGTGCATTACCGAGAGGGCCCAGAGATACCTCTCCGACAATCGGAGTGACAAATCCTAATCTCGAAATACGCCAACCCAACATGTACCTTTGGAGACACCTGTAGAGCTCCTTTATAATCACCCAGTTACATTGTGACATTTGGTAGCACACAAAGTGTTCCTCCGGCAAACGGGAGTTGCATAATCTCATAGTCATAGGAACATGTATAAGTCATGAAGAAAGCAATAGCAACATACTAAACGATCGGGTGCTAAGCTAATGGAATGGGTCATGTCAATCACATCATTCTCCTAATGATTTGATCCCGTTAATCAAATGACAACACATGTCTATGGTTAGGAAACATAACCATCTTTGATTAACGAGCTAGTCAAGTAGAGGCATACTAGTGACACTTTATTTGTCTATGTATTCACACATGTATTATGTTTCCGGTTAATACAATTCTAGCATGAATAATAAACATTTATCATGAAATAAGGAAATAAATAATAACTTTATTATTGCCTCTGGGGCATATTTCCTTCACTTTTTGCTTCTTCGGGAACTCAACTACATTCTCAAGGGCTGTTGCACGCTTTCTTTCAGCCTTTACTAGAGCCACGAGGACACGAACAGCTGACGACTCCACCTGGCTTGTGTGTAATCCAGCATCATCTGGGAATTTGCACCTTGTGTCTAATCTAGCATCATTAGGGAACTGGCACCTTGTGTGTAATCCAGCCTCATTCTGGAAACATGATCTCGAGGTTGACCATACTTCCCTCCTCGCAGGAACTGTATCCTGACATGAAGTTACTTCTTTTTTTGATCAATACTCAGAGCAACCCAGATCCATTTAGTAGAAGCCAGATAAACAGAACTGGGAGAAGTGAATTCAAAAGAAAAAACATATAAAAATAGACTACAAGGTGAGAACACCCACTTCCTACATCAAGCTAAAAATGAAAGCATTAGGACGATTAAGACTCTTCTTATGAAACATCGAAGAACACGAGTCTTAATAGAAACAGAAACTACAACATATACACATCGAAGAACACGAGGCTAAATGAAAGTAATTGAAAGGGTGTTACTTACCAAAGCTCGTTTTACAGGTTCGGTGCAGCTCCTCTTTAACTTTCCACGCTCCTTGAAGATGTCCCCAATATCCCGTGTTTGGTCTTCATTGCTCCTCTGCATGTTTGTGCTCGTGGTTTTAAAATCTCAACATGGCAAGAAAAATGGAGGCTATAACCAATTACTTTTACGGGAACAATAGCACCCAGGAAATTTGAAGGGTAGGTATGAACAAAATTGGAACTGCACATGTACTGCTAAGTGATTCAATACACACATTACCAATCGAGGAGGAGAACGATGGTCGCGGCGGCCTCTGTGAGTCATGGTCGGCAACGGGAGTCAGTTCATTGTCCACGACGGTGGTGCTTCTGCGCTTGGCGTTGGCTTCCGGGAAGCAGATCCGAGACCATGGAAGACGGTGCCGGGGAAGAGACTTCGTGTACGACGACGGTGGACCGGCCCCAGTGCGGCATATGAGGTCATCGATGAGGCAGATGCACCGCGGTGGACGAGTGCGCCGATGTAGAAGGGGACGAGCATGAAGGCTGCGGTGCCGTGGAGAAGTCTATTTTGTGGTGGGGATAGAAAATGGGGACTATTCAGGTGTACTACTCTGGGTTCCAGGGTGGGGTTGGCTGGGTAGGGTGAACCTGAAGTTATGAAAATAGCCGCCTACCAATCGTCATCCGTAGGCCTGTTCCGAAGGCTATGATGGTAACTTCCCACTGCTTGAATCGGGGCCGCGGGAGATTTTCCCGCCGACCTCAAAATTTTGTGACACTGAACTCCCCGTGTGGCGTGTTGGGTGATTCGGCTAAGCAACTAGCGAGTAGTACTAGTAAACTCTGCATATTAGGTTTGACCAAAGTCAAACTTCCTAAAGTTTGACCAAGTTTATAGAAAAACATAAACATTTACCATAACAGATATGTATGATGTGAAACTACATTCAATAATGAATCTATGGTATTTATTTGTTATTGTATATGTTAATATTTTTTGTTATAAACTTTCTGAGAGTTTACAAAACTTGACTTTGACCAATGCTAATACGCGGACTTAAATGAAAACAGAGGGTGTACACATTTGTTTTCTTAGTATGTAGTGAATTAATCATTTGTTGACATTACGAAATAAATATATTAGGCTACTGACTTCGAATGCAATGGTCTATACAATTCAATAGTTACAATCATTGTCGAATTTCAAGATGTATATGAGGTCTATAGTACTTCACAACATGCTCAAACTCGCATAATCCCAGTCAAATGACAATCAAAATGCATTTCATAGTTATTACTTTGTAGGATGCAACAAAACCAACAATAACTCTACATCAGCCATTATAAAAGCAACATTTTGAACATATCCCAATGTTTGAATGAAACATGCAGAGAGAGCTTGCGAAGATGGAGCAGATAGGGCGGGAAAGACTATATGTATGTGGAAAAGAGAGTAGGAGACAAACCTAACGAAACAGAGAGAGGGAGATAGAGAGAGAAAGAGAGAGGAAGAAGTTAGGTCCGTGAGAAAGATGGAGACATGTAATGTACGTGAGATGCGTGTGCATCCGGATTCTGTACACGTGGAAGGAGAAGAGACAACAGGTTTGATGAGAGAGCTGGAAAAACATGGACAAGAGGGGAAGGATCTCATGGGTTGAGAGATTGATAAATTTGTGCAGGGAGAGAGGGATTGGTAATTTTGTGCGAGAGATAGAGAGGGTGGGGGAGGAGTCAGTCAGCCATCGTCACATCATCCTGCTTCCAAATGGCCCCGCATTCTCTAGCGCAGTGTCGTTGATACGTCTCCAACGTATTTATAATTTTTGATTGTTCCATGCTATTATATTATCAACCTTGGATATTTTATATGCATTTATATGCTATTTTATATGATTTTTGGGACTAACCTATTAACCTAGAGCCCAGTGTCAGTTTCTATTTTTTCCTTGTATTAGAGTATCACAGAAAAGTAAAAATCAAATGGAGTCCAATTGACCTGAAACTTCACGGAACTTATTTTTTGGAATGGAAGCAATCCAGAAGACTTGGGGTGTACGTAAGGGAAGCAACAAGGAAGGCACGAGGCAGGGGGCGCGCCCACCCCCCTGGGCACACCCTCCACCCTCGTGGTCCCCTCGTGGCCCCCCTGACGTATTTCTTCCTCCTATATATATCCATATACCCTAAAAACTTCGGGGAGCACAATAGATCGGGAGTTCCGCCGCCAGAAGCCTTCGTAGCCATCGAAAACCAATCTAGACCCGTTCCGGCACCCTGCCGGAGGGGGAAATCCCTTTCCGGTGGCCATCTTCATCATCCCGGCGCTCTCCATGACGAGGAGGGAGTAGTTCTCCCTCGGGGCTGAGGGTATGTACCAGTAGCTATGTGTTTGATCTCTCTCTCTCTCTCTCTCTCTCTCTCTCTCGTGTTCTTGAGGTGGTACAATCTTGATGTATCGCGAGCTTTGCTATTATAGTTGGATCTTATGATGTTTCTCCCCCTCTACTCTCTTGTAATGGATTGAGTTTTCCCTTTGAAGTTATCTTATCGGATTGAGTCTTTAAGGATTTGAGAACACTTGATGTATGTCTTGCGTGGGATAACCGTGGTGACAATGGGTTATTCTATTGATTCACTTGATGTATGTTTTGGTGATCAACTTGCGGGTTCCGCCCATGAACCTATGCATAGGGATTGGCACACGTTTTCGTCTTGACTCTCTGACAGAAACTTTGGGGCACTCTTTGAAGTACTTTGTGTTGGTTTGAATAGATGAATCTGAGATTGTGTGATGCATATCGTATAATCATACCCGCGGATACTTGAGATGACATTAGAGTATCTAGGTGACATTAGGGTTTTGATTGATTCGTGTCTTAAGGTGTTATTCTAGTATGAACTCTAGGATAGATTGAACGGAAAGAATAGCTTCATGTTATTTTACTACGGACTCTTGAATAGATCGATCAGAAAGAATAACTTTGAGGTGGTTTCGTACCCTACCATAATCTCTTCGTTTGTTGTCCGCTATTAGTGACTTTGGAGTGACTCTTTGTTGCATGTTGAGGGATAGTATGTGATCCAATTATGTTATTATTATTGAGAGAACTTGCACTAGTGAAAGTATGAACCCTAGGCCTTTTTTAACGCATTGCAATACCATTTACGCTCACTTTTACCATTAGTTACCTTGCTGTTTTTATATTTTCAGATTACAAAAACCTTTATCTACCATCTATATATCACTTGTATCACCATCTCTTCGTCGAACTAGTGCACCTATACAATTTACCATTGTATTGGGTGTGTTGGGGACACAAGAGACTCTTTGTTATTTGGTTGCAGGGTTGCTTGAGAGAGACCATCTTCATCCTACGCCTCCTACGGATTGATAAACCTTAGGTCATCCACTTGAGGGAAATTTGCTACTGTCCTACAAACCTCTGCACTTGGAGTCCCAACAACATCTACAAGAAGAAGGTTGTGTAGTAAACATAAGTGGTCGCCATCTTCGATCTCCTCGATGCCCTCTTTGAAGATTGATGTGTTGTGCATGCTGGGGTGCAGAGAAGCACAAGCGAGAGTGGTCGCCATATAACCTTGGATGGGGATGAATTGTGTGCTCGAGGAGGGTGTGTGTGTGCTGTGTGTGTGTGTGTCAGATATTGAGAGAAAACAAACCTAAGGAGAGAAATGTGTGTGTATGCGATGAAAAGCTACATGCTAAACAGGGAATTCACGAAGAGATTGTGCGTGCGAGATAGAGAGCGATGTGCGGGCCTTGAGATGGGCAGGGGCCGGGTGAGGGTGTCAAAATGTGAGCGTTGATGCATGTGTTACATGCGATCGTGCGAGGGACGGACGAATCAAGAGAGATGGTTTTTGTGTTACGGATGCTCCTCTCTCTCTCTCTCTCACACACAAGTAAAATAGAAGACCGTTCTCTCATGTATACACAAGTACACAACATATCGGCATCTGTCTATGTCTCACTCATGCATGATCATTTGCACATTCACACCTCTCTATGTCTCTATCACACGCACACCGTCTCCACATTGCCCTTCCGCCACAACATACATATGGACACATACACATGTTCTCTCTCAGTCACACACACAAAATCAGTATTAAAAAAACTAGGGCACACCTAAAACGTCCAAATCCAAATAAACACGAACTAGAGCTAAATTCAAATATATGAAAATATTGTTGTGTCAAAAACTTTTCCAGGAAAAAAAGTTGAGTAATATTCGGGGATTGTTTTCACATACATAAAAAGGTTTGGTGGATGTCCTTCGAGCGCGACACGGTGACGCACCGTTCGATCGACCGCGCGGCCGCGGTCAGGGGCGGAGCCCATTGGGCTGACCTTGATGCACAGGAATATGGGCCCATCTAATTTTTTAGTGCTACCTACCACCTAAAAAGGCCCCGTGCATCAGGTTGGCCCAACATCAGTGCATCAGGGTGTCCAGACTTCGCGCACGCACGCCTCCGCAATGGGCCAATACAGGAAACGCACACACGCACCTGCTGTTTGATCCCCAGCCCAAGTCACCTACGCATGTTGTAATCAATCGATCGATCAGTTTCCCGTGTAGACGTATGTGCACGTACCAAGCGGCCGTGAGCCAGCTTGCAGTTGTAGTCCGTAGTCTATACGACCTATACGCCTCGCGTACACAGGCGGCAGCGAACCGGCGACGTCGGACGCCGCAGGCCGCAGCACCGCAGCCACACCTGAGTTCCGCGTGAAACCTACCGCACCTCGCAATTTCGTCTTTGGCTGACCCTCCTGCTCTCTGCAATTCGGCGACCTGTCCGAGAGATCTTCCGTTCTGTCTATAGATTGGATAGGAAGGAACCCCAATTCTGGTAGTGTCCTTGCCCTACCTTTTCTAAATCTTTCTACGGATTGCAAGTTGCAACAGTTACGTGTATAAACTAGCACCTGATAGATTAAATCCCTATGTATTGGCAAAACTTGGAGCATTTTTTAGGCTTATAAACTTGCAGCTGATAGATTAAATCCACTCTCATTTTTTATCTCTCATATGTAATTTGTATTTGTTATATGTAGATACTATTGAGAAGTTTCTTCTCAAAAGAAAAGCGCCATCACAAGATGTTTTGGAAAACATAATTTGAGGAGAGAAGATTCAATATGATCCGGGCAAGAGAAAATTGAAAGAATGAATGAAAAAGGTCAGTAATGCTCAAGTTGTTGAATATTTCGTCGCTCGGAGGTGTAGGATGTCTTGCAAAGAGTCACGGTGACCTTCACCTTTCCTTTTTACATTTTATCCTTTGGCAAGCACAGTGTGTTGGAAAGATCCAGATATATATATATATATATATATATATATATATATATATATATATATATATATATATATATATAGCTAATTGGATGTGAGTTTTCATGAACTATTATGGTTGACATTGAAGGAAATATGCCCTAGAGGCAATAATAAAGTTATTATTTATTTCCTTATATCATGATAAATGTTTATTATTCATGCTAGAATTGTATTAACCGGAAACATAATACATGTGTGAATACATAGACAAACAGAGTGTCACTAGTATGCCTCTACTTGACTAGCTCGTTAATCAAAGATGGTTATGTTTCCTAACCATGGACAAAGAGTTGTTATTTGATTAACAGGATCACATCATTAGGTGAATGATCTGATTGACATGACCCATTCCATTAGCTTAGCACCCGATCGTTTAGTATGTTGCTATTGCTTTCTTCATGACTTATACATGTTCCTATGACTATGAGATTATGCAACTCCCGTTTGCCGGAGGAACACTTTGTGTGTTACCAAACGTCACAACGTAACTGGGTGATTATAAAGGTGCTCTACAGGTGTCTCCAAAGGTACATGTTGGGTTGGCGTATTTCGAGATTAGGATTTGTCACTCCGATTGTCGGAAAGGTATCTCTGGGCCCTCTCGTAACGCACATCACATAAAGCCTTGCAAGCATTGCAACTAATGAGTTAGTTGTGAGATGATGTATTACGGAACGAGTAAAGAGACTTGCCGGTAATGAGATTGAACTAGGTATTGAGATACCGACGATCGAATCTCGGGCAAGTAACATACCGATGACAAAGGGAACAACGTATGTTGTTATGCGGTCTGACCGATAAAGATCTTCGTAGAATATGTAGGAGCCAATATGAGCATCCAGGTTCCGCTATTGTTTATTGACCGGAGACATGTCTCGGTCATGTCTACATTGTTCTCGAACCGTAGGGTCCGCACGCTTAAGGTTTCGATGACAGTTATATTATGAGTTTATGAGTTTTGATGTACCGAAGGAGTTCGGAGTCCCGGATGAGATCGATATATTGGAACTATATTCGGACATCGGAAAGGTTCCGAGTGACTTGGGTATTTTTCGGAGTACCGGAGAGTTACGGGAATTCGCCGGGGAGTATATGGGCCTTATTGGGCCATACGGGAATAGAGGAGAGAGGCCAAAAGGAAGGAGGCTTGCGCCCCCCTCTGGTCCGAATTGGACAAGGGGCGCAGCCCCCTTTTCCTTCTTCCTCTCCCCTCTTTCCCCTTCTCCTACTCCAACAAGAAAGGAAGGAGTCCTACTCCCGGTGGGAGTAGGACTCCCCTTGGGGCGCCCCCTCCTAGGCCAGCCGCCCCTCCCCCTTTCTCCTTTATATACGGGGGCAGGGGGGCACCCCATGACACACAAGTTGATCTTCGTGATCGTTCCTTAGCCGTGTGCGGTGTCCCCCTCCACCATATTCCACCTCGGTCATATTGTAGCGGTGCTTAGGCGAAACCCTGCGACGGTTGAACATCAAGATCATCACCACGCCGTCGTGCTCACGGAACTCATCCCCGAAGCTTTGCTGGATCGGAGCCCGGGGATCGTCATCGAGCTGAACGTGTGCCATGAACTCGGAGGTGCCGGAGTAACGGTGCTTGGATCGGTCGGGCCGTGAAGACGTACGACTACATCAACTATGTTGTGCTAACGCTTCCATTGTCGATCTACAAGGGTACGTAGATCACACTCTCCCCTCTCGTTGCTGTGCATCACCATGATCTTGCGTGTGCGTAGGAAATTTTTTGAAATTACTACGAAACCCAACAGTGGCATCTGAGCCTAGGTTTTATGTGTTGATGTTATATGCACGAATAGAACACAAGTGAGTTGTGGGCGATATAAGTCATACTGCTTACCAGCATGTCATACTTTGGTTCGGCGGTATTGTTGGAAGAAGCGGCCCGGACCGACATTACGCGTACGCTTACGCAAGACCGGTTCTCCCGACGTGCTTTGCACAAAGGTGGCTAGCGGGTGACAGTTTCTCCAACTTTAGTTGAACCGAGTGTGGCTACGCCCGGTCCTTGCGAAGGTTAAAACAGCACCAACTTGACAAACTATCGTTGTGGTTTTGATGCGTAGGTAAGATTGGTTCTTGCTTAAGCCCGTAGCAGCCACGTAAAACATGCAACAACAAAGTAGAGGACATCTAACTTGTTTTTGCAGGGCATGTTGTGATGTGATATGGTCAAGACATGATGCTAAATTTTATTGTATGAGATGATCATGTTTTGTAACCGAGTTATCGGCAACTGGCAGGAGCCATATGGTTGTCGCTTTATTGTATGCAATGCAATCGCGCTGTAATGCTTTACTTTATCACTAAGCGGTAGCGATAGTCGTGGAAGCATAAGATTGGCGAGACGACAACGATGCTACGATGGAGATCAAGGTGTCGCGCCGATGATGATGGTGATCACGACGGTGCTTCGAAGATGGAGATCACAAGCACAAGATGATGATGGCCATATCATATCACTTATATTGATTGCATATGATGTTTATCTTTTATGCATCTTATCTTGCTTTGATTGACTGTAGCATTATAAGATGATCTCTCACTAAATTATCAAGAAGTGTTCTCCCTAAGTATGCACTGTTGCGAAAGTTCTTCATGCTGAGACACCACGTGATGATCGGGTGTGATAGGCTCTACGTTCAAATACAACGGGTGCAAAACAGTTGCACACGCAGAATACTCAGGTTATACTTGACGAGCCAAGCATATATAGATATGGCCTCGGAACACGGAGACCGAAAGGTCGAGCGTGAATCATATAGTAGATATGCTCAACATAGTGATGTTCACCAATGAAACTACTCCATCTCACATGATGATCGGACATGGTTTAGTTGATTTGGATCACGTAATCACTTAGAGGATTAGAGGGATGTCTATCTAAGTGGGAGTTCTTAAGTAATATGATTAATTGAACTTAAATTTATCACGAACTTAGTCCTGGTAGTATTTTGCAAATTATGTTGTAGATCAATAGCTCGCGTTGTTGCTTCCCTGTGTTTATTTTGATATGTTCCTAGAGAAAATTGTGTTGAAAGATGTTAGTAGCAATGATGCGGATTGGATCCGTGATCTGAGGTTTATCCTCATTGCTGCACAGAAGAATTATGTCCTTGATGCACCGCTAGGTGACGGACCTATTGCAGGAGCAGATGCAGACGTTGTGAACGTTTGGCTAGCTCAATATGATGACTACTTGATAGTATAGTGCACCATGCTTAATGGCTTAGAATCGGGACTTCAAAGACGTTTTGAACGTCATGGAGCATATGAGATGTTCCAGGAGTTGAAGTTAATATTTCAAGCAAATACCCGAGTTGAGAGATATGAAGTCTCCAACAAGTTCTATAGCTAAAAGATGGAGGAGAATCGCTCAACTAGTGAGCATGTGCCCAGATTGTCTGAGTACTACAATCGCTTGAATCAAGTGGGAGTTAATCTTCCAGATAAGATAGTGATTGACAGAATTCTCTAGTCACCATCACCAAGTTAGTAGAACTTCGTGATGAACTATGATATGCAAGGGATAACGGAAACGATTCCCAAGCTCTTTGTAATGCAGAAATTGACGAAGGTAGAAATCGAGAAAAACATCAAGTGTTGATGGTAGACAAGACCACTAGTTTCAAGAAAAGGGCAGAGGGAAGAAGGGGAACTTCAAGAAGAACAGCAAGCAAGTTGCTGCTCAAGTGAAGAAGCCCAAATTTGGTCCTAAGCCTGAGACTAAGTGTTTCTACTGCAAAGGGACTGGTCACTGGAAGCGGAACTACCCCAAGTGATTGGCGGATAAGAAGGATGGCAAAGTGAACAAAGGTATATTGGATATACATGTTATTGATGTGTGCTTTACTAGTGTTTATAGCAACCCCTCGGTATTTGATACTGGTTCAGTTGCTAAGATTAGTAACTCGAAATAGGAGTTGCAGAATAAACAGAGACTAGTTAAGGGTGAAGTGACGATGTGTGTTGGAAGTGGTTCCAAGATTGATATGATCATCATCGCACACTCCCTATACTTTCGGGATTATTGTTGAACCTGAATAAGTGTTATTTGGTGTTTGCGTTGAGCATGAATATGATTTGATCATGTTTATTGTAATACGGTTATTCATTTAAGTAAGAGAATAAATTGCTGTTCTGTTTACATGAATAAAACCTTATATGGTTACACACCCAATGAAAATAGTTCGTTGGATCTCGATCGTAGTGATACACATAATCATAATATTGAAACCAAAAGATGCAAAGTTAATAATGATAGTGCAACTTAGTTGTAGCACTGCCGTTTAGGTCATATTGGTGTAAAGCGCATGAAGAAACTCCATGCTGATGGGATTTTGGAATCACTTAATGCTTGCGAACCATGCCTCATGGGCAAGATGACTAAGACTCCGTTCTCCGAAGCGAGCAACTGACTTATTGGAAATAATACATACTGATGTATGCGGTCCGATGAGTGTTAAGGCTCATGGCAAGTATCGTTATTTTCTGAACTTCACAGATGATTTGAGCAGATATGGGTATATCTACTTGATGAAACATAAGTCTGAAACATTTGAAAAGTTCAAAGAATTTCAGAGTGAAGTGGAAAATCATCGTGACAAGAAAATAAAGTTTCTACGATCTGATCGCGGAGACAAATATTTGAGTTACGAGTTTGGTCTTCAATTAAAACAATGTGGAATAGTTTCACAAACTCATGCCACATGGAACACCACAGCATAATGGTGTGTCCGAATGTCATAACCGTACTTTATTGGATATAGTGCAATCTATGATGTCTCTTACCGATCACCACTACCGTTTTGGGGTTACGCATTAGAGACAGCTGCATTCACGTTAAAAGGGCACCATCTAAATCTGTTGAGACGACACCGTATGAACTGTGGTTTGGCAAGAAACCAAAGTTGTCGTTTCTTAAAGTTTGAGGTTGCAATGCTTATGTGAAAAAGTTTCAACCTGATAAGCTCAAACCCAAATCGGAGAAGTATGTCTACATAGGATACCCAAAGGAGACTGTTGGGTACACCTTCTATCACAAATCCAAAGGCAAGAATTTTGTTGCTAAATTCGGAGTTTTTCTAGAGAAGGAGTTTCTCTCGAAAGAAGTGAGTGGGAGGAAAGTAGAACTTGATGAGGTAACTGTACCTACTCCCTTATTGGAAAGTAGTTCATTACAGAAATCTGTTCCTGTGATTACTACACCAATTAGTGAGAAAGCTAATGATGATGATCATGTAACTTCAGATCAAGTTACTACCGAATCTCGTAGGTAAACCAGAGTGAGATCCGCACCAGAGTGGTACGGTAATCCTGTTCTGGAGGTCATGCTACTTGACCATGACGAACCTATGAACTATGAAGAAGCGATGGTGAGCCCAGATTCCGCAAAATGGCTTGAGGCCATGAAATCTGAGATGGGATCCATGTATGAGAACAAAGTATGGACTTTGGTTGACTTGCCCGATGATCGACAAGCAATTGAGAATAAATGGATCTTTAAGAGGAAGACGGACGCTGATAGTAGTGTTACTATCTACAAAGCTAGAATTGTCGCAAAAGGTTTTCGACAAGTTCAAGGTGTTGACTACGATGAGAGTTTCTCACTCGTATCTATGCTTTAGTCTGTCCGAATCATGTTAGCAATTGCCGCATTTTATGAAATCTGGCGAATGGATAAACAAAACTGCATTCCTTAATAGATTTATTAAAGAAGAGTTGTATATGATACAACTAGAAGGTTTTGTCAATCCTAAAGGTGCTAACAAAATATGCAAGCTCCAGCGATCCATCTATGGACTGGTGCAAGCATCTCAGAGTTGGAATATACGCTTTGATAAGTTGATCAAAGCATATAGTTTTATACAGACTTGCGATGAAGCCTGTATTTACAAGAAAGTGAGTGGGAGCACTACAACATTTCTGATAAGTATATGTGAATGACATATTGTTGATCGGAAATAATGTAGAATTATTCTGCAAAGCATAAAGGAGTGTTTGAAAGGAATTTTCCAAAGAAAGACCTCGGTGAAGCTGCTGACATATTGAACATCAAGATCTATAGAGATAGATCAAGACGCTTGATAAGTTTTTTTTCAATGAGTACATACCTTGACAAGATTTTGAAGTAGTTCAAAATAGAACAGTCAAAGAAAGAGTTCTTGTCTATGTTACAAGGTGTGAAATTGAGTAAGACTCAAAACCCGGCCACGACAGAAGATAGAAAGAGAATGAAAGTCATTCCCTATGCCTCAGCCATAGGTTCTATAAAGTATGCCATGCTATGTACCAGATCTATTGTATACCCTACACTGATTTTGGCAAGGTAGTACAATAGTGATCTAGGAGTAGATCATTGGACAGCGGTCAAAATTATCCTTAGTGGAATAAGGATATGTTTCTCGATTATGGAGGTGACAAAAAGGTTCGTCGTAAAGGGTTACGTCGATGCAAGTTTTGACACTAATCCAGATGACTCTAAGTCTCAATCTGGATACATATTGAAAGTGGGAGCAATTAGCTAGAGTAGCTCTGTGCAGAGCATTGTTGACATAGAAATTTGCAAAATACATACGGATCTGAATGTGGCAGACCCGTTGACTAAACTTCTCTCACAAGCAAAACATGATCACACCTTAGTACTCTTTGGGTGTTAATCGCATAGCGATGTGAACTAGATTACTGAATCTAGTAAACCTTTTGGGTGTTGGTCACATGAAGATGTGAACTAATCACATAAAGATGTGAACTATTAGTGTTAAATCACATGGTGATGTGAACTAGATTATTGACTCTAGTGCAAGTGGGAGACTGAAGGAAATATGCCCTAGAGGCAATAATAAAGTTATTATTTATTTCCTTATATCATGATAAATGTTTATTATTCATGCTAGAATTGTATTAACCGGAAACATAATACATGTGTGAATACATAGACAAACAGAGTGTCACTAGTATGCCTCTACTTGACTAGCTCATTAATCAAAGATGGTTATGTTTCCTAACCATGGACAAAGAGTTGTTATTTGATTAACAAGATCACATCATTAGGTGAATGATCTGATTGACATGACCCATTCCATTAGCTTAGCACCTGATCGTTTAGTATGTTGCTATTGCTTTCTTCATGACTTATACATGTTCCTATGACTATGAGATTATGCAACTCCCGTTTGCCGGAGGAACACTTTGTGTGTTACCAAACGTCACAACGTAACTGGGTGATTATAAAGGTGCTCTACAGGTGTCTCCAAAGGTACATGTTGGGTTGGCGTATTTCGAGATTAGGATTTGTCACTCCGATTGTCGGAAAGGTATCTCTGGGCCCTCTCGGTAATGCACATCACATAAAGCCTTGCAAGCATTGCAACTAATGAGTTAGTTGTGAGATGATGTATTACAGAACGAGTAAAGAGACTTGCCGGTAACGAGATTGAACTAGGTATTGAGATACCGACGATCGAATCTCGGGCAAGTAACATACCGATGACAAAGGGAACAACGTATGTTGTTATGCGGTCTGACCGATAAAGATCTTCGTAGAATATGTAGGAGCCAATATGAGCATCCAGGTTCCGCTATTGGTTATTGACCGGAGACATGTCTCGGTCATGTCTACATTGTTCTCGAACCGTAGGGTCCGCACGCTTAAGGTTTCGATGACAGTTATATTATGAGTTTATGAGTTTTGATGTACCGAAGGAGTTCGGAGTCCTGGATGAGATCGGGGACATGACGAGGAGTCTCGAAATGGTCGAGACGTAAAGATCGATATATTGGACGACTATATTCGGACATCGGAAAGGTTCCGAGTGATTCGGGTATTTTTCGGAGTACCGGAGAGTTACGGGAATTCGTCGGGGAGTATATGGGCCTTATTGGGCCATACGGGAATAGAGGAGAGAGGCCAAAAGGAAGGAGGCCTGCGCCCCCCCTCTGGTCTGAATTGGACAAGGGGCGCAGCCCCCTTTTCCTTCTTCCTCCCCCCCTCTTTCCCCTTCTCCTACTCCAACAAGGAAGGAAGGAGTCCTACTCCCGGTGGGAGTAGGACTCCCCTTGGCGCGCCCCCTCCTAGGCCGGCCGCCCCCTCCCCCTTGCTCCTTTATATACGAGGGCAGGGGGGCACCCCATGACACACAAGTTGATCTTCGTGATCGTTCCTTAGCCGTGTGCGGTGCCCCCCTCCACCATATTCCACCTCGGTCATATTGTAGTGGTGCTTAGGCGAAGCCCTGCGACGGTTGAACATCAAGATCGTCACCACGCCGTCGTGCTGACGGAACTCATCCCCGAAGATTTGCTGGATCGGAGCCCGGGGATCGTCATCGAGCTGAACGTGTGCCAAGAACTCGGAGGTGCCGGAGTAACGGTGCTTGGATCGGTCGGGCCGTGAAGACGTACGACTACATCAACCACGTTGTGCTAACGCTTCCGTTGTCGATCTACAAGGGTACGTAGATCACACTCTCCCCTCTTGTTGCTATGCATCACCATGATCTTGCGTGTGCGTAGGAAATTTTTTGAAATTACTACGAAACCCAACAGACATTACCCTTGAGGTAAAAAGTTGGGAGGCAAAATTATAAGCACCTATCTTTCTCTGTGTCCGATTAAAACTTCATAACCATAAATATCGCGTGAGTGTTAACAATTGTGAAAGACTAAATGATGGTTGAGTATGTGGACCTGTTGAAAAGCTCTTATATTGACTCTTTCCTATGTTATGATAAATTGCAATTGCTTCAATGACTGAGATTATAATTTGTTAGTTTTCAATGAATTTTATAATTCATACTTGAAACTGTGAATGAATCGTTACTTTAGCATAAGAGATCATATGACAATATATATATATATATATATGTTGTTGTTTTAAGAATGATCATGATGCCCTCATATCCGTATTTTATTTTATCGACACCTCTATCTCTAAACATGTGGACATATTTTTCGATTTCTGCTTTCGCTTGAGGACAAGCGAGGTCTAAGATTGGGGGATTTGATACGTCCATTTTGCATCATGCTTTTATATCGACATTTACTTCATTATGGGCTGTTATTACACATTATGTCACAATACTTATGCCTATTCTCTCTTATTTTACAAGGTTTACATGAAGAGGGAGAATGCCGGCAGCTGGAATTCTGGGCTGGAAAAGGAGCAAATATTAGAGACCTACTCTGTACATCTCCAAAAGTCCTGAAACTCCACGGGAGTTATTTTCAGAATATGTAAAAAATACTGAGCAAGGAAAGTACTAGAGGGGGGCCACCCACCATCCATGAGGGGGGCGCCCTACCCCCTAGGCGCGCCCCCTGCCTCATGGGCCCCCTGGTGGCCCTCTGATGCCCATCTTTGGCTATATGGAGTCTTTCATCGAGGAAAAAAAATCAAAAGCAAGCTTTCGGGAAGAAACTCCGCCCCCACGAGGCGGAACCTTCGTGGAACCAATCTAGGGCTCCGGCAGAGCTGTTCTGCCGGGGAAACTTCCCTCCGGGAGGGGGAAATCGTCACCATCGTCATCACCAACGATCCTCTCATCGGGAGGGGGTCAATATCCATCAACATCTTCACCAGCACCATCTCATCTCAAACCCTAGTTCATCTCTTGTATCCAATCTTTGTATCCAAACCTTAGATTGGTACCTATGGGTTGCTAGTAGTTTTGATTACTCCTTGTAGTTGATGCTAGTTGGTTTACTTGGTGGAAGATCATATGTTCAGATCCATTATGCATATTAATACCCCTCTGATTATGAACATGAATATGCTTTGTGAGTAGTTACGTTTGTTCCTGAGAACATGGGAGAAGTCTTGCTATAAGTAGTCATGTGAATTTGGTATTCGTTCGATATTTTGATGAGATGTATGTTGTCATCCCTCTAGTGGTGTCATGTGAACGTCGACTACATGACACTTCACCATTTTTTGGGCCCAGGGGGAGCCATTGGGAAGTAATAAGTAGATGATGGGTTGCTAGAGTGACAGAAGCTTAAACCCTAGTTTATGTGTTGCTTCGTAAGGGGCTGATTTGGATCCATATGTTTCATGCTATGGTTAGGTTTACCTTAATACTTCTGTTGTAGTTGCGGATGCTTGCAATGGGGGTTAATCATAAGTGGGATGTTTGTCCAAGTAAGGACAGTACCCAAGCACCGGTCCACCCACATATCAAATTATCAAAGTACTGAACGCGAATCATATGAACGTGATGAAAACTAGCTTGACGATAGTTCCGATGTGTTCTCGAGAGCGCTTTCCTTCATATAAGAGTTTGTCCAGGCTTGTCCTTTTCTACAAAAAGGATTGGGCCATCTTGCTGCACCTTTTTTAGTTTTATTACTTGCTACTCGTTACAAATTACCTTATCATAAAACTATCTATTACCGATAATTTCAATGCTTGCATAGAATACCTTACTGAAAACTGCTTATCATTTCCTTCTGCTCCTCGTTGGGTTCGACACTCTTACTTATCGAAAAGGCTACGATAGGTCCCCTACACTTGTGGGTCATCAGGCGATGACGTTGTCACTAGAGCGTACAACAAGCCGGTAGCGAGGTCAGCCAAACCGAGTGAGGCGACGTTGTCCAGACTGAGCGAGGCGTGTACGAGCCATGAGCGGTGGGGGAGGGTCCGAGTACTACAACGACATTGCCACGACATGACTCATCTCTGCCACTACATCGCTCTTCTTCGGTGCAATTTCGTCAGGGGCAGACATCTTAAGACCATGGCACGGGATTGGATTCGATGCCCGAGCAGACTCTTTCCCCGAACCCATATGTGTACACAAGATATGCCGCATACACTCAAGCTGAGGGATCTCGGCCGTATCTCTCCACGCGAGGGATCTCCATGCCCGAGGAGACTTGTGTCCCAGAGATAAACCACTACGACGAACAATGGCCAGACAGTAGAGGCGAGGGATCTGATCAAGTAGTCATCTTTACATTTTTAATGCATTTACAATGATATCATATATTATCATCTAACGGTTTGTTTACAATGTTTCTATGTGTAGGACATACCTGATTGTGCATGGGACGATGAGGACACCCAACGTGGCCTCAACACACGCATCCAGGGAGCATCACATGATCATGGCGACACGGTTACAACATTAGTTAGAGACTTCTTTGGAGGGATGTTATTGGCCCATCTTTTATCCCCGAGGAGTCAGAACCATCACTAGTGCGCGTCAATCCTAAACAAACGGTTTTAACCCCTTTCCGCGATGGCATTTGGAACCGTCGCAAAGTGAGTGTGGGCGGTAGGGGGGTCCTTCCCACACGACCCAAAAACCGTCGGGGATAGGGCCCCTATAGTGCTCCTACTCGTTTACAATCGCATTGCCATCGCAGTCGGTATTCTGTGGTGCTACGTTTATGATGCGCGGCCCATCACAAACAGTTCACTATTATAGAATGTGTATGATGCGCGACCCATCACAAACGCTTCACCATTAAGAAGATTAGCTAATCGTCGTACGAGTGTCGGATAGGATTACGAAATGTTGGACCATCGTAACATCGTCGTACACGACAACTATCTCACACGCTATCCTGTGGTGCAACATTTACGATGCATACTTCATCAGAAACAGTTCATGGTTGCGAATCGTGTACGATAAGGCAACTGACGCAAACGTTTGCCCGCACCGTTTGTGATATTGTCTGACATCGCACACGGTTTGCAAACGGCAACTGTGTGCATGCTTGCACACATTTCCTCTCTGTGAACCATCTCAGATTATGGTGCATATCGCAAACGTTTGTGTTTTACCAACCGTGTGTGCCATAACAACCTGGAGAGCGTAATTTCACCCTAATTTAATTGTTGCTTTTCCAAATTGTACAATATTTGGATTTGAATTTGAATGTATGCTACAGCTTTATTCATATCCATCAGGTTCAAACAACCAATGCATTATTCGATTCATAGGTACATATGTTCAAGAATTACATAAGAACCAAATAAAGAATGATGAACCACAGTTGTATACTTGTACTATTAAAGACGGTAAAGAAAGAGGCGAAATATATTCTAGTTGTTGAACAAGGTGAAGCGGAATGCCCTTATTGTGCCCTCCTCCATGCAGAAGGCACGCACGACTCTAGTCCAACCCCTTGTGATGGCCGACCGCCCATCCTTCACGATCTTCATGAAAACATCTAGATAATCATCGTGTTCTGGTAGAAATACTTTAACCTTTGCATGCCCACCAATCATGTAGTTTGAGAGGTAATCTTGAGTAAACTGCTTTGGCAACCACTGCAAAGGAAAAAGATTCAGACATTGTCATCTAACACAACTCATTATGGGCAGTAAAAAGAAGGCTGCAAAGTTCTTACTTACCATCCTACAGTTCGATGTTGTCTTGGATAAAGTGTAAACAAATAGTTTAATTGCCATCTTTGGACCCATTTTACTAACAATCTTTATCAGCTTCCTCACTTGATGATGGTTCATCGATATCTCATTGCCCCATACGCAGAAAGGGTCGAAGTGCGGATCTTTACCAATGACATATGTACCTAAAAGCACCAAGTTAATATTAGAAGCTAAACAACAATTGCACAATGATGTAGCTGCTACCTCTTGAGCATGCGTTGGTTTTACCTTGAAGAGGAAAGGGTGATGCAACACAGTAGCGTAAGTATTTCCCATAGTTTTTGAGAACCAAGGTATCAATCCAGTAGGAGGTAACACACAAGTCACCTAGTACCTGCACAAACAAACAAGAACCTCCCAACCAATGCGATAAAGGGGTTGTCAATCCCTTCACGGTCACTTACGAAAGTGAGATCTAATAGAGATAATAAGATAAATATTTTTGGTATATTTATGGTATAGATTGCAAAATAAAGATTGCAAAATAAATGGTAATAGAAATAGCAAGTTGATATGAAAATAATATGATGGAAGATAGACCTGGGGGGCATAGGTTTCACTAGTTGCTTCTCTCAAGATAGAAAATTCTATGATGGGTGAACAAATTACTGTCGAGCAATTGATAGAAAAGCGAATACTTATGAGAATATCTAGGCATGATCATGTATATAGGCATCACGTCCGCGACAAGTAGACCGAAACGATTCTGCATCTACTACTATTACTCCACACATCGACCGCTATCCAGCATACATCTAGAGTATTAAGTTCATAAGAACAGAGTAACGCATTAAGCAAGATGACATGATGTAGAGGGATAAACTCAAGCAATATGATATAAACCCCATCTTTTTATCCTTGATGGCAACAATACAATACGTGCCTTGCTACCCCTGCCATCATTGGGAAAGGACACTGCAAGATTGAACCCAAAGCTAAGCACTTCTCCCATTGCAAGAAAGATCAATCTAGTAGGCCAAACCAAACTGATAATTCGAAGAGACTTGCAAAGATAACCAATCATGCATAAAAGATAATTGTTCATAGATAAGCTTGATCATAAACCCACAATTCATCGGATCTCGACAAGCACACCGCAAAAAGGATTACATCGAATAGATCTCCAAGAGAATCGAGAAGAACTTTGTATTGAGATCCAAAGAGAGAGAAGAAGCCATCTAGCTAATAACTATGGACCCGAAGGTCTGTGCTAAACTACTCACAAATCATAGGAGAGGTTATGGTGTTGATGTAGAAGCCCTCCGTGATTGATTTCCCCTCCAACAGAGCGCCGAAAAAGGCCCCAAGATGGGATCTCACGGGTACAGAAGGTTGCGACAGTGGAAATAGGGTTTCGTGGTGCTCCTGGATGTTTTCGGGGTATATGGGTATATATAGGAGGAAGAAGTACGTCGGTGGAGCTGTGAGGGGCCCATGAGGATGGGGGCGCGCCTACCCCCCTGGGCGCGCCCTCCTACCTCGTGGCCTCCTCGCTTCTTTCTTGACGTCCACTCAAAGTCTCCTGGATCACGTTTGTTCCAAAAATAACTCTTCTGAAGGTTTCATTCCGTTTAGATTCCGTTTGATATTCCTTTTCTGCGAAACACTGAAATAGGCAAAAAAAAACAACAATTTGCACTAGGCGTTTGGTTAGTAGGTTAGTCCCAAAAATAATATAAAAATGTAAATTAAAGCCCATTAAACATCCAAAACAGATAATATAATAGCATGGAACAATAAAAAATTATAGATACGTTGGAGACGTATTAGTAGCACAACACTCTTTTATAATATGTCTATATACATCTGTATGTGGTAGTCCATTTGAAATCTCTAAAAGGACAAATATTTAGGAATAGAGGGAGTATCTTATAACATCCAATATACTCACATATTAGATGAATTAACATCTTATATTATGGGCCGGAAGGAGTTTAGTGCATTCTTACAAATTATCGGTTGATTAACTGCTGCTGTATCCAGGGGTTACAGTTAGTTTGAGCTAGTTTGGGCTTAAATAGCCCTAAAGTATATCTAAACATGAGGGCTAGTTTGAGCTAGTTGCATCTATAAACCACCCAAAAAAACTATCCAACCCAAGAGGTGCTAATTGGAGCTAGTTCTCCTAGTGCATTTATTGTCAATCTAACCCTGCCATCCAAACAACTCTTTGGATGGAATTAGTTCAGGGTTAGTAATGAGCTAGAAACTAAATCTAACCTCTAGCTAAGTTGAGTATCCAAACAGGGTTGTGTTGTTGTTACTGCTGCTGCTCTTCTACGTATATCTAGACATCATTAGAATATTAATGTAACACTCTTCCCTGTTGCTATGTAGCCTATGATTGCATATTTAGACATTAAGTACAATGCATGTTGCTATGTAGCCTCAGATATATTACATATGGCCCTAGTTAACCTAACGATAAATGGGTTGCAGATATATTCAGTTAAAAGTCCGATTCACCGATTAGTCCCTTATCAGCCGCCGGCCTATATGGTACCAGTTACCGATATCCTGAACACTAAGCAAATATAAGCCATGGGATGAAACTAACCTCGATGGAAAACAGAAGTCAGTCCCAAAATTGTCCTATGTAGGTACATTGAGAAGCATGTTAAGCAAAACAGTTCATACTTGCACATATAGAACATCACGTTGTGAATAACTGGAATAAACAAGGCATACTACGAACAATCAAAGATAGCATTTGAAACTAGACATATGCTAACTACAAACAACCAAAAAATCAAAAAACTTTGAAAGAGGCATATGCTAGCTATAACAGGCTTACAGCAAGCAAATATATGCATTCCTATCGGTATATTTAAAACTAGATTGATGAAATGTACTGCACAGTAAATAATTGCACATATAGAGCATCACATTGTGAACAACTGAAATAAACAAGGCATACTGCAAACAACCAGATATAGCAATTAAAACTGGACATATTCTCATTACACTACAAAAGGGACTCGACAAAATAAATCATGGGTTTCCCCTGTGAAGAGGCATGACAAAACAAATCATGGGTTTCCTCACTTGTCATAGATGGTCTCGTTCCCGTGGGAAGAGCACGGACCCTGGATGCGCTCCATGTTGTCGCAGATGGGCTCCTTCCCCTTGGAAGAGCACAGCTGTAGGGTGCCCTCCCTGATGTCGCAGACGGGCGCTTTCCCCTTGGAAGAGCAGATGGGCTCTTTCCCCTTGAAAGAGCTGGAGAGGGTGCCCTCCTCATGGTCGCCGTCGATGAGGTCTGACTTGGAAGCTATGGATCCCAAGCCAGTGTCGCAGAACGTGTCCTTCAGAAATGACAAAAGGGGCTCGATGGCAATGTAGAATGGCAAATTGTTGACAACAAGCGAGAGGAGATCAGCGGCGGGGCCATGGATGAGATTGACGGCGGTTGAACCCGAGGGGTTGGGTGTGGGCCACTTAACCTGTGACATAGCCCTCCTTTGGCCGTCGTTGTTGATGACATCAATGTCGTAGCCGGCGGATGAGACATGCTCGCATACTCTAGCCCGCTGCTTGAGTGCCTGCTGCCAGTAATGGTCGTCAGCTTCCTCGGCGACGTCGGGCGAAGAGACCGCTATACACCTCTTTTGGGTCAGTCGCTCCTCGAGCTCCACGGGAAGCGTAGCCGGGCTTAGGCTGCAACGCTCTGGAGTGGGGGATGGGGATGGGGATCTGTGGGAAAGGGGGCGTTTGGCAGGCGTCATCTAAGAAACTCGGGGCGCCCTAGGTATGGAGATTGGTGGGTAAGCTGCACGGGCAAACCGGCAGATGTTGACAATGGTGGCCTTGCGGCAGCGGCGGCGACAGCGGCGGCGGCGACCTTGCTAGGGTTTCGAGAGAGGGAGGGGGGTGTGTGCGCGCGCACGCCCGAGAAGGTTTTGGTGTGTGTGTGTGTGTGTGGAGGGGGCATGGGGTGTTTGAGGAAATGACGTGTGTACTGAAAATTTTACTACGCGGGAGTCAAACGCGGGATTGAAATGCCGTGCTATTGAAATTTTTGATGATAGTGCATCGCACACGGTCCGGAGATAACAACCGTGTGTTATGAAACAGAAAAACCCTTGAGGCGGGCAGATATTTTCTAGGGATGCAGGTGGGATTGGGAACAAGAAACATCGCACACGGTCCGGAGATAACAACCGTGTGTTATGAAACAGAAAAACCCTCGAGGCAGGAAGATATTTTTGAGAGGGGGAGCCTCATGGAGCCCAATGTACTATGCGGATGTGTGCATGACAGGTGCACCGACATGGCACACGATTAGTTTGAGTGAACCGTGTCTGTTGCGTCATCCGACTTATCTAATGTTCATAAATTTGGCGAAAAATGACGTGGGAGAGGGTCAGAACACGAACACACTTGCATGTGGACCAAATTTATGTATCAAAAGGGTGGTTTAATTTTCAAATACCAAATGCAACTTCGATGTGGCACCTCTCTCGCAAAGTGCACTGTATTGCTTGCCCCCCACCCCCCTCGTGTCGGCACGAAGGGAATAAGCTATGAATGCATACCCCTCCCCCCCAACCGAGGTTCACCCTAACAAAGTGCGAAGTAGCTAGCAGCCCCCCTCCTCCCTCGTGTCGGCATGAAGGGAATCCTAAGCTATGAATGCATCCCCCCAACC
>NC_041388.1:289283434-289332893 GCF_002162155.2 Triticum dicoccoides
GTGCAAAGTAGCACCCCCCCCCCACACACACACTTTCAGTCGGCGGGCCAGAGAGGCATATATATCACCAACATGGATCGTAAAATGGACCAAGAATAATCCACCTTGGTCGTACAACCTCTCTCTTGTTGTTGGTCAAAGTGATGGCCATCCATGCGACCCCGGAGATGCGCTAGCTCGCCAATAATCATGCAAGTAGCTAGTCCCCGAAAACAACCACTGCATGCATGTGGCCCAAACATATGTATGGATAGGTGTGTTTTTAGTAAAAATGGAACAACTTTGATGTGGCACCGTGATTTTGAACTAGAAATCCCCAGACTGAGTGAGGGTTAGGTTGACGATGCATATGTATGTTACACCACACTTCAGGCCAACGACGGGGATTCATGCATGCATGCATAGTATATGCGCTCAAACTTAATTAGGTCTGAATCTCACCATGACCTATACTACGATAACACGAACCAAATGAAGAATCCGCCATGGTAACCTATCTTGTTGTTGGTCAGGTGATCATGGATGCCCATGCGGGCCCACGAATATATAGGCTTGTCGCCGATAACCACACGAGGGAGTGTACCGTTCGAAGGCAACCACTACATGCATATGTATGGAGGTGATGCATACATGCATGTTTGAATACACAACATTGATATGGCACGTGTGTCAAAAATCGTATACTATCTCCCCACACAGAGCGAGATCGGTTCAGGATGTGTCGTTGTACTAGCCTCTTCGACTCGATGGGTGGGATTCATGCATACACATGCATGCGTGTGTGCTCAAGCTATATCATGCATGTCATCCCAGAGCAAAAATAATAATCCCCTCCTAAGTCAAATTAACCTCTCTTATTGTCAGACAAAAAGTAGTGATGGACCAAGCGGGCCCGCAAATGGAAAGCATCGATATCGCCGATAACCGCTTAAGTCGGTGTGAGAGGACAACCACCACCGCTTTGCATGTGAGGCAAACATGTATATGTTGAATTCCCAAAATGCACAACTTTGATGTGCTAGATGCCTCAAAAACTGTAAACCATGCACCCACACAGAGCGAGGTTCATATCAAGCGTACTACATATGATGGTCCCCTTTCCCCCTCTTCACCACATACTATATGCTCCTGCCGTAATATATGTAACCCAAAAGAATCCTCATCGATGGTGAAATTAATTAACCTCTCCCAATGTAGGTCAAAGTGATGCATGCATGCGTCGATGATGGCCTCGTGGGTCCATAGATGGAAGCGTCACACGTGAGTGTCCTAGATAGGATATGCATGTGGCCCAAAAAGGTGTTGTGTGATGTTTGAATAACCAATTTCACAATTTTGATGTGGCACGTGCCTCAGAAACCAAAAAGTCCCAACATTGAGTAAGGTGTACTTGTTCATGGACGCGTACATATAGTATATATGCTAGTCCCCCGCCACCTCTTCGACGCGTACTATATACCACCATAACACAAACAAAAAAGATTCCACCTTGCTGGTCAAATTAACCTCACTGTCGGATGTTCGTCAAAGTGATGGACGACGACCTCGCGGGCCCATAGAAAGCGTCACACGCGAGTATCGAGTGTCGTGTAGGACAGCCATCAACTGCATGTGGCCAAAACATTTATGTATGACAGGGTTGTGTAATGTTTTAAATAATGAGTTCACGACTCTGATGTGACACCGGCCTGCCTAACAAAACTGTCGGGTTTCGGGTTCCAGCAAACCCTTGAGGTTCAAACACCGGGGTGCGCGCGGAGATCTCTCCCCTACCGATCTACGTCTGATCCTCTCGTGCGGACTAAGATGAAAGTGATGAACAACACAAGGGACACGATGTTTATACTGGTTCGGGCCACCGTTGTGGTGTAATACCCTACTCCAGTGTGTGGTGTGGTGGATTGCCTCTGGGGCTGATGATGGACAGTACAAGGGAAGAACAACCTCACGAGAGGTGTTCTTGAGCTGGTGCAATGAACTGCTAGGGTTAGTTCAGTCGCCTCTCTCTCTCTCTCTCTTTGTTATGATTCTACCAGATTTCCAGTCGTCCCCTCCTTCTGTGGTGGCTAGCTCTATTTATAGAGGCCCTGGGCCTCTCCCCAAATAATGAGCGGGAAGGGCGCCGACAATTTGCCATTTCGAAGGGGAACATCTACTACAAGTTATACTGACCAAAGGTGGTCTTCGGCTGCCAAAAGCACTGGCGATGACGCCGTCTTGGGCTCCACGGTGACCTCCGTCCTGTCGTCCGGCTGGTCTTCGTCGCGTTGCACCGGAATGGTAACCTTTGCCTGATGCCTTGGCCTGTGCTTGCCCCCTTTGCACCAAAGGGGAAACAAGGACACTGCGCAGACCGGCGCCCGCCTGGTCTCGATCGTCATGGCTTGCGTCATGGGTTCCTCGCGAGGTACCCCTGCCTTGATCTCTCTGCCTCCTCGCGAGCATGCCTAATGAGGCTGCCTCTGAGGAAGGTTCATGTCGTCCGCCCCGTGAGGCTTGGCCCCTCGCGAGGGTCTTGAGCTTGAGCTGATGAAGATGGGCCGTGCTGGGCCCCCGCATGAGCCACGCCGCAGACCGCAGGCAGGCAAGTCTGGGGACCCCCGTTCCCAGAATGCCGACAGTAGCCCCCGGGCCCAAGGCGCGTGCGAGCTTGGCTTAGCAGAGAAGCGAAGGGGCAAGCGCAAAGCGTCGCGGGCCCTAACAGCCTGCGGCCTTGGGCGCCGTGTGGCGGTTGGTTGGGCGTGGGCGTGGGCGTCTGCACTTCCCACGACGCCTCGGCAACTGCATGACTGACAAAGGGGGGGGGGCTGGCCAGGCTTACTTGCCCCGCTCTCGTCCGTCTTGCCCTAGATCCCCTTTCTTGTTCTCCTTCCTCTTGCTCCCGAAATCCTCCAGATCCGTCTCAATCCTTCGCATTTGGCATGCCATGGCGCCTCGCAAGTCCCCGGCTGATGCTTGGTACTCGCCGGCCCTGGATTCCCCGAATTTGTCGGAGAAGAACCTCGCCCTCAGGCGCCTGATGACGATGGTGCAGGGCAGCGAGGGAGCGACTGTGCTCAAGGTCGGCTCCGATCAGCCTGAGGGCAAGGGGAGCACCTTCTACCCGTTCTTCGTGAGCGCCATTGTCGCTGGTCTGGTGCCTCCTTTCTCCGAGTTCTTCCATGCCGTTCTTCGCCAATACAACCTGCAGGCTCTGCATCTCCACCCCAACTCTGTCCTTCTTCTGGCGATTTTCGCCTACTATTGCGAGGCTCATGTTGGTGTGAAGCCCTCGGTGACCTTGCTACACCACTTTTTCTCCCTCCGGGTTTCTGGTGCTCAGGTCTCCGCATTCGTGAGCTTCATTGCATATTCCAGCTCCAACGCCATCTCGAAGCCTGGGAAGAGGATTGAAGGCTACCGGAGCAACTGGGTCATGATGGATGTTGGGCGCCTCCACCCTCGTCTGGTATTGCCCATGGGGCAACCTAAGTCCGTTGATGCATGGTCCCGTGCAGAGCTCGTCGACCCTCGCGCGAAGGCGGTGTTGAGGAGGATGAACGCGGACCTGAGACCAAGCAACTCGGAGGCGGCGAAGCTAACCGGGGCCATGCTCCTGAGGGAGTTCTTGGAGCACCGGGTGGCTCCGCTCCAGGAGCACCTACTCCCACTGTGGAGGCTTGGAGGAGCAGACGCCGCCCTGCGCCTGAGCTCGGAGGCCCTGGCCGACGAGGATCTGGCTGCGGCCCTCCATTCCTTGGTTGGGGGAGACGTGGCGAGCCCGGTGGGCGCCCCCGTCCCCCTGTTCCTTCATGACGACTAGGAGCTGGTGGTGAACGCCATGCCCACCTTCAACGGTGAGGGGCTGGTGCCCGCGGCAGCTCCCGAAGATCTGGCGGTCTTGGCGATGGTGAACTTGTCCTCCGGCAGCTCCAGTGGGGAAGAGGAGGAAGAAGAGGCGGAGGAGGAAGCGTCCGACTCGGAGGAGACTGGCGAGGATTGGGGAGAGTCCTTCCCTCGGCGCAGGTCCCAGGCCCTCCGCTCCATGCCGGACGATGACGAGGCCGGTGCCAGGTGAGGAAAGGAGGGCTCTTCCTCGGTCACGAGGAAGGGCAAGTCGAGCCTGGTTCCCCCAGGGTCTGCTCTGGTCCCTAGGGGGTCCAAGGCCAGCTCCATCCCTCCTGACGTGCCTTCTGCTTCCGGGCCCCCAAAGGCTGACCCCCGCCGCAGGCTCTCGGGCTTCAAGTTTGGCCGGAGGTTGCTTGATTCCACGGACGACGTCCAGTAAGTGCTCGATTCGTGCTCTGCTTGGTTTCTGCCACTGAGGCTTGACGTTTGCGCTCTTTTACCAGGCCGGCACCTGCGGCCAAGAGGTTGAAGGAGGCTCCTGCGGCCCTGCTTGGGGCGAATCCGTCTGCCGGGGCGACGCCTTCGGCTGTTGGGGGAGAGGACGGTGAAGCCTGCGCCTCTCCGACCCAACCGCCCTCGCGAGGCTGACTGGGGCACCCCGGCGAGGAGACAACCCTCGTGGCCCCGCTGGACCTGGAGTCGTCTGTGCCCGATGCTGTGGCCGTGGCGGCCAAGGCTTAGGAGGTCCTTTCCTGCCAAGATGTGGCCACGCTGCCATCTTCTCCGCCTGCTCCACAGGTTCTTGTCTCTTCTGCTCCCTCCGCCGCTGGCCTGGACCAGGTTGCCAACGAGCTGAGCCAATTGTGGGAGGATCTCCTGAGCGCGGACCCCCGTGTGGTGGCCGGGCGCCTGGAGTTGGCCTCTGGCTGGGCTAGTTCTATTGCCTCCGTCCGAGCGGTGTTGAGCCAGGCCGTGTCGTCCTCCGACGAGGAGAGGCAGGCCGCCAACCAAGCCAAGGCCGCTCGCGATGCTGCCCTGGGCGACGTCGCAAATGCCCAGGGCCGCTGCAAGACGCTTGAGGCCGAGCTGCAGGGCCTGCGCAATGAGCTCGCCGAGGAGGTGCGCAGCCGCCAGGAGAAGGAGAAGGAGATGAAGGCTAGGGAGGCCGCCGCCAAGGACCGGGACGTGAAGCTTGATGTCCGCCACAGCCGACTGGAGACGCTGGAGCGGTCGCTGAAGGCGGAGAGGACCGAGCTGGACGCCAAGGCAAAGGTCCTGACGGAGGACCGGGCGGCCTTCGCGGAGCTGGAGAAGAAGGCTCGAGGCATACTGAAGACGTTGTATGAGAGCGGCCTGGAGGAGCCGTTGGCTGGTGCGGAGGATGGCCCCGCCAAGCTGCTCCCCTTCCTGGTTGATGCGCTCGAGGACGTCGCAGACGGCCTTGGCCCCACGGCCGAGGCCGAGGCGCGTGCCCTGTCTTCTGCAGCGCTGACGCGTGTCCTCAGCCATGTCTACCTGCGCGACCCCAACGTCGACTTCGACAGCCTGCTGGAGCCCGTGAGAGGCGACCGTGCCACTGCCGCCGCTGAGGCCGTGAGGGGCCGAGCCAAGGTTTTGCTGGGGAAGTTCCGCTCCCCCAGCATCCTGCCCGGGCGCGGTGCTGCCGGCCTTGCGACCTCGAGCGGAGAAACCGTCCAGCGTGACTCCACCACCGGTGACGGCGTTACTGGGGAGTGATTCCTTCGCGACTTCCATCCTGTTTTATTCCTGCACATGCACCATGCCTCGCGGAGGCGTTAAAACTTGTGTTTGGCATTGTGGAACAATCTTATGGCTTGTAATATTTGCTTTGAATTTCCCGGAATTTGCATTTTCCTCTCCTACTTGTTTACGCTCTACGTAGGCAGGGCCCGGCCTCGCGCGTACCTCACCCAGCGTTAACCCCGACCGGAAACCAAGGACGGGGCTAAGGAGTGAGGGGCTATGTGGCAAGTTAGGCTCTTGAGTCGTGATGCTCAGGAGTCCCCCTTGACGCGCGAGCAACAAGTAGGGAAGGGGGAGCGAGGAGTGGATTGATCGTTCTACGTCGGCAGGGCCCGGCCCCGCGCGTACCTCACCCAGCGTTATCCCCGACCGGAAACCAATGACGGGACTAAGGAGTGAGGGGCTATGTGGCAAGTTAGGCTCCTGAGTCGCGATGCTCAGGAGTCCCCCTAGACGCTCAAACGGGTTTCATACCTTGGCTCCGCTTGGGGAGTGGCGCGCGACGACCAGGTCCAAGGGACCTGGCTGGGTGGCGTGCGCTCGGGCGAGGCCCGGGCGTAGCCCTCGTGTCCAGCCCCCTCGCGTGGCACTCCCGAGGAGAGGCGTTGCGATGGTGCCGGACACTGAGCTCTGGGCTCCCTGAGGTTGGTACGGCCATGGGCCGCCCTTAGTTGTTTATCACCAGCGCGGAGCATAGCGCTTCCGTATGTGTACGGGCATAGCCGCTCCCCGGCAGTGTCATCAGCCAGCGCGGAGCATGGTGCTTCCACTGGTGCGTGGGAGGGGGCTCCCCTCCGGGAGGAGCCCCCGAGGCGTGTACAGCCCCGCCCTGACACGTGGCCGGCACGGTAGGGCTAGGAGAGGTGTATCTGGGCACCCGTGAGCCAGCGCGGGACTCACGAGGCCCTACCTCGAGGCGGGTTGTGCCTGGCTCTGGGCCTTTATCGATTGGTGTGTTCCTGCAGGGTTGTTAGAATGCAAATGCTCTACATCCTCAGGTCCCAGCCCCCGAGCAAGCTCAGCCACCACTGGTATGACAGGTCGTGATGCCGTGGGTCAAGGCCAGGGGGTGAGGGCTGGAGAGCCAGTAAGAGCCCATGAGCCGTGATGCTCAGGCGCCCCCCTTTTAACGTGCAACCGCTTTGCACGACGACAAGCAGTAGGTGATAATTATGGGAATCAGATTAAGCATGAAAGAGCAACTTCATCCTAGGGTAAACGCTGGAAAAGCAACTGCCGCTGGGTCGGGCCCGAGCGGTGTGGGGATGATGCAGCCCGAGGGGCGCCCCCAACAGGGTAAGTAAAGAGCATAACCAAAATGGATACATGCCGCGGGGATGGACCCACGCGGCCTGGGAATGGTGCAGCCCTGTGGGTGCTCCCAGCTGAAAGTAGAACTCTGAAAGACGTCACCTGGTGTTGTTGAAGACGAAGTGATGCTGAGGAAGTGAGCGATGCGCGGTGAAGACGTCGGCCCTCATGAGCCCCCAGGCCCTGGGGCCTCGGGAGGCTCTGGTGACACGTGCAGGTCTTCGGGGATCATCGCCACCTCCGCCAGTACCGCGCGATGCCTGACCTCCCGAGCCTCCAGAATGCTCCTCAACAGGCGCTGATGTGCAGCGACCGCACTCGGCAGGCCGAAGGGCATGCGAACGTAGCTGTGGGGTGGTCCCACGCAGCGCCCTACGGCCGAAGGCCATAGGCGCTCCTGGGACGCAGCTCGGTTGAGCCCTGGTATGTTGACGCAGACACGCAATCCTCCATTCTCGCCTGGATGCGGGGCCACGGCAGGTAAGCGGCGGCGGCTGCCGCGCATGACTCTGGACTCTTGTAGCTCTTGGGTGTTCCTTGCGACGAACTCCTGAGGGTTTTGTCTCCTTTGACTTCTACCTTTTTGAGGGAAGCATGCCTGAAAGCACCCCTCCAAGTGGTGCCTGAGCGCCTCCCCCACGACCTTGGCAAGGTCGGTGGCTCTCCAAGAGAGAGCCCCCAAGCCTTGCCTGAGGAGGGTGCTGGGCGCGCCTTCCTATGCACGAGAGGGCGGCGCTCCCTGATCGGGCGCGAATCTTGACGCAATACCTCCGGAGGTGCCTGCTTCCTTGTGGCTCTGCCAGGTGAGGTCTTCTTCTTCTTGAGGGTCACCTCGGGAGGCCCCCCACTCCTACGATCTGGGTCTTCGATTGCTGCGGGTTGGAACGTACGCTCGAGCGAGCACACTGCGTCCCTTTCTTCACAGGGTACGGTGATGACTCCACCGCTTCCTGGCATCTTGAGGACATTGTAACCATGGTGATTCACTGCCACAAACTTGGCTAGGGCTGGGTACCCGAGGATGGCGTTGTACGGCAGGCGGATGTGAGCGACATCGAAGTCGATGAGCTCGGTGCAGTAGTTGTTGCGTTGCCCGAAGGTGACCAGAAGGCGAACCTGCCCAATTGGAACAGTGGAACCATCGGTGACTCCTGAGAAAGGCTTGGTCGGCTGAAGCTGGTCGTATGGCACTTGGAGATTGTCGAACGTCTCGACGGACAGGATGTTGAGTCCTGCCCCGCCATTGATGAGGGTCCTGGTGACCTGCACGTTGCTGATGACTGGGGAGCAAAGCATCGGGAGGACTCCTGTCGTTGCCGCACACTTGAGCTGGTCTGCGGAACTGAATGTGATCACGCACGAAGACCACCTGAGAGGGCGCGTGGCCTCAAGCTTGGGAAGGACTACATTCACCTCACGAGCAAACTGCTTGAAGATGCGTTGTGAGGCTGGGGCCTGGGCGCCGCCCAAGATGCAAGCAATTGCACGCGGCTCTTGGAAGCCCCCAGCCCCATCATCTTGGTGTTGGTCTTCGTTCCTCCTTGGTGGAGGCAGCAGAGGAGGGAGTCCTGCGTTGCTGTGGGGACGGTCCTCACGAGGCTGGTCCCTCCAGCCTCCCTCGCGAGGCTGGTCCTGCCAGCGGTCCTCGCAAGGGCGGTCACGCCATCCTTGGCGAAGGCCACGGTCTTCCCATCATCCACCGCCTCTTCCTCCTCCTCGGCCATAGCCCCTGTCATTGAGCTCTGGGCGTTGGCCGATTCGCCCATCTCGCACGGCTCTGAGCTCTTGACATTCATTGGTGTTGTGGGTGTGGAGGTCGTGGTACACGCAGTACCGTCCACCCTTGGATGACTCAGGCTGATCCCTGCCTTGCTTGGTGTCCGGTTCCGTTGCTAGCACGGCAGCCCCCTTGCGCTTCACGTCCTTGGCCTTGAGCTTCTTTTCTTCCAGGTCGGCTGCCGGGAGCTCGAGGAGGGAGAGACGCCCTTCCTCAGCCCTGGCGGACTTGGTCGCCAAGTTGAACAGCTCCAGGGATGTGCACAGGTCTTCATGGATTGCTAGCTCTTCCTTCATCTTGACGTCGTGCACGCCGTCGGAGAAGGCTGGGATGATGGCTTCTTCAGTCACCTTGGGGATCTTGAGGCGAGCGTAGTTGAAGCACTGGATGTACTTCTGCAGGGTTTCTCCTGGCTGTTGCTTGATGCGGCGCAGGTCGCTCACGGCCGGGGGCCGGTCGCGAGTGCCCTGGAAGTTGGTGATGAAGCGGGTGCGCATCTCGCTCCAGGAGGAGATCGTGCCGGGAGCCAGGTTCAGGAGCCAGGTGCGGGCGCCGTCCTTGAGCGCCATGGGGAACCAATTCGCCATGACCTTTTCGTCTCCGTTGGCAGCTACGATGCCCAGCTCGTAGAGCTGCAGGAACTCCATGGGGTCCACTGTGCCATCGTAGTGGGGAGGGAGGTTAGGCTTGCACTTGCATGGCCATGTGACACCGTGCGGCTCGGGGTGAAGGCGAGGCAGCCCGCCGTGGCCACCGACGCCCTTTGCTGGTGTTGGACTCGTTCTTGCGGGTCACCACGCGCCGCCACTGGGAGCAGCGTGGGGTTTTGTCATGGAGGCGCTGGGGCGCGATCTTGGCGCGCCGGCGCTGGGAGCGTGCGAGCACCTTCCCGGGGACGTGGGATCTCTTGGCAGCTCCCTTCTTGCTGCGCATGCGCCAGACGTGGAGGGTCTCGCCCTGGGGCTGCGCGCCTTGGAGCCAAGGCACCTTCTTGGGGAGGAGGCGGCGGAGGCGCCTCCTGATCCTCGCCCCGTGCACGGGACGGAGGGCGAGGCAGCGAGAGGGACCGCAAGGGGAGCCCCATGTGGCACTGACGAGCTCGGTGATGCGGGCGAGCCAGTCCTCATAGAGGTCGTCGACGGGGCGATAGTGCAGGAGCTCCCGCGCCACGAGCAGTGAGGCGTGCGCATCCATGGGTGCGCGATGGGCGTGGGACGACGAGCCAGCTAGAGTCAGCGACGTCGTGGCGGTGCGGCTGTCCCGCCGCACCGAGGGGTGCTGGGACGAGGCCTGCTGCTCGTTCCCCGCCGGGGTGGTGGCAGCATTGGCGGCGGGCGATGGGGAACGACGAGGGGGGCCGCCGACGGGCGCCGTCTGGGCGACACGAGCGGCGTGAGCAGCTCGACGCTCGGCGCGAGCCCGACGAGCGCCAGCCATGGACACGACGGAAGATCACACGCGAACAGCGGAAGGAAGATTCTGGCGCACCCCTACCCGGCGCACCAAATGTCGGGTTTCGGGTTCCGGCAGACCCTTGAGGTTCGAACACTGGGGTGCACGCGGAGATCTCTCCCCTACCGATCTACGTCCGATCCTCTCATGCGGACTAAGATGAAAGTGATGAACAACACAAGGGACACGATGTTTATACTGGTTCGGGCCACCGTTGTGGTGTAATACCCTGCTCCAGTGTGTGGTGTGGTGGATTGCCTCTGGGGCTGATGATGGACAGTACAAGGGAAGAACAGCCTCGCGAGAGGTGTTCTTGAGCTGGTGTGATGAACTGCTAGGGTTAGTTCAGTCGCCTCTCTCTCTCTCTCTCTCTTTGCTATGGTTCTACCAGATTTCCAGCCGTCCCCTCCTTCTGTGGTGGCTAGCTCTATTTATAGAGGCCCTGGGCCTCTCCCCAAATAATGAGCGGGAAGGGCGCCAACAATTGGCCATTTCAAAGGGGAACATCTAGTACAAGTTATCCTGACCAAAGGTGGTCTTCGGCTGCCAAAAGCACTGGCGATGACGCCGTCTTGGGCTCCACGGTGACCTCCGTCCTGCCGTCCGGCTGGTCTTGGTCTCGTTGCACCAGAATGGTAACCTTTACCTGATGCCTTGGCCTGTGCTTGCCCCCTTTGCACCAAAGGGGAAACAAGGACACTACGCAGCCCGGCGCCCGCCTGGTCTCGATCGTCATGGCTTGCGTAACGGGTTCCTCGCGAGGTACCCCTGCCTTGATCTCTCCGCCTCCTCGCGAGCCTGCCTGATGAGGCTGCCTCTGAGGAAGCTTCCTGTCGTCCGCCCCGCGAGGCTTGGCCCCTCGCGAGGGTCTTGAGCTGATGAAGATGGGCCGCGCTGGGCCCCCGCATGAGCCACACCGCAGGCAGGCAAGTCTGGGGACCCCCGTTCCCAGAATGCTGACAAAAACGGCCAACCCACACGGTGGCTCACAACTCATAGTGTACTGCGAGCCACCCGCCACCCCCAGATGCACACACCCGCACACACACACACCGTGAATCTACCGCAACTATGATGCATGTTAAATTAATTATTCCGTGGTGAACATACATGTTACCAAATGAGGGACGTTTTAATTTCAAAAAAAACACAGAGATTATTAAGACGTTTTAGTACATTGATTGATTGATTTCCTACGGGTATAATGTGCAAAAATCAAATTTGAGCTACATGCACACGTGATAGTGCACCTAAATGGATTTCAAAAACACATGTGTCTCACTGGGTGCATGTTTACTCCCCGTACAACAAATTTCAAACATTGAGAATCTTGATTTTTAAATTCTAGTACATCCAAAACTTATTTGAAGTTCATGAAACTTATTGTGTTGTCATATGGACACCAATAGAAAGTGGCATTGCACTTTCTTTGGTCAAATTTGAGACCAGTTTTGATGTAATATTTATCTAATTACAGATGGGAGATTATTAATAATTGGGAACCAATATCCCAAATGGATTATTTATTTGAACCGTGAGCGTTAGACCAACAATGGATACGTGCCATGCTTCGGTTAAGCAATAAAGCGGCAGCATTAATCATCTAAATAGAAAAACAATATACGTGCCGCCGCGCGACCCATGTGGCATGCGAGCAGGCGTGATTTGATGGGACACGTCCGCCTTGCAGGCAGATGGGGAGGTGTGCATGCAGGTGTGTGAATTGACGGAGGCGTGCTCGCTGCACAGTGTTATCAGGAGGCGTACGAGTAGCTGTCTGAAACTTTGGTAGGCATGCCAGCAGTCCGGTGCGCATGCTCACCGGGAGGCGAGCCATCGGTTTGACTGTCGCCCGCCTCTCTCCCACAACTCCCACTACTCCATATTAATGGTGCGCCCGAGCGGCCGCACCCCCATCCTCGCTACACACACACAATCCTCTCTCTCCGCTTGCATCCTCGACGCCGCTCTTAGTCCTCAAAGCCGCCAGTGTATGAGGATGCCGCCGAAGCACCTCATCGGAGGGAGTGGTGATGCCGGGGCTGCTAAAGCACCGGAGCACGACATGGAGATGGAGACAGAGGTTGCCATCATTGCCGGTGAGTTATGTTGCACCCTGACATCGTCGACGGCGTCGAGCTTCCATAGCCAGAGGCAGAGTTCCACACCGACTCCGACGATCACTCCGGCGACGACTCCGACGATGACGGATAGCTGGTTAGTCATCTATACCCATTTATGTGTCAAATAGATCATAGGGTTTCTCTGGTTACTCCTGCCTCCCCCTTTTTGGAATAGAAATCTTATGGTTATGTTCTCCCAATCCATGAAATCTGAGTAAGTTTCGTTAGATCCATGTAGTGTATTGATTGTTTGAATGGTACATGTGATAAGTGATTAGTTGTTTTATCCGTTCAAATGATTTCTGCTAGTAATCCGACTAGGGTTAGTGTTCGTGCTAATAATTTCTAGCCAGGGCTTGACAATTGATTTTGAATGACCTACATATGCTTGTGCCATTATTTTCTTCAAGATTAGTCTGTACATAGACGACTGCGCTTAAAAATCGAACCATAATCTCTGGATATGTATAAATAAATAGCCATAAATTCCTAATCCTACTTCACGGTATGTAATCATTGATTTGATGCCAAATTTGTTTTACTCTTTGTATAGGTGCTTGTCGGACCACAGGTTCCGGCAAAACCCTCGAGGTTCGAACACTAGGGTGCGCGTGAAGGTTTTCTCCCTATCGATCCATGCCCTAGCTCGCTAAGATCTCGTGGATGAACTCCACGAACTAGCAACACAAACACACAAGATTTATACTGGTTCGGGCCACCGTTGTGGTGTGATACGTCTCCAATGTATCTATAATTTTTGATTGCTCCATACTATATTATCTACTGTTTTGGACTATATTGGGATTTATTTTCCACTTTTATATTATTTTTTGGGACTAACCTATTAACCGGAGACCCAGCCCATAATTGATGTTTTTTGCCTATTTCAGTGTTTCGAAGAAACGGAATATCAAACAGAGTCCAAACGGAATAAACCTTTCTGGAACGTGATTTTCTTCCCGAATATGACCTAGGAGACTTGGACCCTATGCCAAGGAAGCTTCGAGGTGGGCACGAGGTAGGGGCGCGCCCTATACCCCCAGGTGCGCCCCCCACCCTCGTGGGCCCACTGAAGCTCCACCGACGTGCTTCTTCCTCCTATATATACCTACGTACCCCCAAACGAACAGATACGGAGCCAAAAACCTAATTCCACCGCCGCAACTTTCTGTATCCACGAGATCCCACCTTGGGGCCTGTTCCGCAGCTCCACCGGAGAGGGCCGTCATCACGGAGGGCTTCTACATCATCATAGCCTCTCCGATGAAGTGTGAGTAGTTTACCTCAAACGTTCGGGTCCATAGTTATTAGCTAGATGGCTTCTTCTCTCTTTTGGATCTCAATACAAAGTTCTCCCCCTCTCTCGTGGAGATCTATTCGATGTAATCTTCTTCTTTTTGCGGTGTGTTTGTTGAGACCGATGAATTGTGGGTTTATGATCAAGTCTATCTATGAATAATATTTGAATCTTCTCTGAATTCTTTTATTTATGATTGGTTATCTTTGCAAGTCTCTTCGAATTATCCGTTTGGTTTGGCCAACTAGATTGGTAGTTCTTGCCATGGGAGAAGTGCTTAGCTTTGGGTTCAATCTTGCGGTGTCCTTTCCCAGTGACAGAAGGGGGAACAAGGCACGTATTGTATCGTTGCCATCGAGGATAACAAGATGGGGTTTATTTCATATTGCATGAATTTATCTCTCTACATCATGTCATCTTGCTTAAAGCGTTACTCTGTTTTTAACTTAATACTCTAGATGCATGCTGGATAGCAGTCGATGAGTGGAGTAATAGTAGTAGATGCAGAATCGTTTCGGTCTACTTGTCACGGACGTGATGCCTATATACATGATCATGCCTAGATATTCTCATAACTATGCTCAATTCTGTCAATTGCTCAACAGTAATTTGTTCACCCACCATAGAATACTTATGCTCTTGAGAGAAGCCACTAGTGAAACCTATGGCCCCCGGGTCTATTCTCATCATATCAATCTCCATCACTTTAATCTTGCTTTGCTTTTTTACTTTGCCTTTTACTTTTCACTTTGAATCTCTATACCAAAAATACCAAAAATATTATATCTATCAGATCTCACTCTCGTAAGTGACCGTGAAGGGATTGACAACCCCTAATCGCGTTGGTTGCGAGTAGCTATCGTTTTGTGCAGGTACGAGGGACTTGAGCGTGGCCTCCTACTGGATTGATACCTTGGTTCTCAAAAACTGATGGAAATACTTACGCTACTCTGCTGCATCATCCTTTCCTCTTTGGGGAAATCCAACGCAAGCTCAAGAGGTAGCAAGAAGAATTTCTGGCGCCGTTGCCGGGGAGTCTATGCAAAAAGTCAACATACCAAGTACCCATCACAATCCCTATCTCTCGCATTACATTAGTTGCCATTTGCCTCTCGTTTTCCTCTCCCCCACTTCACCCTTGCCGTTTTATTCGCCCTCTCTTTCCCAATCTCCTTATCCTTCTCCGCCTCTCTTTTCCGTTTGCCTTTTTCTCGCTTGCCTTTTTGTTTGCTCGTATGTTGGATTGCTTGTTTGTCGCGATGGCTCAACTGAGATTTGGTGATCTTCACCTTAAAAGGTTAGAGGAGATCGAAAACAACGTTAGGAAGTTTATGGTTTTGCAATTTGAGCATAATAATTTCTTTAGAAACGAGCTTAAGGAACAAAAAGGTTTTATGAGTTATATGAATAAAGAGCTTGATGATATGTCTAAATAATTTGATGGTATAAGATCCCAAATTGCTCGTCTAGAAAAGATGACTGCTGAAATTTCGGATATGCAAGCCACCTTAGTCAATAAGATGGCCGCTAAACCGAATTCCTATGAAAATCAAGATGAAGATCTAAAAGTTATTGATGTGTCTCCTATTAAATCTTTGTTTTGCAATATTAATCTTGATGAAACTGAATATGATCTTCCTTTACCTAGAAGGCGTTCTAAAAATTCGGAGTATTTAGACCTTTATGATGAAATTGATGAAAGTGGGATTGAAAGAAATAAAAATCTAGATGTTGCTAAACCCACTATATTGGATTTTAAGGAACTTAATTATGAAAGTTGCTCTTTAATTGATTGTATTTCCTTGTTGCAATCCGTGCTAAATTCTCCACATGCTTATAGTCAAAAGAAAGCCTTCACCGAACATATTGTTGATGCCTTGATGCAATCTTATGAAGAAAAACTTGAGTTGAAAGTTTCTATCCCTAGAAAACTCTATGATGAGTGGGAAACAACTATTAAAATTAAAATTAAAGATCATGAGTTTTATGCTTTGTGTGATTTTGGTGCTAGTGTCTCCACTACCCCCAAAACTTTGTGTGATTTGCTAGATTTCCGCGATTTTGATGATTGCGCTCTAAACTTGCATCTTGCGGATTCTACTATTAAGAAACCTATGGGAAGGATTAATGATGTTCTTAATGTTGTAAATAGGAATTATGTGCCCGTAGATTTCATTGTTCTTGATATAGATTGCAATCCTTCTTGCCCTATTATTCTTGGTAGACCTTTCCTTAGAACGGTTGGTGTGATTATTGATATGAAGGAAGGGAATATTAGATTTCAATTTCCATTAAAAAAGGGCATGGAACAATTTCCAAGAAAGAAAATAAAATTGCCATATGAAACTATCATGAGAGCCACTTATGGATTGCCTACCAAAGATGGCAATACCTAGATCTATCCTCGCTTTTATGCCTAGCTAGGGGCGTTAAACGATAGCGCTTGTTGGGAGGCAACCCAATTTTATTTTTATTCCTTGATTTTTTCTCCTGTTTAGTAATAAATAATTTATTTAGCCTATGTTTTTGTTGTGTTTAATTAGTGTTTGTGCCAAGTAGAACCGTTGGGAAGACTTGGGGAAAGTCTTGTTGAACTTGCTGTAAAAAACAGAAACTTTAGTGCTCACGAGAACTGCTGTCATTTTTATTTGGAGAGTGATATTTATTTAATTATTTTTGCAGATGATTAATAGATAAATTCCTCACGTCCAGACATTTATTTTATAATTTTTGGGGTTCCAGATCTTGCACTAGCAACAGATTACTACATACTGTTCTGTTTTTGACAGATTCTGTTTTCGTGTGTTGTTTGCTTATTTTCATGAATCTATGGTTAGTAAAATAGTTTATAATCCATAGAGAAGTTGGAATACAGTGGATTTAACACCAATATAAATAAAAAATGAATTCATTACAGTACCTTGAAGTGGTCTTTTGTTTTCTTTCTCTAACGGAGCTCACGAGATTTCTATTGAGTTTTGTGTTGTGAAGTTTTCAAGTTTTGGTTGAATTCTTTTGATGGATTATGGAACAAGGAGTGGAAAGAGCCTAAGATTGGGGATGCCCATGGCACCCCCAAGATAATCCAAGGACACCAAAAAAGTCAAAGCTTGGGGATGCCCCGGAAGGCATCCCCTCTTTCGTCCACTTCCATCGGTAATTTACTTGGAGCTATATTTTTATTCACCAACATGATACGTGTTTTGCTTGGAGCGTCTTGTATTATTTGTGTCTTTGTGTTTTAGTGTGCCACAGTCATCCTTGCTGTACACACCTTTTGAGAGAGCCATACATGAATTAAAATTTGATAGAATACTATATGTGCTTCACTTATATCTTTTGAGCTATGTAGTTTTGCTCTATGTGCTTCACTTATATCATTTGAGCGTTATAATTTTGCTCTATGTGCTTCACTTATATCTTTTTGAGCTAAGTAGTTTTTCTCTATGTGCTTCACTTATATCTTTTGAGCGTTATAATTTTGCTCTATGTGCTTCACTTAGATCTTTTAAGAGCACGGTGGTGGATTTGTTTTAAAGAAACTATTGATCTCTCATGCTTCACCTAAATTATTTTGAGAGTCTCTTAATAGCATGGTAATTTGCTTAATAATAACATGCTTGGTATTCAAGATTTGTGAAACTTTCTTTTGAATGTGTTGAATACTATGAGAAGTTTGATACTTGATAATTGTTTTGAGATATGGAGATGGTGATATTAAAGTCATGCTAGTTGAGTAGTTGTGAATTTGAGAAATACTTGTGATGAAGCTTTTGATTCCCGTAGCATGCACGTATGGTGAACCGTTATGTGATGAAGTCGGAGCATGATTTATTTATTGATTGTCTTCCTTATGAGTGGCGGTCGGGGACGAGCGCTGGTCTTTTCCTACCAATCTATCCCCCTAGGAGCATGCGTGTAATACTTTGCTTTGATAACTTCTAGATTTTTGCAATAAGTATATGAGTTCTTTATGACTAATGTTGAGTCCATGGATTATATGCACTTTTCCCATCCTTCCACCATTGCTAGCCTCTCTAATACCGCACAATTTTCGCCGGTATCATACACCTACCATATACCTTCCTCAAAACAGCCACCATACCTACCTATTATGGCATTTCCATAGCCATTCCGAGATATATTGCCATGCAACTTTCCACCGTTCTGTTTATTATGACACACTCCATCATTGTCATATTGCATATCCCGGTACACCGCCGGAGGCATTCATATTGAGTCATATTTTGTTCTAAGTATCGAGTTGTAATTGTTGAGTTGTAAGAAAAATAAAAGTGTGATGACCATCATTATTAGAGCATTGTCCCAGTGAGGAAAGGATGATGGAGACTATGATTCCCCCACAAGTCGGGATGAGACTCCGGACGAAAAATAAATAAAAGAGGCCAAAGAAGCCCCCAAAAAAGGCCATAAAAAAGAGAAAAGGCCCAAATAAAAAATGAGAGAAAAAGAGAGAAGGGACAATGTTACTATCCTTTTACCACACTTGTGCTTCAAAGTAGGACCATGATCTTCATAGTAGAGAGTCTCTCATGTTATCACTTTCATATACTAGTGGGAATCTTTCATTATAGAACTTGGCTTGTATATTTCAATGATGGGCTTCCTCAAATTGCCCTAGGTCTTCATGAGCAAGCAAGTTGGATGCACACCCACTTAGTTTCTTTTTGAGCTTTCATATACTTATAGGTCTAGTGCATCCGTTGCATGGCAATCCCTACTCACTCACATTGATATCTATTGATGGGCATCTCCATAGCCCGTTGATACGCCTAGTTGATGTGAGACTATCTTCTCCTTTTTGTCTTCTCACAACCACCACTCTATTCCACCTATAGTGCTATATCCATGGCTCACGCTCACGTATTGCGTGAAGATTGAAAAAGTTTTAAAAAGTTAGAGTATGAAACAATTGCTTGGCTTGTCATCGGGGTTGTGCATGATTTAAATACTTTGTGTGGTGAAGATAGAGCATAGCCAGACTATATGATTTTGTAGGGATAACTTTCTTTGGCCATGTTATTTTGAGAAGACATAATTGCTTTGTTAGTATGCTTGAAGTATTATTATTTTTATGTCAATATAAACTTTTGTCTTGAATCTTTCGAATCTGAATATTCATACCACAATTAAGAAGATTTGCATTGAAATTATGCCAAGTAGCACTCTGCATCAAAAATTCTCTTTTTATCATTTATCTACTTGAGGACGAGCGGGAATTAAGCTTGGGGATGCCTGATACGTCTCCAACGTATCTATAATTTTTGATTGCTCCATGCTATATTATCTACTGTTTTGGACTATATTGGGCTTTATTTTCCACTTTTATATTATTTTTGGGACTAACCTATTAAACAGAATATCAAACGGAGTCCAAACGGAATAAACCTTTCTGGAACGTGATTTTCTTCCCGAATATGACCCAGGAGACTTGGACCCTACGCCAAGGAAGCTTCGAGGTGGGCACAAGGTAGGGGCGCGCCCTATACCCCCAGGCGCGCCCCCACCCTCGTGGGCCCACCGAAGCTCCACCGACGTACTTCTTCCTCCTATATATACCTACGTACCCCCAAACGAATAGATACGGAGCCAAAAACCTAATTCCACCGCCACAACTTTCTGTATCCACGAGATCCCATCTTGGGGCCTGTTCCGGAGCTCCGCCGGAGAGGGCCGTCATCACGGAGGGCTTCTACATCATCATAGCCTCTCTGATGAAGTGTGAGTAGTTTACCTTAGACCTTCGGGTCCATAGTTATTAGCTAGATGGCTTCTTCTCTCTTATTGGATCTTAATACAAAGTTCTCCCCCTCTCTCGTGGAGATCTATTCGATGTAATCTTCTTCTTTTTGCGGTGTGTTTGTTGAGACCGATGAATTGTGGGTTTGTGATCAAGTCTATCTATGAATAATATTTGAATCTTCTCTGAATTCTTTTATGTATGATTGGTTATCTTTGCAAGTCTCTTCGAATTATCCGTTTGGTTTGGCCAACTAGATTGGTAGTTCTTGCCATGGGAGAAGTGCTTAGCTTTGGGTTCGATATTGCGGTGTCCTTTCCCAGTGACAGAAGGAGCAGCAAGGCACGTATTGCATCGTTGCCATCGAGGATAACAAGATGGGGTTTATTTCATATTGCATGAATTTATATCTCTACATCATGTCATCTTGCTTAAAGCGTTACTCTGTTTTTACTTAATACTCTAGATGCATGCTGGATAGTGGTCGATGAGTGGAGTAATAGTAGTAGATGCAGAATCGTTTCGGTCTACTTGTCACGGACGTGATGCCTATATACATGATCATGCCTAGATATTCTCATAACTATGCTCAATTCTGTCAATTGCTCAACAGTAATTTGTTCACCCACCGTAGAATACTTATGCTCTTGAGAGAAGCCACTAGTGAAACCTATGGCCCCCGGGTCTATTCTCATCATATCAATCTCCATCACTTTAATCTTGCTTTGCTTTTTACTTTGCCTTTTACTTTTCACTTTGCATCTCTATACCAAAAATACCAAAAATATTATATCTATCATATCTCACTCTCGTAAGTGACCGTGAAGGGATTGACAACCCCTAATTGTGTTGGTTGCGAGTAGCTATCGTTTTGTGCAGGTACGAGGGACTTGAGTGTGGCCTCCTACTGGATTGATACCTTGGTTCTCAAAAACTGAGGGAAATACTTACGCTACTCTGCTGCATCATCCTTTCCTCTTCGGGGAAATCCAACGCAAGCTCAAGAGGTAGCATGGTGTAATACCCTACTCCAGTGTGGTGGTGGTGGATTGCCTCTTGGCATGATGATGAACAGTACAAGGGGAAGAACAGCCTCCTGAGGTTGAGGTGTTCTTGTGCTTGGCGAACTTGTGTGGGTGAGATGCCTCTGAATGAGTTCTCCCTATTTTTCTCCTTTCGCTTTTTTACTGTGGTGGCTAGTTCTACTTATATAGGCCCTGGTCCTCTCCCCAAATATTGAGCGGGAAGGGAGCCAACAACGGCCAATTTGAGAGGGGACAACTAGTACAGCTTATCCTGACAAAAGTAGTCTTCGCCTGCAAAAGGCTCTGGTGGTGATGCCGTCTTGGGCTCCATGGTGACCTCCATCTTGCCGTCCTGCTAGTCTTGGTCTCGTTGCACCAATATGGGAACCTTTGCTTGATGCCTCGGTACTCCGCGCCTGCGCTTGCCCCCTTGGCACCAAAGAGGAAGTAAGGACACTGCATGCGCTGGCGCCCGCCTGGTCTCGATCGTCATGGCTCACGTCACGAGGACCTCGCGAGGTTTGCCTTGCCTTGATCTCTCCTCCTTCATGAGCCTGCCTGGCGAGGCCACTCCTGAGGAGGTCTTGCATCGTCTGCCTCGCGAGGCTTGGCCCCTCGCGATGGTCTTGAATACCTCGTCAATGAAGATGGGTCGTATAGACCTGCTAGCTCAGCCATGCCGTGGGCCGCAGGCAAGCAAGTCTGGGGACCCCCGTTCCCAGAACATCGACAGTAGCCCCCGGGCCCAAGGCGCGCTCGGGCTTGGCTTCGAGGCGACGCCAAAGGTCAAGCGTGAAGCATCGCGGGCCCCAAAAGCCTGCGGCCTCGGTTTATGCGTGGCGGTTGATTGGACGTGGGTGTCTCCGCTTCCCCATGCTACCTCGGCAACTGCCCGACTTGACAAGTCCCTGCGACATGCAAGGAAAACCATCATTACCTGTGATCGTGGGGGGCGCTGGTTGGCCTTCTCCTGCTATAAATGAGGAAGGGGGCAGAGCCCCCGTCCCCCACTTCTTCCCATTCCACTTGCTTCTTCTTTCCCCGCTCTGCTACTAGTAGCAACTTCAATGGCACCGATCCAAGGTTCTCAACTGACAAGAAGGGAAAGATTCCCCTCAACATGTCGACGCTGCTTCTGCCGAAGAACAGGTCGGTCCACCATCGTGATGCTACGGCGATGTAGGTGGTGACGAGGCCTTGGTGTGAGTGGCCTCCTCCTGGATATCCATTGCCCTTGCACGCCCAAGCCGGGGGCTCGGGAGGAAGGAGCAACGAGCGTCGGCGCGCACACCACGGCCAAGGTTGATGCGCTGCGGCGACGAGTGCCATTGCTCCTCGAGTCCATGCCACGGGCTCCTCACGCGAGCTTGTGTTGTGGGCGGCGATTCCCCCAAGCTCCTGGATCCGCTTCCCGCGCTTCTTCTCTGACGTGATGCCACCGAGGGGGCCTCTCGAACTCTGGTTGCAGCATGCCGACTGCGACGCTCCGGCGACCGTAGCAGAGGTTGAAGCAGTATCCACCGGCAAGATCTTCATGACCCGTGGCTAGGGCGAGGTCGTGCGGGTTAGCCGTGCGAAGGGCACCCTTGTGATCCACTTCGAGTACGACGACGCCTCGATGTTGTTCTTCAAGGTCTTCGACACAGAGGGTCGCCGCTTGGAGTGTTGCCCCGAAGGGGAGCGCCAGGATGAGGCGCGCCCCGCTCGCGGCTGCTCCAGCGGCAGTGACTCTTGGGAGTCCAACGGTTCTCCCGAGCTCTACGAGACTCCGGAGACGAGCGACGACAGCTACGTGCCCCCGAGCTCTCGCCGCGCCCGGAGCAGGGCCGCAAAGTTCGGCTGCCGTCGTCGCTGATCTGGATGGGGTTGGCGCCGGCCTCCCGCGGCCCACTATTAATGATGGCGTCGGCCGCGGGGGTGTGTAGATAGGATTCTCCTAGGTTCTCGTCTTTTGTTCCCTGCGAGGAATCAAGAAGTACCCCGTGGGGGCGACTAAAGAGTCTGTAATGTCTTTTGTCGATATTATCCCAATTATGGAAGCCTTGTGAGCGCAAGTCCTGTTTAGGCTCGGTCTTCCCTTCCAATCTCGCGAGAGTTTGTTTCTCTACGCTGACAGGTCCCGGTCCCCAGGCAAGCTTCAGCCATCGCTGGTATGCCAGGTCACGTGACGTGGTCAAGGCCAGGAGGTGAGCGGCCTGAGGTCCAGTAAGAGCTCCTGAGGCGCGATGTTCAGGGGGTCCCCTTTAGCGCTCAAGCAGCCGTCGTAAGATAAGAAAGGGAGGTGACGTTGCTGCAACACGGCTACGGCGAGCGTGTCCCCTAGGTTCCAACGATTAGTTGATCTGAGCTCGTGACTTATCTTGGCGGTCCGGGGTCGATTCTTCGTGATGCGCCAGACCTGTGCGCGAACGTCCGCAGTGTAGCTAGGTCAGGCCCATACAAGCCTTCCCCTTTCCTATGCTCTCCTTTGTGCTCTATGTCCCCAGTTCCTGGCCCTCGAGCGAGCTCAGCCGCCGCTAGTATGCCAGGTCACGTGCCATGGTCAAGGCCGGGGGTGAGCGTTGGAGAGCCAGTAAGAGCTCCTGAGTCGCGATGCTCAGGAGCCCCCTTTTAACGTGCAAGCGGATTACTTGGAAGAGGTGGGAGCTCGCGGTGCCGCCTGGTGTTATCCTTGTGAAATTCCTGTGAGCCAGCACAAGGAAGAACACGATCTGCCGTTATGGTTACTAGCCTGCCGCTGGTTGCTCCGCGAGGGGGTGAAGGCACTAAGGGCCCAGTGAGGTGACGTGCGCGGGGCGTGCCGCGATCCAGAGCTCGACCACTCAGGTTTTTCGACGTGGCAGGGACGGACCCGTGCACCAGCGCCATGCCGGCGTGAGGAGGCTCCATGGGAGGCGACGATTGAGTAGGTAGTAATCATAGGTAGATTAAACATGAGAGTAGCAGGCTTAAGTAAGTGCAAGGGAGATACGTGCCACTGGGTCAGGCCCGAGCGGCTTGGGGATGATGCAGCCCGAGTGGCACTCCCAACAAGGTAAGCTAAAGACATAAAAAGGGATACATGCCACAGGGACGGACCCACGCGGCCTGGGAATGATGCAGCCCGAGGGGCGCTCCTAGCTAAATGAACTTGGAAAATGTCATCTGGTTATGTTAACGAAGGAGAGTTGGGGCAGCTGAAGGTGTGCAGCGAAGGGGTTGCTCCTCATGAGCCACCGGGGCCCTGAGCCTCAGGAGGCTCTGGGGGCTCAGGTGGTTCCTTGAGGACTGTCTCCATCTCCATCAGGACGGCGTGGTGCCTGGCCTCCTGAGCCACTAGGATGCGCCGCAAGTTGTGCTGGTAGGCGGACGACATGCTCGGCATGCCAAAGGGCAAGCGAATGTAGCTGTGCGGTGGGCCCTCGCAGTGTCCCATGCGCGAAGGCCAGAAAAGCTCCTGAGAAGCGGCCCTGTTGAGCCCTGGAACGTCAACATAGACGCGCAGCCCGGCATCCTCGCCTGGAAGGGAAGCTGCGCCTCGTGAGCAGTGGTCGCCGTGCATGGCCTTTCCGTCTTGCAATTCCTGGGTGGTCTTGATGAACTCCTGAACGATGGGCGATCCTTGCCCTGTGCCCTCCTGAGGGAAACGTGCTGTGAAGCACGCCTCCAAGTGGTGCCCAAGCGCCTCCCTCGTGATGTGGGCAAGGTCTGAGGCCTTCCAGAAGAAAGCCCCCAAGCCCTGCCCGAGAAGGGCGCCGGGCGCGCCTTCCTATGCGATGGAGGGAGGCGCCTCGGGAGCGGGTGCTGATCCTGATGAGGCTCCGGCTATGACGCCACCCTCCTGAGGTCCTGCACGACGCAGCTGCTTCTTCTTCTTGGGGATGACCTCAGGAGGTCCCTCGCCCTTGCTGTCCGGGTCGTCGATTGCTACAGCTTGGAAGACACGCTCGAGGGAGCACACCGCATCTCTTTCTTTACATGGGACCGTGATGATCCCGCCGCTTCCCGGCATCTTGAGGACATTGTAGCCGTGATGGGTCACCGCCATGAACTTGGTCAGGGCTGGATACCCGAGGATGGCATTGTACGACAGACGGATGTGCGCGACGTCGAAGTCGATGAGCTCTGTGTGGTAGTTCTTGTGTTCCCCGAAGGTGACAGGGAGGCGGACCTGCCCTATCAATGTGGTGGAACCGTCGGTCACTTCTGAGAAAGGCTTGGTAGGCTGAAGCTGGTCATATGGCACTTGGAGGTTGTCGAACATGTCGACGGACAGGACGTTGAGCCCTGCGTCGCCGTCGATGAGGGTCTTGGTAACTTGCACGTTGCTGATGACTGGGAGCAAAGCATCGGGAGGGCGCCAGCGGTAGCTGCGCACTTGAGCTGATCTGCCAAGTTGAACATGATGGGGCACTGGGACCATCTGAGCGGGCGTGTGGCTTCGAGCTTGGGGAGGACTACATTCACTTCACGAGCAAACTGCTTGAAGATACGCTGCGAGGCTGGGGCCTGGGCTCCGCCCAAGATGCAGGCGATAGCACGCGGTTCCTGGAAGCCCCCAGCCGCCTCGTCTTGATGGTGTTCGTCATTCCTTCTTAGCGGTGGCGGCAGCGGAGGGAGTCCGGCGTTGCCTTGAGGACGATGCTCACGAGGCTGATCCCTCCAGGCGCCCTCGTGAGGCTGATCTTGCCAGCGGTCCTCACGAGGCCGGTCGCGCCACTCCTGGCGCGGGCCACAGTTTTCCCAGCGTCCGCCACCACGTCCTCCTCCTCGGCCGTAGCCCCGGTCGCCGCGCTCGGGGCGTCGACCGAAGCGTCCTTCGCGAATGGCTCTGAGCTCTTGACATTCGCTAGTGTTGTGGGTATTCAGGTTGTGGAAGGCGCAGAATAGACGGCTGCTCTTGGATGACTTTGGTTGGTCTCTGCCACGCTTGGTGTCTGGTTCCGCTGCGAGCACGACTGCTCCCTTGCGCTTCACGTCCTTGGCCTTGGCTTTCTTCTCCTCCGGGCGCGGCTGGGAGCTTGAGGAGGGAGAGGCACCCCTCCTCAGCTCTTGCACACTAGGTCGCCAGGTTGAACAACTCCAGGGACGTGCACAGCTCCTCGTGGATAGCAAGCTCTTCCTTCATCTTGACGTCATGGACGCCATCAGAGAACGCAGAGATGATGGCCTCGTCCGTCACCTTGGGGATCTTGAGGCGGACGTTGTTGAAGCGTTGGATGTACTTCTGGAGGGTCTCTCCTGGTTGCTGCCTGACGCGGCGTAGGTCACCCGCAGCCGGCGGGCAGTCGCGAGTGCCCTGCAAGTTGGCGACGAAGCGGTTGCGCATCTCGTCCCAGGAGGAGATCAAGCCCGGTGGCAGGTTCAGGAGCCAGGAGCGGGTGCCATCCTTGAGAGCCATGGGAAACCAGTTCGCCATGACTTTATCGTCGCCGTTGGCCGCTTCGATGCTCAGCTCGTAGAGCTGCAAGAAATCCGCGGGGTCGGGGGTGCCGTCGTAGCGAGGAGGCAGATCCGTCTTGAACTTGCCCGGTCAGGTGATGCTACGCAGCTCGGGGGTGAAAGTGCGGCAGTCGGCTATGGTCACCGGGGCCCGCCTTGGGGGTGGAGCTTGGTCTTGATGGGGTCCGCGCCCTGCCGCTACAGGTGGCGCGCGGTCTTGCCGCCGCAGCCGGTCCTGGCGCGGTGGCGCGAGGAGCGACGGAGCATTTTCTTGCGGTCGAGGGACTTCTTGGCAGCTTCTTTCTTCACGCGCGGGCGCGAGACGCGGTGGGTCCCGTCGCGGAGCCGCGCGCCTTGGCGGCAAGGCGGCGTCTTGGGGCAGAGGTGGTGGAGGCGCTTCGTGAGCTACGTCGCCCGTAGCTGGCGGAGGGCAAGGCAGAGAGAGGGACGGCGCAGGGGAGCCCCCTGCGGCGCGGACAAGCTTGGCGATGCAGTCGAGCCAGTCCTCATAGAGGTCGTCGACCGGTCGATAGCGCAGGAGCTCGTACGCCATGAGGAGCGCGGCCCGTGCGTCCATGGGAGGGCGACGTGCATGGGAAGAAGAACCGGCCGTGCTCAGCGATGGAGTGGCGGTGCGGCCGTCCTGCCGCACCGAGGGGTGCAGCGAGGATGCTTGCTGCCCGTTCCCCGCCGGGCCGGTGGTGGCATTGGCGGCAGGCAATGGGGAACGACGAGGTGGCCCGCCGATGGGAGCCGTCTGAGCGACGCGGGCGGCGTGGGCAGCCCGGCGCTCAGCACGAGCGTGGCGCGCGTCTGCCATGGAGACGATGGGGCGCGGAGCGACGGAAGGAAGCTTCAGCGCACCCCTACCTGGCACGCCAAATGTCGGATCACGGGTTCCGGCAAAACCCTCGAGGTTCGAACATTGGGGTGCACGCGAAGGTTTTCTCCCTATCGATCCACGCCCTAGCTCGCTAAGATCTCGCGGATGAACTCCACGAACTTGCAACACAAAGACACAAGATTTATACTGGTTCGGGCCACTGTTGTGGTGTAATACCCTACTCTAGTATGGTGGTGGTGGATTTCCTCTTGGGCTAATGATGAACAGTACAAGGGGAAGAACAGCCTCCTGAGGTTGAGGTGTTCTTGTGCTTGGCGAACTTGTGTGGGTGAGATGCCTCTGAATGAGTTCTCCCTCTTTTTCTCCTTTCGCTTTTTTACTGTAGTGGCTAGTTCTACTTATATAGGCCCTGGTCCTCTCCCCAAATATTGAGAGGGAAGGGAGCCAACAATGGCCAATTTGAGAGGGGATAGCTAGTACAGCTTATCCTGACAAAAGTAGTCTTCGCCTACAAAAGGCTCTGGTGGTGATGCCGTCTTGGGCTCCATGGTGACCTCCGTCTTGTCGTCCTGCTGGTATTGGTCTCGTTGCACCGATATGGAAACCTTTGCTTGATGCATCGGTACTCTGCGCCTGCGCTTGCCCCCTTAGCACCAAAGAGGAAGCAAGGACACTGCGCGCGCTGGCGCCCGCCTGGTCTCGATCGTCATGGCTCACGTCACGAGGACCTCACGAGGTTTGCCTTGCCTTGATCTCTCCGCCCCTCGTGAGCCTGCCTGGCGAGGCCGCTCCTGAGGAGGTCTTGCGTTGTCTGCCTCGCGAGGCTTGGCCCCTCGCGAGGGTCTTGTATACCTCATCGATGAAGATGGGTCGTACAGACCTGCTAGCTTAGCCACGCCGTGGACCGCAGGCAGGCAAGTCTGGGACCCCCGTTCCCAGAACACCGACAGTGCTCTCTGATGATGTGGACAGCGAGGATGAAGATGTCCAGAGGAGGTACAACAGGCAAATCCTGAGGGAGCTTTATGCGGGAATGCATAACAGGCATAGTAGGACCTGGAACGGCGGCTATGGATGCCCATTTTGCAACCAGAAGCTTCATGACGCGTATCTAAGTGTTCTGGCGCATGCAAGAGGACGGGCCGTTGGCTCCTTAAAGCAGAAGTATTCTCGCAGGGTGGCGCACGGCGCGTACGCCGAGTACCTGGAAAAGCTTCAGGATCGTGCCGGCCTGTGAAATGAGATGTGGGATGGATGGAACTATATATGTACGCTTTAGTATGCTTAATACTGTTGAACTATGTACTAATTATGGTTGAACTATGCTTATCTACGTGTATGCTTATTATCTATGTCTGATTATGTTAAATATTTCGCCAATTTTTGGTAAAAATTACAATGGGGGGCCAATAAACCAGAACGGAGGTAGTACGTCAATCACACACGGTTCCCAAAATAGGAACCATGTGCAATGACTTTCATTTTTCCTGCTGCGTCAATCACACATGGTTTGCTCTAGCAAACCGTCGCCCCCCAAATTCTTTGTGGGACAGAAAACCCTCACCACCCAATTCAAAAAAGAAAAAAGAAAACCCTCACCATCCCCACGTCACAAAACCCCTTGATACGTCTCCAACGTATCTATAATTTTTGATTCTTCCATGCTATTATATTATCCATCTAGGATGTTTTATATGCATTTATATGCTATTTTATATGATTTTTGGGACTAACCTATTAACCTAGAGGCCAGTGCCAATTTCTGTTTTTTCCTTGCTTTTGAGTTTTACAGAAAAGGAAAATCAGACGGAGTCCAATTGACCTAAAACTTCATGGAACTTATTTTTGGACCAGAAGAAGGCCATGGAGTAAAAGAGTTGGGCCATAAGAGTTGTTCTCGACGCCAAAACCTCTTATATATACTGAAACTTCCAGAAAGAAACCTAGATCGGGAGTTCCGCCGCCAGAAGCCTCCGTAGCCATCGAAAACCAATCTAGACCCGTTCCGGCACCCTGCCGGAGGGGGGAATCCCTCTCCGGTGGCCATCTTCATCATCCCGATGCTCTCCATGACGAGGAGGGAGTAGTTCACCCTCGGGGCTGAGGGTATGTACCAGTAGCTATGTGTTTGATCTCTCTCTCTCTCTCTCGTGTTCTTGATTTGGCACGATCTTAATGTATCGCGAGCTTTGCTATTATAGTTGGATCTTCTGATGTTTCTCCCCCTCTACTCTCTTGTGATGAAATGAGTTTTCCCTTTGAAGCTATCTTATCGGATTGAGTCTTTAAGGATTTGAGAACACTTGATGTATGTCTTGCATGTGCTTATCTGTGGTGACAATGGGATATCACGTGATCCACTTGATGTATGTTTTGGTGATCAACTTGCGAGTTCTGTGACCTCGTGAACTTATGCATATGGGTTGGCACGCGTTTTTGTCATGACTCTCCGGTAGAAACTTTGGGGCACTCTTTGAAGTTCTTTGTGTTGGTTGAATAGATGAGTCTGAGATTGCGTGATGCATATCGTATAATCATACCCGCGGATACTTGAGGTGACATTGGAGTATCTAGGTGACATTAGGGTTTTGGTTGACTTGTGTCTTAAGGTGTTATTTTACTATGAACTCTAGGGCTGTTGGTGACAATTATAGGAATAGCCCAACGGATTGATCGGAAAGAGTAACTTTGAGGTGGTTTCGTACCCTATAATAATCTCTTCATTTGTTCTCCACTATTAGTGACTTTGGAGTGACTCTTTGTTGCATGTTGAGGGATAGTTATATGATCCAGTTATGTTATTATTGTTGAGAGAACTTGCAGTAGTGAAAGTATGAACCCTAGGCCTTGTTTCCTAGCATTGCAATACCGTTTACGCTCACTTTTACCACTTGCTACCTTGCTGTTTTTATATTTTCAGATTACAAAAACCATTATCTACTATCCATATTGCACTTGTATCACCATCTCTTCGCCGAACTAGTGCACCTATACAATTTCCCATTGTATTGGGTGTGTTGGGGACACAAGAGACTCTTTGTTATTTGGTTGCAGGGTTGCTTAAGAGAGACCATCTTCATCCTACACCTCCCACGGATTGATAAACCTTATGTCATCCACTTGAGGGAAATTTGCTACAGTCCTACAAACCTCTGCACTTGGAGGCCCAACAACGTCTACAAGAAGAAGGTTGTGTAGTAGACATCAAGCTCTTTTCTGGCGCCATTGCCGAGGAGGTTAGCGCTTGAAGGTATATCTTTAGATCTTGCAATCGAATCTTTTTGTTTCTTGTTTTATCACTAGTTTAGTCTATAAAATGAAATTACAAAAAAATGGAATTGAGGGTACCTCATATGCTTCATCTTTTTAATATCTTTCATGAAAATAAGGATTCCGATAATTGTGCCAAAATGCTAGAAGAAGAATGCATTAAAATGTTTGGCACTAAATCTTTGAATGATGAGCATGATTGCAATGTTGTTAGTACGAACTCTTTGAATATCCATAGTACTAATGATGATTGTACTAGTCACGATGAAAATGTATCTTATAAGCATGTCAATTTTTGTGGAGTGCATAGAGTTTGCAAGTACACACCAAATAGGGAAGATCGGTTTTGCAAGAGGCATAAGTATTTAGAAACTAAATGGTTGCAAGAAAGGCTAGATGTTTGTGTTGAAAATTTAAATTTTCTTAGCCATCCTTGTGAACTTTGCAATGAGCATGGTCATTTAAATATCCAATGCAAATTGTTTCATGATCGAATCGTGTCCAAAAATTGTGATGACTTGATTTCCCTTGCGCATCATAATGAACTTAGTTTGCTTCTGGGTTATGAAGAAATGAAATGTATAATTAAGGATATTCCAAAATTTGCCCTCGATAATGTTCTTGATTTTGATCTAGAGGAAATTTATATGTATTGTGCGGTGAATTGCATTGAAAATCCTTATATTGCAAATTAGATAAAGACAAGAAAACAAATAAAAGATGAAGAGAATACTGATGAAAGGTAAGAGACTTCCCAATATCCTCCTATTATTTCTTATGATGAATCAGGTAACGAGGAGGAGCCTTCTATTCAACCAATCTCATTAATAAGGAGCTCCAAAAAGACGATTAAATCCACACATGATGTGGAAAAGAAAAAGAAAATACGGAGGAGCAAAGGTAAAAAGGCATCCCTCTCAAATGATGTTGCTCCAACTACTCATTATGATGATATTAGTTGCTATAATATTGGTGCTATCCATACTATTAATGATGAGAGTGATTATGCTTATGATATGAAAAGGCCCAAGCTTGGGGATGCTATGTTTGATGAGAATGACATGTTTGAGAATTTATTTGCTGCAATTAATGTTTGTCCCAAGCTTGGGGATGCTATGTTTCATGAACATGATATATTTAACCTCCCAAGTTTTGATATGCAAATTTATTATGATGATATCATGCCTCCTATTTATGATGATTATATTGATGAAAGTGGATTTGAAGAGGTCATGACTTTATTTAGTAATGATTCCACTATCTTGGAAGAGGTTTCAATTGATTATGATGAGAACAAAGTTGCTACTTATGATGATTATTGTGATGACACTTATGCTATAAAAAGTAGTGATGATTATATTTATAAAACTTGTCATGATTATGATTTCCCTCTTTCTGACCATTACTCCTTTAATGTGGAAACAATTTATAGTATTCGAGTTTCTTATGATACTCCCACTATTCCGATTGAGAAGAATATTGCTTATGTGGAGAGTAGTAAAAGTTCTATGCTTGTGGCTCATGAAAAGAATGTTTTATGTGATAGTTATATTTTTGAATTCATTTATGATGCTACTGAAAATTATTATGAGGGAGGAATATGTGCTTGTAGGAATTGCAACAATACCAAGTTTCCTCTCTATGTGCTCAAAATCTTGAAGTGATGCTTGTTTTGCTTTCCTATGCTAGCTGATTATTGTTCCCATAAATTGTTTGCTCACAAAATCCCTATGCGTAGGAAGTGGGTTAGACTTAAATGTGCTAGTTATATTCTTCATGATGCTCTCTTTATGTTACAATTCTTATCTTTTATGTGAGCATCATTGAAATCATCATGCCTAGCTAGGGGCGTTAAATGATAGCGCTTGTTGGGAGGCAACCCAATTTTATTTTTGTTTCTTGTTTTTTGTTCCTGTTTAGTAATAAATAATTCATAGCTTCTGATTAGATGTAGTTTTATGTTTTTAATTAGTGTTTGTGCCAAGTAGAACCTTTGGGAAGACATGGGGAAAGTCTTTGCGATCTTGCTGTAAAAAAACAGAAACTTTAGCGCTCACGAGATTTGCTGCTATGTTTTACTGGAGAGTGCTACTTAGTTGATTCTTTTTTCATATGGTTAATAGATAAATTCCTCACGTCCAGAAATTTATTTTAGAATTTTTGGGGTTCCAGAAGTATACGTTTGATCCAGATTACTACAGACTGTTCTGTTTTTGACAGATTTTGTTTCTATGTGTTGTTTGCTTATTTTGATGAATCTATGAGTAGTATTGGAGGGTATGAACCATAGATAAGTTGGAATACAATAGATATTACACCAATATTAATTTATAATGAGTTCACAACAGTATATAAGTGGTGATTTATTTTCTTATACTAACGGAGCTTACGAGTTTTCTGTTAAGTTTTGTGTTGTGAAGTTTTCAAGTTTTGGGTAAAGATTCGATGGACTATGGAATAAGGAGTGGCAAGAGCCTAATCTTGGGGATGCCTAAGGCACCCCAAGGTAATATTCAAGGACAACCAAGAGCCTAAGCTTGGGGATGCCCTGGATGGCATACCCTCTTTCGTCTTCATTCATCGGTAAGTTTACTTGGAGCTATATTTTTATTCACCACATGATATGTGTTTTGCTTGGAGTGTCATTTTTTTGCTTGCTGTTTGAATAAAATACCAAGATATGAAATTCTTAAATATTATAGAGTCTTCACATAGTTACATAATTATTCGACTACTCATTGATATTCACTTATAACTTTCGGAGTAGTTTGTCATTTGCTCTAGTGCTTCACTTATATCTTTTTAGAGCATGGCAGTGGTTTTATTTTATAGAAATTATTGAACTCTCATGCTTCACTTATATTATTTTGAGAGTCTTTAGAATAGCATGGTAATTTTCTTTGGTTATGAATTTAGTCCTAACATGATAGGCATCCAAGAGGGATATAATAAAAACTTTCATATGAGTGCATTGAATACTATGAGAAGTTTGATACTTGATAATTGTTTTGAGATATGAAGACGGTAATATTAGAGTCGTGCTAATTGAGTAATTGTGAATTTGAGAAATACTTGTGTTGAGGTTTGCAAGTCTCATAGCATGCACGTATGGTAACCATTGTGTGACAAATTTGAAGCATGAGGTGTTTCTTTGATTGCTTCCTTATGAGTGGCGGTCGGGGACGAGCGATGGTCTTTTCCTACCAATCTATCCCCCTAGGAGCATGCGCGTAGTGCTTGATTTTTGATGACATGTAGATTTTTGCAATAAGTATGTGGGTTCTTTATGACTAATGTTGAGTCCATGGATTATACGCACTCTCACCCTTCCATCATTGCTAGCCTCTTCGGGACCATGCATTGCCATTTCTCACCTTGAGAGTTGGTGCAAACTTCGCCGGTGCATCCAAACCCCGTGATATGATACGCTCTATCACACATAAGCCTCCTTATATCTTCCTCAAAACAGCCACCATACCTACCTATTATGTCATTTCCATAGCCATTCCGAGATATATTGCCATGCAACTTTCCACCGTTTCATTTATGACACGCTTCATCATTGTCATATTGCTTTGCATGATCATGTAGTTGACATCGTATTTGTGGCAAAGCCACCATGCATAATTTATCACACATGTCACTCTTGATTCATTGCCTTTCCCGGTACACCGCCGGAGGCATTCATATAGAGTCATATTTTGTTCTAGTATCGAGCTGTAATCATTGAGTTGTAAATAAATAGAAGTGTGATGATCATCATTAATAGAGCATTGTCCCAAAAAAAGAGAAAGGCCAAATAAAAAAAGAAAGGCCCCAAAAAAGAAATAAAAATGGACAATGCTACTATCCTCTTTTTCCACACTTGTGCTTCAAAGTAGCACCATGATCATTATGATAGAGAGTCTCTTGTTTTGTCACTTTCATATACTAGTGGAAATTTTTCATTATAGAACTTGGCTTGTATATTCCAACAATGGGCTTCCTCAAATGCCCTAGGTCTTCGTGAGCAAGCAAGTTGCATGCACACCCACTTAGTTTCTTTTGGTGAGCTTTCATACATTTATAGTTCTAGTGCATCCGTTGCATGGCAATCCCTACTCCTTGCATTGACATCAATTGATGGGCATCTCCCTAACCCGTTGATTAGCCGCATCGATGTGAGACTTTCTCCTTTTTTGTATTCTCCACATAACCCCCATCATTATATTTTATTCCACCCATAGTGCTATATCCATGGCTCACGCTCATGCATTGCGTGAAAGTTGAAAAAAGTTTGAGATTACTAAAGTATGAAACAATTGCTTGGCTTGTCATCGGGGTTGTGTATGATGGGAGCATTTTTGTGTGACGAAAATGAAGCATAGCCAAACTATATAATTTTTTAGGGATAAGCTTTCTTTGGCCATGTTATTTTGAGAAGACATAATTGCTTAGTTAGTATGCTTGAAGTATTATTATTTTTATGTCAATATTAAACTTTTGTCTTGAATTTTATGGATCTGAATATTCATGCCACAATAAAGAAAATTACATTGATAATTATGTTAGGTAGCATTCCACATCAAAAATTCCGTTTTTATCATTTACCTACTCGAGGACGAGCAGGAATTAAGCTTGGGGATGCTTGATACGTCTCCAACGTATCTATAATTTTTGCTTGTTACATGCTATTATATTATCCATCTAGGATGTTTTATATGCATTTATATGCTATTTTATATGATTTTTGGGACTAACCTATTAACCTAGAGCCAGTGTCAGTTTATGTTTTTCCTTGTTTTTGAGTTTTACAGAAAAGGAAAATCAAACGGAGTCCAATTGACCTGAAACTTCACGGAACTTATTTTTGGACCAAAAGAAGGCCATGGAGTAAAAGAGTTGGGTCAGAAGAGTCCCGGGCTGCCCACGAGGGTGGGGGGCGCGCCCACCCCCTAAGCGTGCCTCCCTACCTCGTGGACAGCCCGGAGACCCCCCTGACTTGTTATCGACGCCAAAACCTCTTATATATACTGAAACTTCCAGAAAGAAACCTAGATCGGGAGTTCCGCCGCCAGAAGCCTCCGTAGCCATCGAAAACCAATCTAGACCCGTTCCGGCACCCTGCCGGAGGGGGGAATCCCTCTCCGGTGTCCATCTTCATCATCCCGGCGCTCTCCATGACGAGGAGGGAGTAGTTCACCCTCGGGGCTGAGGGTATGTACCAGTAGTTATGTGTTTGATCTCTCTCTCTCTCTCGTGTTCTTGATTTGGCATGATCTTGATGTATCGCGAGCTTTGCTATTATAGTTGGATCTTATGATGTTTCTCCCCCTCTACTCTCTTGTGATGAATTGAGTTTTCCCTTTGAAGTTATCTTATTGGATTGAGTCTTTAAGGATTTGAGAACACTTGATGTATGTCTTGCATGTGCTTATCTGTGGTGACAATGGGATATCACGTGATCCACTTGATGTATGTTTTGGTGATCAACTTGCGAGTTCCGTGACCTCATGAACTTATGCATATGGGTTGGCACGCGTTTTTGTCTTGACTCTCCGGTAGAAACTTTGGGGCACTCTTTGAAGTTCTTTGTGTTGGTTGAATAGATGAGTCTGAGATTGTGTGATGCATATCGTATAATCATACCCGCGGATACTTGAGGTGACATTGGAGTATCTAGGTGACATTAGGGTTTTGGTTGACTTGTGTCTTAAGGTGTTATTTTACTATGAACTCTAGGGCTGTTTGTGACAATTATAGGAATAGCCCAACGGATTGATCGGAAAGAATAACTTTGAGGTGGTTTCGTAACCTATAATAATCTCTTCATTTATTCTCCGCTATTAGTGACTTGGGAGTGACTCTTTGTTGCATGTTGAGGGATAGTTATATGATCCAGTTATGTTACTATTGTTGAGAGAACTTGCAGTAGTGAAAGTATGAACCCTAGGCCTTGTTTCCTAGCATTGCAATACCGTTTACGCTCACTTTTACCACCTGCTACCTTGCTGTTTTTATATTTTCAGATTACAAAAACCATTATCTACTATCCATATTGCACTTGTATCACCCTCTCTTCGCCGAACTAGTGCACCTATACAATTTCCCATTGTACTGGGTGTGTTGGGGACACAAGAGACTCTTTGTTATTTGGTTGCAGGGTTGCTTGAGAGAGATCATCTTCATCCTACACCTCCCACGGATTGATAAACCTTATGTCATCCACTTGAGGGAAATTTGCTACTGTCCTACAAACCTTTGCACTTGAAGGCCCAACAACGTCTACAAAAAGAAGGTTGTGTAGTAGACATCACCCCTCACCCTCGCCCGCCACCGCCTCGGCCCCTCCGGTACATTCCCCATTCACACCTACACAAGCTCCTCCGCGTCTATGCCATGGCACCGCCTATCGCGGCGGTAAACACTTAGCTCGACGCCTGCCGCCGCCGCCAGGCTGCCGGCAAAGCCCACCGCATTTCACCACTTCCGCTTGCCGCCGCCTATCGCCATCGACTCTCTTAGCGCTGCTCGTGGTCGACCCAGCTCCGCTCGGTTGGGGAATTTGTCGTACTGAGGATTCTTTCTCATGGACGACAAGGTAACTAGTTTAACGAGATATTATCTCATCTCTTATCCCAGTTCATCTGCCTCCTTTAATCACCCGGTGGAAATCACCGTGAATTCATTTTTATTCGAGCTAATTTGAGGGTTTTCTTTCATTCATATAATGTACAGTGCGCCGACACTTCAGGACTTTGCGACCGCTGCCAGAGATTTCATCTCTCCGTACCACATAACTTGAGCACGCGCGCGGTATGTTCAATCTCACCCTAAATCGGTTGGCATGGCCTACTTTTCTGAACATATTCTAAATATTGCTACATTTGGATAAAAGGTGCCACATGCACCATCTACGTCAAAGGGGATTTTCCCCCTCTTCTTTCTATATTAGGCAAATTAATGATGTATTGTTCTTTCGATTATTCTCATTTTTACATGACATCATGTTTACCCTATCTGTTTAATTATAGATTTTTGTCCTTCGATTTCAAATATTGTACAGTTCTTTCAATTTGGGCCCATATTTGCATGTTGCCATATTTTCTTTAACAATCCTACCATTTTCTGTAGAACATCCCTCGCTATGCAACAGATTATGTAGTGCACAATTTTTCCCTTTACATACATCAAGGCTCCACGGATGGCATACTGTACACAAACCATGGATTTACAATCGTTGCTACTATAAGACTTGATGAACGTGGTGACTCCTATTTTGGCACTGGCTTTTGGAATGAAATTGCAAAGTTTTATGTAATGAAAGCTGGCACTAAAATTGCACTGCACATAAAAGGGCCTGGTCATGAAATATATGCTAACTTCCCCGACAAAATCATCCGTCCAGACTTTGTTCGAAGTAAGTTTTCTTTTCAACTATATGCATATGTTGACTTACCCCGCAATTTCAAATGAATTGTGTAGTATTTAAGCAACCAATTGTTATTCCCTTTTCTTACTATATGCCTACCTAATAACTTCTAGTTACCAATACACTTTTATATTGCCCTGTTTTAACTAAATATTCCCTGTACTCCCATTTCTATCAGAAAGCGCCGCTGACAAGGAGACTCCGGAGGTGGAGAACGGGGCTGCCAACAAGCGGAGGCGGGGCGAGCTAGAACCGCAAGCGACCCTAGCAGGCCTAGACTTAATCAGCAGCCTCCCCGATGATATGTTGAGAGTCATCGTCTCCCTCCTCCCAATCAAATCTGGGGCACGTACAACCCTCCTTTCCCGGCAGTGGCGCCCGTATGGAAGCCCTCTCGACCTCACGACACCCAAGAGGTTTGCCATGGCTATCGCAAAAGTTTGGATGTGTTCTCCAAGATCCTCGGCAGTCACCTTGGCCCAACCAAAGGCCTTAGAATGGGCAAGTTCCATTCCAATGGCAAGGACCGAGCCAAGCTTGACGACTAGTTCCGATCCCCCGCCCTAGATCAGCTCGAGGAGCTCACTTTTGATGATGGGCATATGCGGTCGCTGCCAACGTCCGCACTCCGCCTTGCGCCCACGCGACGCATCGCCAAGTTCAGGAACTGCCATTTCCCGCCCCTTAATGACGCGCCCGCTCTTATTCTACCACGACTGAAGCACCTTGAGCTCGTCGCCGTCTACCTCTCAAAGGGTGACATGGAGCGCCTGCTCCGTGGCTGTACTACACTCGAGTACCTTCGTCTTCAGGCGATCAATGGGTTGAGTACCTTCCACATCACCTTCATGACTCTCCGTACTATTTATGTGTGTTGCTGGTGCGGCAGGAAGACATCACAAGATGTGTACCACGGTATGGTCATCCAGGACACACCTGCACTTGAGAGATTACTTGTAGTTGATCCAGAAGGTTCAACAAGAATCAATGTCATTTCTGCCCCAAAATTGACAGTGGTGGGCTACTCGTCTGACAAATGCTTCGAACTTGTTATTGGATCCACATCCGTTCAGGTACAACAGCCGCCTTCTAACTCTCCTTCCAGAAATTAACATTATTTCTAATTTTGAAGATGTTTGTTCGTCTGTCATTCGGAAAATGATTCCGACAAGCTTGACCCTGAAACCGCACATAGTGAAGGTCTTGGCACTAGAATCTATCGGGCCCGACCTGGAGCAAGTTGTCAGTTTCCTGAGAGGCTTTCCGTGCCTGGAGAAGCTATATATCGAGGTGATGTTCCTTTCCTGTTAAATGTTAACCATAAGGGAGTTCAATTTGTGACACCTTTTTCTAAGTTTACAATGACAATGTACTACGATTTCTGAAGGTTCTTTTGGATGATTTCAGTACATACATGCCCCCCATATTCATTGCTTGATCCATATGGTTACAATCAATAAGCATTTCTCCTTTGGATTCATCTGTACTAGTTTTCTTAGGGAACTTTTCATCCACTCCAACCTCTTGTGAAGAAGGCTATATTTTTCTAGAATGTAATCAAATGCCCATGTTAATCATGTCAGATCAAAGATGGCATGTTAGTGCATTTTACAAATCCTGTAAACCAAATAGCTAGGCCTGTGGTAATGTTCAAAACTGCATGTAGGCACTAACACGTTTTCTTCTTTTGCAGATAAGATTAGGCCCAGTGGTGGATAATGTGATACAATATAACAATCACGTCGAATGCCTAGATCTGCATCTCTCAGAAATTACTTTGAACTCCTATTGAGGGACCTTATCGGAGATTATATTCGCCAGGTTCTTTGTTCTCAAAGCAAGGGTGCTGAAGGAAATGAGGTTTGCCCTACATTTATTTCGCGAAAATGAATGGTTTGTTGATCAGCGCCGCCGCCTGCGGTAGAATGGAGTAGACTCCAAAAATGCTGAATTTCATTTTGGAACTTCAGATGACAGAGTAATCGGAAGTCATCGTGTCAACCCCATATGGCTGACCCGTTTGCAAAAATTGTGAGGTTTTGAAGCCAGACTTAGAAGCGGTGATATTAGTTTGAACCTCTCTGATATCCATGTTCAGCGGATCAGCGCGAGTGTTTGCAGCTGATGAGCTGAATTTCATTTCTAATATCAGTTTGAACCTTGTAATATTCGAATTTGAGCCATATAACTCTGGAATTTGAACCTTGTAACATTCCGAGCTTTTGTGGTACAATCGTTGAAATGGCATCGTATGAGACTCGTATATTGCTAGCACTATTTTGACCTTAATATGCAATGGTCTTAGATTTTATTAACCATTCTCGAATCAGTTTACTTTGTCGATCTCACAGCACACTATCTGTATAGCTAACTCGACTGCGATCTTCGACATTATTGCACACGGATGGTTTCTTCCACCGTGGGCACTGTAGAGCGCAGAATTAATTATCGCACTCGAGTGTTCATCATCACCCTTCTGTGTAACTTTGACCTCATCACCCAAGGGTAAACTTATGACCGAAGTCATTCCACACACTTCGTTTTTACAAAGCTTTTTGCCAATAAACGCCCACAATTTGCCCCTCTTCTAGCCGGGCGGGAAGCTTGCGCGGTAGCGCGGGAACAGGCTCACCGACGATACATTTGGCGCCTCTTTGAGCCCACGCGTGCGGTGCGGTGTTGTCAAGCGTGCATTGGAATCCTCCGCTATGAACGACGTGACAACACGTGACGATTACAGGCCGGTCGGCCCCCATTTATTACAGCGGCCATTTAACCTACCCTTGTGTCTCTTCAACCTTTCGATTGCGCCCCACCATTGCAAGAAGCACACCCACCATGAGAAATTCTTAGAGGGTATCCTGCGTGGCTCCAATGGCGCTCCAAGCGGCTGCCGGCGACGAGCAACAGTTCACCATGCGTGCCATGGTGGACACCCACGTAAGGTTTATGGACCTCTCGGTGGTGTACACCAACGACCCGGTCTGGGTGGAGCACTCCATCCACATCATGGAGCTGTTGCTTGCCGCTGAGAAGTACAAGGTGGTCGGGTTCGACCTCGAGTACACTCGCGCTCGTGCCGGATCTCATGCCAAGGTCGTTGTCGCCTAGATGTGCGTGCACCACCACGTCCTCGTCTACCACTACTGCCTGGCCACAAGGCCTTGCGAGCGTTTCGCTAGGTTTGTCAACAACCCCCACTACATGTTTGCTATGGTGGACATCACCAACGATGTAAAGGCGCTCGAGAATTCGGGCACTGCCTGCCAGAATCTTGTCGACATCCAGGGCCAATACAAGATCTGGGGCAGCAATGAGCATGAGAAGGACTCATTGGTTCACCTCGCCGAGGCCATCATCGACCCCTACTACAGAGACATGAAGGATTCGTGCAACAAGGACAAGCGTGTCTGGCACTCGGCCTGGATGGAGAAACTTGACAAAGCTCACGTTGTGTACGTGGCCAAGGAGGCGTACACGAGCTACGACATGTACAGGCGGATCATTGACATGGGGAAGTGTCTCCTTCCCCAAAACAGCCAGGGATCCAGCCGGAAGCAAAGCAATGGCAAGTGTCGTCACAACAATAAGTAGATGATTAGATCCTCATTTCTCCTACTTTAGTATGCATGTAATTGCTTTCTTTGGTGTGTGAAAATGTTATGTGTGTAGTCACTTATGTAATTATATGCTTAATTTGGTTATGCAATGCTATCATTTTAAGTATATATGTTGATACTCTGTAGACAGAGCGTAGATATTGTGCGGACAAAGAAAATCACATCGCACACAGACTAAACAATGGAACCCGTCGGTGATGTTTTCATCAATCACTCACAATTGTATACCAACAATCGTTTGGTCACAACACACACGGCTTGTTAGCAATAATCGTCTGTTTTGTTATTGGTCTTCGCACACATTTTCGACTACAGACCTGTTTGCCTCGTATCACACACATCTTGTTCATTTGAACCGTTTCTGTTCTCATGTCTCAACGCAAAAACAGTTCATCCGAGTGAACCGCATGTCGTATATCACACACACCTTTGATTTGGCTAACCGTTTCTTTTGTGTTGCCTAATCACAAACAATTCATCCGAGTGAACCGTATGTTGTACATCGCACACACCTTCATCTGGATGCTTGTTTCTTTTGTTCCTCCTCATCACAAACGGTTAACTGAACTGAACCGTATGCCCTGCATCGCACACGCAACTAAAATCTGAACTGTGTTTGATGCATCCTTCATCGCAAATGTTTTGCACCTCTTTTAACGGGTTTTTTACACCGCTGTTTGCGATTATGGCATCACACACAGTTTCGTCGAAGGGTCTCTGATCGTAGTGTCGTGTTAGCAGCATCCTGCAGTAGTGCATACGCCTACAATTACGCATCAGGTTCACAACAAGGATTCCAGACTCCACCACATACACAGGAGTCGCAGACACAGGAAGCCGAAGGGGAGTACGGTCACGGTCTTCGTGTAACTCGACCACCTAATCGCTTGATGCTTTCCGGTCCTAAGGAAAGGCCAGGTGGTCATCGTCGACTAGGGTGATTCATCCATCTACGTGTGCGATCTATTGTATCTACCTATTTCAGTTTCAGACTTTCCGATTGATGTAAGAAACATCTATGTATGCTAATATAAAAATGCACCTGAATTCTAACATTAAATTAGAGAAATAAATATAGCATCAGTAGTGTGTTGTATTGGATCACCTCTGGACCAGAATGACAAAAAAGACCACCTCGGTTCCCGCATGGTACATGCCGCTACTAGACCAGGCGGCAACAATGTTTCCCGCCTATATCTCCCACCATACTTTCCCGCTTCTGAGTTCCCGCGTATACCTCGCACCGCCGTTTCCTGCCTATATCTCCCGCCATACTTTCCCGCTTCTGAGGTCCCGCCTATTCTTCTCTTCTGAATCTATAAAACCCCTCCACACTAAGATTGGTACACACTTCAATGTAGTCTCATCAAGATGTCCGGTTATCCTTTTGATAGTAGTTTTCACCCTAGTATGTCCCAATATCTTCTATGTTTAGCCGCCGATTTCAAGAGAGACAATACAATAGTTTCATGGGATGAACTCATTAGTAGTGACACCCTCATGAATGAGCTGAGTCACGCATTATCTAGGTGTGGGTGGCCTTCCAGGACCTTTGAGGAGATACAGAAAGAACTTCTCAGGTTGCATGGAAGATGGAAGAAGATACAACATAAGAGTGAATCACACCTGAAGTTTGCAGCAAAACATACCTTTTTATGGACTGCTGACAACGAGGATGAAGACATATCTTCATGCCCAGCACCAAGGCCACAACTACCGCATCGTCGAAGGGCAAGAGTTCTGCATCGTCGAAGGGCAAGAGTTCTCCATCATCCAAGGGCAAGAGTTCTGCAAGGACAAGACTTATGCATTGTCGAAGGGAAAGAGTTCTGCATCATCCAAGGGCAAGAGTTCTGCATCGTCGAAGAGCAAGAGTTCTGCATCATCCAAAGGCGAAGAAGATGCCTTCATGTAGTTTTTAAGCTATATTTTTAGTTTTTAAGTTCAATTCTACCATTTAATTCAGATGTACTTGCATTATTAGTTTATACTATCTTATTGTAGGGCATTATGTTCTATCTTAATTTGGTGTTATAGTTGTTGCACGATGTTCGATAATTAGTTTGTATTATTAAAGTGTTTTCGGGTGGGGAGAGAAGGAAAGAAGGAAAAATTGGCAGGAAAGAAAATGACTGAAATAATTTATGGCGGGAAAGAAAATGGCGGCAAGAAAATGCCACATTTGATTCCAAAACTATTTTTTTCAATACGACACGGTATAACTATAAATAAGATATATTGTACTATTGAAATACAACTACATTTAACTAGTGAAATAAAGCTACATTAAATTGCCAAAATTAAGATACAAACGATTGTGAAAATTAAAATACTACCACAGGTATCTACTGAGTCAAGTGTGGATATTTTCCTTTTCCATCGCCAGCTTCTTCTGCTGCCTTGGCCTCACGAGCCCTTTCTTTTTTTCTCTGTCTCTCTGCCTCACGAGCCTCCTTTCGTAGTCATTCCTGCTCCTCCATACGACGAGCCTCTTCCCTTTTTCTCTTCAGTAAATCCCCAAAGTAGCCCTTTTGCTCGACATAGTGTTCTTTTAACTCTCTTTCTTGCTCTGCTTTCTCCTCCGCTTCCGCCTTTTCGCGTCGCTCTTCCGTGTAGAAACTATCCCATGCACGACGACTTCTTTCATGAATCTCAGTGACTGCCCAAGTCGGCATCTCCGTGTCAATCCAACAATAGTACATGCACAGAGGCGGAGGAGACTACAACAAGAACAAGAATGTTAATGAAGAATCAACCAAAAACCAACAATATATCTATTCGTGATGGTTAAAGCATACCGGAGGCTTGTCGTACTTTGAACTAGCTACGGGTGGTTATTCCTCATAATTGGCGCACATGAAAAGCTTCATGCCCAACCAATCTGAAAAATTCGTCACCTTTTTCACCTTGCAAAGATCGCCACACCAACACTGCAGGACTGCAAACCCCGGAGGCAAACTTGCATTCTTCACTTTCCTCGGCCTAATGCTTTGATCTGAGCTAAGCAAACTCATATGATTGAAAAAAGTGTGACACACTTTGCGCGGCGGTGATTTCGAGGGTGCTTGGACGACAGATGAAGAGAGAGCCTCGGTGCCTCGTTTTATAGGCTCAGACGACAAATGATGGCGAGAAAATAGGCACAAACAGACGAAATTTTAGGTCGGAAATATGCGTGATCCCAAACAGTGCAACCAGTGCAGAGGAGCACCACTGAATGTCGGCACAAGGCGTCAAAAATTCACCCGCAGCAACAGCATCGGATTCCCGCACGTGAGAATCTGTCTCGTCGGTCGCAGCAATCAGCGCCGTCTGCAACAGGCGATGCTGTCAGAGCGCATGCAACAGCTACAGTGCTGCCGCCTCATGCAGTGGCGATGTGGCCCATGCCTCATCGCGCGTGCAGCAGGACCTGTTGGCCTAGGAGCGGCGGGAGCAACGATGGCCGCCTTGTATGGTGGCGGCGGGCCCACCTGCCCTGGCCCGTTCCGTCCCGGCTCGAGCCGGTCCAAAAACCCGTTTTACCCGGGCGGCCGCCTTTAGGCGTGGCGGCATGGCCCGCCGCCTCCAGGCGTAGCGGCAGGTGCCACGTGTCGCCTGCCGCGCGTGCCGCCACGGCTGAGGGGGTCCTTTTTGACAATTTTATTCATAAATAGTCCTTTTTGGCAATAGCATTTGGCATGGGGTTTTTGGGACAAAAAGTCGCATGCTTATGCGTATTCTAGAGAAAAAAACCGTGTACCCCGGACGGAGCACTTAACCGGATTTAATAACCCTCGCGTCCGTAGCATCTCTTCCTCCATCTCTTCCTCCCTTTCCCCAATCCCCCACCCGACCCCAACTCCTCCGTTCCTCCGCCTCGCCCGCAGATCCGCCACCACCGCCCCCTTCCCCCTCCCCCATGGGCCAGTGCCCCTCCGCTCCCCGCTACCACCACCACCGCAAGCCCCCTCCTACGCCGCCGTCCCCCACCGCGCAGGCAGCGTCGCCTCGTTTCTGCAGCGCCGCAGCCGCCGAGGACGCGGCCGCGGAGGCTGACTACACTTCTGACCTCCCCGAGGAGCTACTCGCCGTCGTCTTCGGGCTCCTCGGCTCGGGCGACCGCAAGCGCTGCTCCCTGGTGTGCCGCCGCTGGCTCGCCACCGAGGCCTCCTCGCGCCTGCGCCTCGCCCTCGACGCGCGGGCGCCGCTCCTCGCCGCGGCCCCGGCCATCCTCGCGCGCTTCTCCTCCGTATCCAAGCTCGCGCTCAAGTGCGACCGCCGCGCGGAGAGCGTCGGCGATCCCGCGCTCGCGCTCGTCGCGCATCGCCTCGGCCCCGGCCTTCGCCGCCTCAAGCTCCGCTCCGTCCGTGCTGTCACCGACCACGGCGTCGCCGCCCTCGCCGCCGCGGCTATAAACCTCCGCAAGCTCTCAGTTGGGTCCTGTACCTTCGGCGCCAAGGGGATCGAGGCAGTTCTCCGGTCCTGCCCCCAACTCGAGGAGCTCTCTGTCAAGCGGCTGCGTGGCCTAGCCGACTCAGAGCCCATCACCGTCTCCAGCCCTCGTCTCCAGTCTCTGGCCCTCAAAGAGCTCTATAACGGGCAGTGCTTCTCCTGTTTAATCACGTGCTCCCCCAACCTCAAAACCCTCAAGATCATCCGCTGCTCCGGTGATTGGGACCCGGTCCTCCAGGCGATCCCACAGGGTTCCTTGCTAGCCGAGCTTCATCTCGAAAAACTGCAGGTCAGTGACCTTGGTGTGGCGGCGCTATGTGGGCTAGAGGTCCTGTACCTTGCCAAGGCGCCGGAGGTCACAGATGTTGGTCTGGCAGCACTTGCCACCAAGTCGCCACGTCTACGCAAGCTGCATGTTGATGGATGGAAGGCGAATAGGATTGGCGACCGTGGGCTTGCAACCGTGGCGCAGAAATGTGCTGCTTTGCAGGAATTGGTCCTCATTGGTGTGAATTTGACATCGGCGAGTCTTGAGTTGATTGCTGCCAACTGCCCCACTCTTGAGCGGCTTGCGCTTTGTGGGTCTGACACATTTGGGGATGCAGAGATCTCTTGCGTGGCGACTAAGTGTGCTTCTCTGAGGAAGCTGTGCATCAAGGCATGCCCTGTGTCTGATGCCGGAATGGACAAGCTTGCAGCAGGCTGCCCACGCCTTGTCAAGGTGAAGGTGAAGAAGTGCCGTAGGGTGACGTTTGAGTGTGCTGAGCGGCTTCGTGCTAGTCGGCATGGTGCTCTTGCTGTGAATTTTGACACGCCAGGTGGTGCAGGCGAATTGCAAGATGCTAGTGTGGATGAGAGTGGTGTACTGGAGAATGCAGGGAGTGATGTGGTACAAGATGATTTTGATGATCAGATAGGGGTTCCTGACCTTCTGTGTGGCACCAGTGGCAGACCATCAGGGTGGAAAGCCCGGATTGTTGCTTTGATATCAAGGAGCTTGTCGGTTTCCATGTTTCGGAGACGTCCACGTGGGAGCTCCCATAACTCATGAGTCGCAAGAATTTTGTGCCATGGTTACTCCTGTCCTTTGATTCTTTTATGTTTGTTACATTGATTGATGCTGTTGTTGTTCTTTGTGATTGATGTTCTTGTCTTCCTTAATTGTACCATGAAGTTCTTCCTGGACCATCTAGATTGTTTAGAGGGTAATAATTATTTGATCTTGCTCTTTGTAGTAGCAGAGATCCTTGTTATGGCACAATGTAATCTTGTATAAGGTATTTTTTGGATTGGAAAATATGATATGGGAAGCCAGCACTATTGTCAACTTTCTGTCATTGTTTCTGCATGCTGGTATCTATGGTCTTCAGATGCAAGTGCTTATTAATTTGAGCTATGAAGACTAGAGATACTGATGATCAGAAATCAACAATACGTGCATAGTACATCAGCTGATACTAAGATTTACAAGAGAGTTGGCCTTGAATTGAAAAATAATGATGTGAAGCAGCAATACTGTCAACTTTCTATCATGGTTTTGCGTGCTGGTTTCTCTAGTCTTCAAATGCAATTTCTTTATTACTATTAAGGACCTAGAAATAATAATGATCAGAAATCAACAATATATACATATGATTTTGAAGAGAGGTGCCTTTTGGGTCTATCAATGTTTGGATAGTCAAGTACTTTGTATATAGCTTTTCTTTTCTATTTAGTTACTCGTTCAGCATAAAAAAACTGTGCTTAGATGAAATCCTCTCTTTATAGTCTATACACGAGTTTTGAAGGCCTGTGGTGCCGACAGCTCTATTGGGGTGCCCTTATGTTCATGTAGACCAATAGATTTTGGTAGTGTTGGCTCCCCTGGAGATTCTTTCTAGTACATAAATGGAGTACAATGAAAAGTGTTGTTTGTGGAACAAATTATAATGGTTCAGTGAGTAACTTGTGCTTCACTAGTGGTGCAAATTTTATGCTATTGGATCCAATTGATGGGCTTGATTGTACATTCTGTTTTGTTGGGTGCTACTTTTTGTAGTGAGAAGCATTTACGGTAAGTGGGTTATCTTTTATGTGGTGCAAATATATATTTCTGTTCTGTCCACTCTCTGATCATCGATCCTTTGCAGTGTGCGGTTGGAAACTGGAAAGAATCAAGCTGCATCAGAGCCACTTTGTGGAACTATATATGTAGTTAATGAAATTGATAGATTGTGGTCAACCTGGAATTTCTCCCCTTTCTGCATCGTTTGCTAGTCCTTTGTGTTTCCTGATACCGCGTTGGACCAGAGTTACTGGAACCATGGCATGCTACATCTCAATTGGCATCATTTGTGTTTCTAACTTTCTATGGAGAAGCATTCCTCCTCTCCACTGATTCCTTGACATGGACCTGAATGGTTTCAGAAGTTTCTCCCGCCTCCCGTTTTGTCACGACGCCTCAGACACGGTGTCTGGAAGGCGGAATATTCTCGATGGCGCACATAGAAAAGTTGAACGGGGGATGAAAAATGGAGCGACTGGTCAGTTTTCTAAAAATGTTTGGCCATTTCCCAGGCCACACGCCGGCAGTTGACTTTGGACCTGACCAGCGGAGTAGCAGACGTCGAACCCTTGCCGGTTCAACAGGCAAGCCTTCTTGAAGATGCATGGCTATGGCCTATGGCTGTAGCTTTCCTGGTCAAGACGCAGTTTCTTTCATTTTTGCGAGTGGCGCCACTTGACCACTTCCAAGTTGCGGACGTGGATGTTTTGCTGTTCTAGTGAGCATCGCTGTGCTTGTATGTTTCTGGATCAATGTATCTGCCTGGTCAAGAATGTGTAATAGTTTTGCTATTAGTTTACGGACGGCGATTAGCGCCAAAATTGCTTGTTTTTTGTGGTGAACGTTTGCTTAGCAGTTCCACTCGAGGTCTCGCTGGATTCTCCCCACCTGACCAAGAGCCGCCTCTTGGTTGTTTACTCGTTCTTCTTGATGTTGGATCCGCAAATTGTTTGTTGGATGTACGCTTCAAAGGAGAATTTTCAATAGTGAGATTGTTTTGTATGCTTGGCTCTTTTTTCCTCGAGCATTCCCAGAGTCGGTTTGACTCAAATTTGCACTATTATTTGCTTGTAAATGCAGAAGACTGAGCTAACGCTGGCCATGATCGCATGGAGCTGGGAGCATAAACATTAATTGAACCCGGAGAAAACGCAGCCACACATGGATGGAGATACTAGCGCACATGTGGATGGCATTACATCACATCAAAGAGAAGAATCATTGCCTGCTATGACGATCTCCCAACAAGATTGCCTGGAATCCGGAGGCAACAAGCGTTGCCATTTCGACTTTGGAGTTTGCAGCGGGAAACACATATTCTTTGCCACGGACGGCCCACTCTCATCAGTAATAAATAAAATAAAATTTACGGGCCTAGTGGCATGGTGGCGGGCCATTTCAGGCAATCATGGCAATCGGACTGCGTTCCTGATTTTACCGTTGCTTTTGCGATTGAAGACGAGAAAGAAAAAGATGATTACCAAGATTGTCCTGTTGAATACAATATCCATGCCTTGTGCTGTGAGCGGCGTCCACAATTTAAGGAACCTTGCTGTCCTAGTAAGCTAAGCCCCAGGTGCTATCTTGGCAAATCATATATACTACTCTGCCAACATACAAATGGGGCCCACTTTCATACGAACGATTATGTACAAATGGCCACCTCAACACATGCAAAATAATGGCCACCTCCCTCCACTCAGATATCCCACGATTGATTGTTCTGTCTTTCATCCCATTGCGAATCTTCCTCACTAGAAGGGTTGGGCGCGTTTTGCTGCGCCATTGGTGTTGTTGAGTTCTTATAATTTTTTTACTCATTCCATTTCAAAATATAAGGTGTATTAATTTTTTGAATAGTTAAAGTCTTTTAAGTTTGACCATATTTGTAGAGAAATATATCAATATCCATAATATCAAATTGGTATCATTAGATTTGGCATGAAATGAGTTTTCATATTTTATTTATTTAGTATTGTGGATGTCGATATTTTTGGCTCTCTACTTGGTCAAAGTTAAAGAAATTAGACTTTTCAAAAAATAAATGCACCTTGTATTTTGGAACTGCAGGAGTATT
>NC_041388.1:289333179-289404944 GCF_002162155.2 Triticum dicoccoides
GAACTGCCACAAGAACGACTGCCGGGATTAGTTCTCCAGATAGTTTCTTTGCTCTGATGAATGTTTTTTTTTGCGGGAACCTGATGAATGTATTTGCCGGCACTTTATTTTCTACCGGCAGATTAGTCGTGGAGTAGGAACTACATCTACCGGTAGTTTGGCTGCTCGTACAAAGACATTTACCCAGCACGTAATATGCCAGCACATGTTGTTCCACAAGGAGTGCATTATATCCCTAGTTTAATATTCAATCACTATGTTGAGCCAATCAGGATAGATCAAACAGCTTATACATACATTTCAATCAATGTTAGTACATGCAAGGCCTCATTATATAACATTAAACGATCAAATACATATATATGCATGAAAAGACCATATATAAGGATGTTGTGCCACAAGGCAAAGTACACATGTTTAGAAAAGATACTGTGCCAAACAACCAAAATGAGCATACATTGGCTTATGTGTCAAAACAAACCACCAAAATGAGCGAAGTAAACTTGCCAACGTCCCCAGGCTCAATAAACAAGACATATTACATACTCCTTCTATCCCATAATATAACATCATTTGGCAAGCTAAAACAGTTTGCAAACAATCTTATATTGTGGGCCCGAGGGAGTATATATTGTAAGTCCACCAACTTGTTAGATCTTCCAAATCTCCAACAACCTGTAGATTTTCCAAACCTCTATCAACTTGTGTATCTTTAAGAAACCTGCAACATTATACATACGACACTACAATATATAAGCTTGTAGACCCGGGGCGGCGTTGATGAGGCCCGGAGCGGTCAGATCCGGCAGCACCAATGTGTGTGCCGCCAGATCCAGGAATGACTAGGTCGAACAGATTCCATCAAATGGTAGGTGAGTGGAGGAAGAGAGGTAGGGGCGGCGGCACACATGGAGGGAGGGGATGGGCCGGCAAGGATTAGGGTTTAGGAGGGACGACAGTGGGGTGGTTGGGGTGAGAGCGAGAGGGGGGGGGGTATGGGTGGAGGCTAGTCTCGATCCGGAGAAGGGATTTGGGGGAAAACTAGTTGGGCTCGGCGCCTATATTTCTTTTGGGTGCAAAATTTTTGTGCGTCTCCCGCCCTAGCGCACGTTTAGGCCCAATGTCTCCCGCCAAACAGTAGTCCCGGCAGATAATGGGTCGTGGGTTACTTATCCCGGAAGATAGGGTAACCTAAGAAGTGTGTGCAATCACTAGAAGTTGATATACCCTCGTTGCTCAACTTCTCCCGGCAGTTCTTCTGCCTTTAAGTATTTCTACCGACAATACAGTGATTCCTGGCAGATGATTTGCCCTTATTCTACCATTTCTCCCGGCAGTTAATTGCCCCCAATCAAGTGTTGTGGTGTAGTGTCTGCTAATCAACCCGTACTTATGTGGGGAAATTTTATGCATTGGTGTATGCATGTAACTCTATTTGTGCTACATTATCACATGTTGATGCTTCTTTTTTCTAGGTGGAGAGAGGGTGCACGGGGTTGACATGTTTCCATAGGCCGGTTTTATCGATTCATTTGAAAAATAATTGAACCAGTCAAAATCATGAACATAACTTAAAATTGAGTACCTCGATCAAATGTAAAGCTCCCAAAATATGTTTCTATAGGTTGGCTTTGGCTGATTGATTTGAAAAATCGCTCACCCTATCAAAATCATGAACCGAATCCAAAATTGAATACCTCAATCGAATGTAAAAGCTCCAAAATTAAGGAGCTTAGTGAATTAAGACAATTGAATGAGAGAGCTCCTTAAGAAATTGATGAGCCGGTCAAAACCACATGACCCAGTTCCAAATTGAAGACCTTAATTGATTATGAGGCCTTAAAAATCAGGGAGCATAGTATTAAGGAGTATATAATGAATCAAAAGAATTAAATGAGAGATATCCTTGTGAAATTGTTGACCAAGTCAAAGTTGGATGACCCAATTCCAAATTGGAGACCTCAATTGATTGTGACGCCTTCAAAATTAGTGAGCATAATGTATTTATAGATTGATGGTATCTCCTTGATTTGACTGTTCAAATTTAGAATTAGTTGTCTATTTCAAATCTAACATTTGAAACTAGTTCATTACTAGAAGACCGTTACATAGTACAATGTATTCCCAATTCAAGATGGTGGAAAATAAATATCATGTACTAGAGGAATTTGTGATGATTTTCTCCCACAAAAAATAGGGGAATTTGCGATGATTTAAGTAGGACCCAAGATTATTGTTGTTCGTGTTGAATATGCATCAAATATTTTTTACATGTAAGGTTACGCCTGGACTTTGAATTGTACCACATGTGGATAGGGTATGCAGTTGTGTTCGAGTTGAACACTTGTATCCTAGGCGTACTATATAATGTGGTGGTAGGCACACAACATAACCTAGGCCAATGTAGTAGCATGGGCACATAGGGGGAGTTGGCGGTTTTGTGCTAGTGTCTGGGTGTTTGTATAAAGTACTGTAGCGGTATCATGGAAAGGAGCGCATGTGGTCATTGCCCTAGGATATAGCGATGTTCGTGAACCTCATTAACTAAAAGGGGTGGTTTGCTGTCTAGGGGGCGATTGAATAGAGTAAGAAACTATCATTCTGCCATAACCTAGATGTCTATCCAAATTTAGTTGTTGACTATTTTTATAAGCTTATGTAATGGTACCTAGAACACCTTATGAAGGAAATATGCCCTAGAGGCAATAATAAAGTTGTTATTTTATATTTCCTTATTCATGATAAAGGTTTATTATTCATGCTAGAATTGTATTGATCAGAAACTTAAATACATGTGTGAATACATAAACAAACACCGTGTCCCTAGTGAGTCTCTACATGTCTGATAGCTCTATTTTTTACCGGTTTTGTAGAGGGGTTTGACTTGGTTTTCATCAAGTTTTCATTATTTCTCAATTATTTCTAACACTAATCCTTCGAAAGAGAAGAAAACTTCCCCTTTGTTTGGCAGGAAAATATGTTTTTGGAAGGGAACCAATCAATATACATCTAATCAAGCCAAAAGGATAAACTTTCACGTTAGTGAAATTTTCACCTGGGCATCCAAAGCACAAGACGACCTATGCTATGAGCGCACACACTCATACCAGCGACCGTACCAAGCGTCGATGACTGATACGTCTCCAATGTATCTATAATTTTTGATTGTTACTTGCTGTTATATTATCAATCTTGGATATTTTACAATCATTCTAGCAACTTTATATCATTTTTGGGACTAATCTGTTGACATAGTGCCCAATGTCAGTTACTGTTTTTTGCTTGTTTTTTTACTTCGCAGAATATCCCTATCAAACGGAGTCCAAACACAGCTTTTGGAGATTTTTGTGGACCTGAAGACAACTTGGGAGCCAAGGAAGCACCTCAAGGGAGGCCCGTGGGGCCCACAAGACACCAGGGCGCGCCAAAGGCCCCTGGCGCACCCTGATGGGTTGTGGGGCCCACGAGGGTCTCCTCCACTGCCTCTCAGCTCTATAATTACCCAAATATTCCAGAAACCCTAGGGGAGTCAATGAAACACAATTCCAGCCGCCGCAAGTTCTAGAACCATGAGATCCAATCTAGAGCCCTATTCCGGCACTCCGTTGGAGGGGAACACAATCACGGAGGGGTTCATCATCCTCATTGGTGCCTCTCCGATGATGCGTGAGTAGTTCACCATAGACCTATGGGTCCATAGGCAGTATCTAGATGGCTTCTTCTCTCTTTTTGATTCTCAATACAATAGTCTCTTGGAGATATATTTGATGTAATGACTTTTTGTAGTGTGTTTGTTGGAATCCGATGAAGTTCGAGTTTATGATCAGATCTAATCCATGAATATTATTTGAGTCTTCTTGGATCTCTTATATGCATGATTATTTATAGCCTCGTATTTCTTCTCCGAATCTTTGGTTTAGTTAGGCCAACTAGATTGATTTTTCTTGCAAATGGGAAGAGGTGCTTTGTGATGGGTTCGATCTTTCAGTGTCCTCGCCCAGTGACAGAAGGGGTAGCGAGGCACGCATGTATCGTTGCTATTAAGGATAAAATATGGGGTCTATTCCTACATGAATAGATCTTGTCTACATCATTTCATTGTTCTTATTGCATTACTCCATTTTTCCATGAACTTAATACACTAGATGCATGCTGGATAGCGGTCGATGTGTGGAGTAATAGTAGTAGATGTAGAATTGTTTTGGTCGACTAATCTTGGATGTGGTGCCTATATTCATGATCATTTCCTTGGATATCGTCATAATTATTTGATCTTCTGTCAATTGCCCAATAGTAATTTGTTTACCCACCGTGTGCTATTTTCTTGAGAGAAGCCACTAGTGAAATCTACGGCCCCCGGGTCTATCTCTTATCATATTTGCTTTCCGATCTATCTTTTGGCATATTTTTCAGATCTATATTTCCAAAAACCCAAAAATACCTTGCTGCACTTTTTATTTACTTATTTTATTTCACGTTTTATCAAGATCTATTTATCCAATCTCATAGAAAACAATTTATCTTTTTACCATGGAGGGATTAACGACCCCTCTTACACGTCGGGGTGCAAGTATTTGTTCTTTGTGTGAAGGTACCATTTACATAGTGTTGCTTGGTTCTCCTACTAGATTGATAAGCTTGGTTTCACAACTGAGGAAAATACCAACGCAGTTTCAAGCCGCATCAATGGCGTCCCCTCATCTACCACAATTTTTTTGTAAAGGGGTGCACAACATTTGTGAGACCTATCCACCACCACACCATCCAAAAGAGAGCGACAAGAGATCCGGAGAAGAACCACCGAAGATCTTGTTCTTCTCCTTTTCCGATTTCCATTAATCACATCATCACCATAGCGAGAGGAATTCAATGTTTTAAGACTAGAGTTCATAACTCTATATGTACTCATCTAGAGATTGAGACTTGTTTAATCATTCATCTTATTATGGATCTTCATGGTATTATTGATATGGTTTCCATTGGATTATTCTCTGAGATATTTGGTAATTCTTCCCCGATGTGTGAGTAATTCCCCCTAGGTGTGGGAGATGTAGGTGATTAGTAAGATTCATATGTGCCTATTCTATATGTCGTCATTCATGTTTATAGTTTTATAATTGTTTGGTAAGTTGTTTATCTGTTGTCAACATAATGCATGTTGCCCAATTTAAGGGCATATGCAACATGATCGAAAGACCTACACATGTAACACATATTGTTTAGTGAATTCATGACCTCCAGGTGACAGGTGGAGATATCTATGAGGATCGAAGACAATATGAGATAATAGTGAACCACTGAACTTAATGCATGGTTTCGGTTTAAAAAACTTAATTATGAAGACGACCACGTTGTGGAAATGTCGAAGCAGGACCGTATAGTAGAATGTAACCTGATACGTCCATTTTGCATCATGCTTTTATATCGATATTTATTGCATTATGGGATGTTATTTCACATTATGTCACAATACTTATGGCTATTCTCTCTTATTTTACAAGGTTTACATAAGGAGGGAGAATGCCGGCAGCTGGAATTCTGGGCTAGAAAAGGAGCAAATATTAGAGACCTATTCTGCACAACTCCAAAAGTCCTGAAACTCCACGGAATACCTTATAATAAATAATGAAAAATCCTCGCCAAAGATAAAGACCAGGGGGCCCACACCCTTTCCACGAGGGTGGGGGGCACGCCCCCTAGGGCGCGCCCCCTACCTCATGGGCCCCCTGGTGGCTCTCCGATGACCATCTTCTGCTATATGAAGTCTTTCGTCGAGAAAAAAAAGGAGAAGCAACCTTTCGGGACGAAACTCCGCCGCCACGAGGCGGAACCTTGGCGGAACCAATCTAGGGCTCCGGCAGAGCTGTTCTGCCGGGGAAACTTCCCTCCCGGAGGGGGAAATCATCGCCATCATCATCACCAACGCTCCTCTCATCGGGAGAGGGCAATCTCCATCAACATCTTCATCAGCACCATCTCATCTCAAAATCCTAGTTCATCTCTTGTATCCAATTCTTGTCTCCAAGTCCGGGATTGGTGCTAGTAGGTTGCTAGTAGTGTTAATTACTCCTTGTAGTTGATGCTAGTTGGTTTAATTGGTGGAAGATCATATGTTCAGATCCTTTATGCATATTATTACCCCTCTGATTATGAACATGAATATGCTTTGTGAGTAGTTACGTTTGTTCCCGAGGACAAGGGAGAAGTCTTGCTATTAGTAGTCATGTGAATTTGGTATTCGTTCGATATTTTGATGAGACGTATGTTGTCTAGCCTCTAGTGGTGTTATGTGAACATCGACTACATAACACTTCACCATTATTTGGGCCTAGAGGAAGGCATTAGGAAGTAATAAGTAGATGATGGGTTGCTAGAGTGACAGAAGTTTAAACCCTAGTTTATGCGTTGCTTCGTAAGGGGCTGATTTGGATCCATATGTTTCATGCTATGGTTAGGTTTACCTTAATACTTTTGTTGTAGTTGCGGATGCTTGCAATAGAGGTTAATCATAAGTGGGATGCTTGTTCAAGTAAGAATAGCACCCAAGCACCGGTCCACCCACATGTCAAATTATCAAAGTACCGAACGCGAATCATATGAACATGATGAAAACTAGCTTGACGATATTCCCATGTGTCCTCGGGAGCGCTTTTCCTTATATAAGAGTTTATCCAGGCTTGTCCTTTGCTACAAAAAGGATTGGGGCACCTTGCTGCACTTTACTTACTTTTGTTACTTGTTGCTCGTTACAAATTATCTTATCACAAAACTATCTGTTACCACTTATTCAGTGCTTGCAGAGAATACCTTGCTGAAAACCGCTTACCATTTCCTTCTGCTCCTCGTTGGGTTCTACACTCTTACTTATCGAAAGGACTACGATAGATCCCCTATACTTGTGGGTCATCAAGGCTCTTTTCTGCCGCCGTTGCCGGGGAGTGAAGCGCATTTGGTAGGTGGAATTTGGTAAGGAAAAATTTATATAGTGTGCTGAAATTTACTGCCACCTGTTACTATGGAAAGTAATCCTCTGAGGGGCTTGTTCGGGGTATCTTCACCCCGACCAGTAGAGCAAAGAGTTGATCCTCAACCTACTGAACCTATTGAAAATGAAATTCCTTATGAGTATCCTTCGGGTATGATAGAAAAACTGCTAGCTAATCCTTTTACAGGAGATGGAACAAAGCATCCTGATGAACACCTAATATATGTGGATGAAGTTTGTGGATTATTTAAGCTTGCAGGTATACCTGATGATATTGTTAAGAAGAAGGTCTTCCCTTTATCTTTGAAGGGAGACACATTGACATGGTATAGGCTATGTGATGATACGAGATCATGGAACTATAGAAGATTGAAATTGGAATTTCATCAAAAGTATTATCATATGCATCTTGTTCATCTTGACCGCAATTATATATACAATTTTTGGCCTCGCGAAGGAGAAAGCATCGCTCAAGCTTGGGGGAGGCTTAAATCAATGTTATATTCATGCCCCAATCATGAGCTCCCAAGAGAAACAATTCTTCAAAAAATTTATGCTCGACTTTCTGAAAATAATCGCACCATGCTCGATACTTCTTGTGTTGTCTCTTTTATGATGAAGACTATTGGATTTAGATGGGATTTATTGGATAGAATTAAACGCAACTCTGAAGATTGGGACCTCGAAAATGGTAAGGAGTCAGGTATGGCACCTAAGTTTGATTGTGTTAAATCTTTTATGGATACCGATATTTTCCGTAAGTTTAGTACTAAATATGGACTTGATTCTGAGATAGTAGCTTCTTTCTGTGAATCTTTTGCTACTTATGTTGATCTCCCTAAGGAGAAGTGGTTTAAATACCATCCTCCCATAGAAGTAAAAGTAGCTACACCTATTAAAGTTGAAGAAAAGACTGTCACTTATAATGATCCTATTGTTCCTACTTGTTATGTTGAGAAACCACCTTTCCCCTATTAGGATAAAGGATCATGCTAAAGCTTCAACTGTGGTTCGTAAAAGCAATATTAAAACATATACACCTCCTGAGCAAGTTAAAGTAGAACCTAATATTGCTATTGTTAAAGATCTCTTGTCTGATAATATTGATTGGCATGTTTTTTAGTTCTGCGGTGAAACTGCTAGAATTGCTAAACCTTGTGCTAAAGATAAAAATAGACCTGTGGTAGGCATGCCTATTATTTTTGTTAAAATAGGAGATCATTGTTATCATGGCATATGTGATATGGGTGCTAGTTCTAGTACAATACCTATTGACTTATACTAAGAAATTATGCATGACATTGCACCTGTTGAGTTAGAAGAAATTGATGTTACTTTTAAACTTGCTAATAGAGATACTATTTCACCAATGGGAATTGTTAGAGATGTTGAAGTCTTGTGTGGGAAAACTAAATATCCCGCTGATTTTCTTGTTCTTGGTTCCCCACAAGATAGCTTTTGTCCCATTATATTTGGTAGACCCTTCTTAAATACTGTTAATGCTACCATAGATTGCACAAGGGATGTTGTTACTGTCGGCTTAGATGATATGACTCATGAGTTTAATTTCTCTAAATTTAGTAAACAACACCGTGAAGAAGAATTGCCTAGTAAGGATGAAATTATTGGTCTTGCTTCTATTGCTGTAGCTCCTAGCGATCCTTTAGAACAATATTTGCTAGACCATGAGAATGATATGTTTATGAATGAAAGAAGGGAAATAGATGAAGTATTCTTTAAACAGAAACCTATTCTGAAACACAATTTGCCTGTTGAAATCCTAGGGGATCCCCCTCACCTAAGGGTGATCCCGTGTTTGAGCTTAAACCGTTGCCTGATAATCTTAAATATGCTTATCTTGATGAAAAGAAGATACATCATGTTATTATTAGTGCTAACCTTTCAGAGCATGAAGAAGAAAGATTATTGAAAACTCTGAAGAAGCACCATGCTGCTATTGGATATACTCCTGATGATCTTAAGGGCATTAGTCTCACTCTATGTCAATATAAAATAAATTTGGAAGCAGATGCCAAACCAGTTCGTGATCCTCAACGACGTCTGAATCCTAAAATGAAAGAAGTTGTAAGAAAAGAAATACTAAAGCTTCTGGAGGCAGGTATAATTTATCCCGTTGCTGATAGTCAGTGGGTAAGTCCTGTTCATTGTGTCCCTAAGAAGGGAGGTATTATTGTTGTTCCTAATGATAAAGATGAATTGATTCCGCAAAGAATTATTACAGGTTATAGGATGGTAATTGATTTCTGCAAATTAAATAAGGCTACTAAGAAAGATCATTACCCCTTACCTTTTATTGATCAAATGCTAGAAAGATTATGCAAACATACACACTACTGCTTTCTAGATGGTTATTCTGGTTTCTCTCAAATACCTATGTCGGCTAAAGATCAATCAAAGACTACTTTTACATGCCCATTTGGTACTTTTGCTTATAGACATATGCCTTTTGGTTTATGTAATGCACCTACTACCTTTCAAAGATGCATGATGGCTATATTCTCTGACTTTTGTGAAAAGATTTGTGAGGTTTTCATGGACGACTTTTCCGTCTATGGATCTTCTTTTGATGATTGCTTGAGCAATCTTGATCGAGTTTTGTAGAGATGTGAAGAAACTAATCTTGTCTTGAATTGGGAAAAGTGCCACTTTATGGTTAATGAAGGTATTGTCTTGGGGCATAAAGTTTCTGAAAGAGGTATTGAAGTTGATAAATCCAAGGTTGATGCTATTGAAAAGATGCCATGTCCCAAGGACATCAAAGGTATAAGAAGTTTCCTTGGTCACACCGGATTTTATAGGAGGTTCATTAAGGACTTCTCAAAAATTTCTCGGCCTCTAACTAATTTATTACAGAAAGATATACCATTTGTCTTTGATGATGATTGTATAGAAGCATTTGAAATACTTAAGAAAGCATTAGTCTCTGCACCTATTGTTCAGCCACCTGATTGGAATTTACCCTTTGAAATTATGTGTGATGCTAGCGATTATGTTGTAGGTGCTGTTCTAGGGCAAAGAGTTGATAAGAAATTAAATGTTATCCATTATGCTAGTAAGACTCTAGACAATGCTCAAAGAAATTATGCTACTACTGAAAAAGAACTTTTAGCAGTTGTATTTGCTTGTGATAAGTTCAGACCTTATATTATTGATTCTAAAGTAACTATCCACACTGATCATGCTGCTATTAAATATCTTGAAGAAAGATGATAAACCTAGACTTATTAGATGGGTTCTCTTGCTACAAGAATTTGATTTGCATATTGTTGATAGAAGAGGAGCTGAGAACCCCGTTGTAGACAACTTATCTAGGTTAGAGAATTTTCTTGATGACCCACTACCTATTGATGATAGCTTTCCTGATGAGCAATTAAATGTCATAAATGCTTCTCATACTGCTCCATGGTATGCTGGTTATGCTAATTACATTGTTGCTAAATTCATACCACCTAGCTTCACATACCAACAAAAGAAAAAGTTCTTCTATGATTTGAGACATTACTTTTGGGATGACCCACATCTTTATAAAGAAGGAGTAGATGGTGTTATTAGATGTTGTGTACCTGAGCATGAACAGGAACATATCCTACGCAAGTGCCACTCCGAAACTTATGGAGGACACCATGCGGGAGATAGAAGTGCACATAAGGTATTGCAATCCGGTTTTTATTGGCCTACTCTCTTCAAGGATGCCCGTAAGTTTGTCCTATCTTGTGATGAATGTCAAAGAATTGGTAATATTAGTAGACGTCAAGAAATGCCTATGAATTATTCACTTGTTATTGAACCGTTTGATGTTTGGGGCTTTGATTATATGGGACCTTTTCCTGCCTCTAATGGATATACACATATTTTAGTTGCTGTTGATTACGTTACTAAGTGGGTACAAGCTATTCCAACTAGTAGTGCTGATCATAACACTTCTATTAAGATGCTTAAAGAAGTTATTTTTCCGAGGTTTGGAGTCCCTAGATATTTAATGACTGATGGTGGTTCACATTTTATTCATGGTGCTTTTCGTAAAATGCTTGCTAAATATGACGTCAATCATAGAATTGCATCTCCGTATCACCCATAGTCTAGTGGTCAAGTAGAATTGAGTAATAGAGAACTCAAATTAATTTAGCAAAAGACTGTCAATAGGTCTAGAAAGAATTGGTCCAAGAAACTTGATGATGCATTATGGGCCTATAGAACTGCATATAAAAATCCTATGGGTATGTCTCCGTATAAAATGGTATATGGAAAAGCATGTCACTTACCTCTCGAACTAGAACATAAGGAATATTGGGCTATTAAAGAGCTCAACTATGATTTCAAACTTGCCGGTGAAAAGAGGTTATTTGATATTAGCTCACTTGATGAATGGAGAACCCAAGCTTATGAAAATGCCAAGTTGTTTAAAGAAAAGGTTAAAAGATGGCATGACAAAAGGATACAAAAGCGTGAGTTTAATGTAGGTGATTATGTATTGCTATACAATTCTCGTTTGAGATTTTTTGCAGGAAAATTTCTCTCTAAATGGGAAGGCCCCTATGTTATCGAGGAGGTCTATCGTTCCGGTGCCATAAAAATCAACAACTTCGAAGGCACAAATCCGAAGGTGGTAAATGGTCAGAGAATTAAACATTATATCTCAGGTAATCCCATAAATATTGAAACCAATATTATTGAAACCGTAACCCCGGAGGAATACATAAGGGACACTTTCCAGAATGTTTCAGACTCCGAAAACGGATAGGTATGTGGTACGGTAAGTAAACCGACTCCAAAACAATTAAGGCAATATTTCTCCATTTTGGAATATTTAGAAAAATAGAAAATTAAGTAGCAGTCCGGGAAGGACACGAGGGCCCCACAAGGGCGGAGGGCGCGCCCCCTACCTCGTGAGCACCTCGTGTGCCTTCCGGACTCTGTTTTCTTGCACGATACGTATTTTGGTTGGTAAAAATTCACTATATATTCTCCCGAAGGTTTTGACTCCCGTATCATGCAAATATTCTTTGTTCTTGTTTCGAGCTATTTTTCTGACAGATCTAAATTATCATGACGTCCCCAAGTGCTTCCAAGGACAAGTTCTTCGAGAAGGTTATCAACCCTTACCTCACGGAGGTGTTGCGACACCCTCAAACCATTGAGATGCATGATGGGTTGCTGCACATCCGCAATGCTGAGGGACCAAAGGGAACCGGAAGCGTGGAGACTAGGCTCGAAGCAATGGAGCAACAAGTTTTCAAGTGCCAGGGGATGGTGGAGCGTGGAATCAACGCTAGCCACACAATGCTCGCGGAGTTCACTAACAACTACAAGCCGGATGCCAAGAACACCGAGGAGGCCATCTTCAAGCTACATTGGAAGATCGAGCACCTCCAAGCCCAAATCTATGACCTGCAAAACTAAAACTGTGAGTATGAATATAGATTCAGAAGAATGAGTTTGGCTGCAGATTCGAGGATTCCGAAGACTCGATCACCCTTCTATGATGGTGAACCTATGCCTTGGAAGATGGATGACAAGCCCGCATCATCAACAACACCTCCACCTTCTTCACCAACCAAGGAGATATAATCACATGGGTATGGGCACTCCCCTTGGCAACAACCAAGCTTGGGGGAGGTGCCCTGGTATCGTATCACAATCACAACTCCTATCTTTACCGTTTTACTTAGTTCGATCCTATTAGTAGTATTTTGATCTAGTAGAATAAAGTTTATGGCATGAACTAGTTTTGAGTTTTGCCTTATGATCTCTCTATGTAATCGAGTCCGTGAGCTATATAATAAAGATTAGTGTTGAGTCAAGGGCTTGATTTTCTTGCTATGATCTTGGGTGAATAAAAGAAAAGAGAAAAGAATAAGAAGAAACAAAAGTTCTTATTGATCTTATTGATAGTAATGACTGCACATAGAAAGAGTGTGATGATTAAAAGTTGTTGGGAGTTGGCAGACATAGCTTTGGTCATCGTTGCAATTAATAGGAAGTAATAAGGAAAGAGAGGTTTCACATATAAATATACTATTATTGACATCTTTTATGATTGGGAGCACTCATCAAAATATGACATGCTAAAGAGTTGATGTTGGACAAGGAAGACAATGTAATGGGTTATGTTTTCTTATATTTGAGATAAAGTATGTTGTCATGGATCACCCAACATGTTGAGCTTGCCTTTCCCCCTCATGCTAGCCAAATTCTCAGCACCAAGTAGAGATACTACTTGTGCTTCCGAATACCCTTAAACCAGTTTTGCCATGAGAGTCCACCATATCTACCTATGGATTGAGTAAGATCCTTCAAGTAAGTTGTCATCGGTGCAAATCAATAATAATTGCTCTAAATATGTATGATTAGTGTGGGAGAAATAGGCTTTATACAATCTTGTGATGTGGAAGTAATAAAAGCGACGGACTGCATAATAAAGGTTCATATCACAAGGGGCAATATAAAGTGACGATCTTTCACATTAAGATTTTGTGCATCCAACCATAAAAGCGCATGGCAACCTCTGCTTCCCTCTGTGAAGGGCCTATCTTTTATAATTATCTTCTACCTTATGCAAGTGTCATGGTGATCTTCACCTCTCCCTTTTTCATTTTATCCTTCGGCAAGCCCAACATGTTGGAAAGAACCTGATATATATATATATATATATATATCTAATTGGATGTAAGGGGGCATGAGTTATTATTGTTGACATTACCCTCGAGGTAAAAGGTTGTGGGGCGAAACTATAAGCCCCTATCTTTCTCTGTGTCCGATTAAAACTCCGTAACCACAAGTATGGCGTGAGTGTTAGCAACTATGAAGGACTAGATGATAGTTGAGTATGTGGACTTGCTTTTTAGCTCTGACATAGACTCTTTCTGATGTTATGATAAATTGCAATTGCTTCAATGACTGAGGTTATAGTTTGTTGGTTCTCAATAAGGTTTCTGATTCATACTTTTGCATTGTGAATAGATCATCACTTGAACATAAGTAATCATATGACAATATCTATATATGTTGCTGTTATGAGAATAATCATGATGCCCTCATGTCCGTATTTTATTTTTATCGACGCCTCTATCTCTAAACATGGGGACATATTTATTGTTATCGGCTTTCGCCTGAGGACAAGCGAGGTCTAAGCTTGGGGGAGTTGATACGTCCATTTTGCATCATGCTTTTATATCGATATTTATTGCATTATGGGCTCTTATTTCACATTATGTCACAATTCTTATGACTATTCTCTCTTATTTTACAAGGTTTACATAAGGAGGGAGAATGCCGACAGCTGGAATTCTGGGCTGGAAAAGGAGCAAATATTAGAGACCTATTCTGCACAACTCCAAAAGTCCTAAAACTCCACGGAATACCTTATAATAAATAATGAAAAATCCTTGCCAAAGATGAAGACCAGGGGGCCCACTCCCTTTCCACGAGGGTGGGGGCGCGCCCCCCCAGGGCGCGCCCCCTACCTCGTGGCCCCCCTGGTGGCTCTCCGATGACCATCTTCTGCTATATGAAGTCTTTCATCGAGAAAAAAACAAGAAGCAACCTTTCGGGACTAAACTCCGCCGCCACGAGGCGGAACCTTGGCAGAACCAATCTAGGGCTCCGGTAGAGCTGTTCTACCAGGGAAACTTCCCTCCCGGAGGGGGAAATCATCGCCATCGTCATCACCAACGCTCCTCTCATCGAGAGAGGGCAATCTCCATCAGCACCATCTCATCTCAAAACCCTAGTTCATCTCTTATATCCAATTCTTGCCTCCAAGTCCGGGATTGGTGCTAGTAGGTTTCCAGTAGTGTTAATTACTCCTTGTAGTTGATGCTAGTTGGTTTAATTGGTGGAAGATCATATGTTCAGATCCTTTATGCATATTATTACCCCTCTGATTATGAACATGAATATGCTTTGTGAGTAGTTACGTTTGTTCCTGAGGACAAGGGAGAAGTCTTGCTATTAGTAGTCATGTGAATTTGGTATTTGTTCGATATTTTGATGAGATGTATGTTGTCTAGCCTCTAGTGGTGTTATGTGAACGTCGACTACATAACACTTCACCATTATTTGGGCCTAGAGGAAGGCATTGGGAAGTAATAAGTAGATGATGGGTTGCTAGAGTGACAGAAGATTAAACCCTAGTTTATGCGTTGCTTCGTAAGGGGCTGATTTGGATCCATATGTTTCATGCTATGGTTAGTGAGGGAGTCTGGGATTAGGGGTCTCCGGACAGTCGGATTATATCCTTTGGCCGGACTGTTGGACTATGAAGATACAAGATTGAAGACTTCGTCTCGTGTCCGAATGGGACTCTACTTGGCGTGGAAGGCAAGCTAGGCAGTACGGATATGGATATCTCCTCCTTTGTAACTGACCTTGTGTAACCCTAGCCCCCTCCGGTGTCTATAAAAACCAGAGGGTTTTAGTCCGTAGGACACAATAACATACAATCATACCATAGGCTAGCTTCTAGGGTTTAGCCTCTTTGATCTCGTGGTAGATCTACTCTTGTACTACCCATATCATCAATATTAATCAAGCAAGACGTAGGGTTTTACCTCCATCAAGAGGGCCCGAACCTGGGTAAAACATCGTGTCCCCTGCCTCTTGTTACCATCCGCCTTAGACGCACAGTTCGGGACCCCCTACCCGAGATCCGCCGGTTTTGACACCGACATTGGTGCTTTCATTGAGAGTTCCTCTATGTCGTCGCCATTAGGCTTGATGGCTCCTACGATCATCGATAGCGATGCAGCCCAGGGTGAGACTTTTCTCCCCGAACAAATTTTTGTATTCGGCGGCTTCGCACTGTGGGCCAACTCGCTTGGCCATCTGGAGCAGATCGAAAGTTACGCCCCTGGCCACCAGGTCAGGCTTGGAATCTTAAACTACATGGCCGATATCCGCGGAGACTTGATCTTCGACGGATTCGAGCCTCTGCCTTGTGCGTCGCGCGGTCACGATGAGTACGATTTAGCTCTACCATCAGACAGTGTTCAGAAGATCGCACCGGCAGCCGCTCCGACCCTCAATTCGGAGCCAGTTGCGCCGTCCATGGACGGGTGGATGGACCCCGCCACGGAGGCCTTACCCTCAGCGGCGATCGAGCCGAATATCGACCTTACCCTTCACGAGAGCCGTGTTGCCAAACTGCCGGATCCTTCCCTGGCCACGGACTCCGAACCGCCTGCGCCCGTGCCTATCAAATCTGACTGGGCGCCAATCATGGAGTTCACCTCCGTGGATATCTTTCAGCACTCGCCCTTCGGCGATGTACTGAATTCATTAAAGTCTCTCTCCTTGTCAGGAGAGTCCTGGCTGAACTATGTCCGGCAGGATTGGGATGCGGATGACGAAGAAATTTGCTGCCCACCCACCACCCACTTAGTAGCCACTGTCGATGACTTAACCGACATGCTTGACTTCGACTCCGAAGACATCGACAGTATGGACGACGATGCAGGAGGCGAACAGGAACCACTGCCCACAGGGCACTGGACGCCTACTTCATCACATGACGTATACATGGTGGACACACCAAAAGAAGACGACGACGAGGAACGGAAGGACGCAACAGAGGGTTGTCCCCTCGAGAAGCAGTCAAAGCGGCGGCGTAAGCGCTGCCCCTAATCCCGCCTCGGCAGAAACAACGATCATATAGACCCAGCCTTAGAGCAGGGTGAACAATCGCCGGACCACGGCAACACGGAGAATCAAACCGAACAACCCGAATCTGTTAAAGATAATAGTCCGGACGACATCACACCGGACGGACACCCGGAGCAACAGAATTCCTGTCAAAGGCTTGTTGCCACCGCGAGGAGTCTAAAAAAGCAGAAGCAAAGGCTCAAGGCTGCGGAAGACACACTCAGAATCAGATGGAGTAAAGTACTCAACACAGCAGCGAAGTACGGCGGTAATCGCCCCACCAAGAGCTACCCGAAGCGGAAGTTGCTACCTGAATTCGATGAGGAGGCCTTAGATCCCCCGCAACCAAAAATTAAAACGGCCATCTGGCCGGATAGACGACCTCACGACCAACATAGAGCGGCAAACAACGTCACATATAAGCCAATACGCGATCCACGCGAGGGCTCGCATCAAAAGGACGGCGCAACCAGATCCATCTATGGACCACGCAAGTGCACTCCAGCATACAATGCAACACAACAAACATCCGAACACCACGGTACACCCAGATACAGGGGTGCCGCACACCCCCTATGTTTCACCGACGAGGTGCTGGACCATGAATTTCCAGAGGGATTCAAACCCGTAAACATAGAGGCATACGACGGAACAACAGACCCCGGGGTCTGGATTGAGGACTATATCCTCCATATCCATATGGCTCGAGGAGATGATCTCCATGCCATCAAGTACTTACCCCTCAAGCTCAAAAGGCAAGCTCGGCACTGGCTCAAAAGCCTCCCCAAAAGCTCCATTGGAAGATGGGAAGAGCTCGAAGATGCTTTTCGGGCAAATTTTCAAGGAACTTATGTCCGACCTCCGGATGCGGACGATTTAAGTCATATAACTCAACAGCCCAGAGAGTCAGCCCAAGACCTTTGGAACAGGTTTCTTACTAAAAAGAACCAAATAGTCGATTGTCCGGACGCCGAAGCCTTGGCAGCTTTTAAACACATCGTCCGAGACGAATGGCTTGCCAGACACCTCAGCCAAGAAAAGCCGAGAACAATGGCAGCATTAACAAGCCTCGTGACCCGCTTTTGCACGGGCGAGGACAGCTGGCTAGCCCGATGCAGCACCAACGACCCAAGTACATCCGAAGTTAGAGATGGAAATGGGAAATCACGACGCAACAAAAATAATAAGCGCCGGAATAAAGAAGACAGCCCGAAGAGCACGGCGGTAAACACCGGATTCAAAAGCTCTCGGCCAGGTCAGCAAAAGCCGCCCTCTAAAGGCGCCAGAGATGAACTGTCCAGCCTAAACAAAATTCTGGACCAAATATGTCAGATCCATAGCACCCCCGATAAACTTGCAAATCATACCCACAGAGAATGTTGGGTCTTCAAGCAGTCCGGCAAGCTCAACGCCGCACACAAGGGGGAGGATACACCAAGCGAAGACGAGGATGGGCCTCTCAAGCAAGACACTGGGGAACAAAACAAATTTCCACCAGAAGTCAAAACAGTACACGTATTACACGTGATCAAGGGGAGAAACAAAGCGGCACTCCCAGAGAAATATGCCCAAGGGCCTATCACCGCGGAGTCCTGCCACTGGCCATCCCAACCGATCACTTTCGACCATCAGGATTACTCAGCAAGTATCCGGCGTGTAGGATGGGTTGCCTTGGTATTAAAGCCAATAATTGACGGATACCACTTCACACGAGTCCTGATGGACGGTGGCAGCAGTCTAAACCTGATATATCAGGATACAATCCGCAAAATGGGGATAGACCCAACAAAAATTTGCCACAACAATACTACCTTTAAAGGAGTAACGCCCGGCCCAGGGGCTCATTGCACGGGCTCCCTGCTACTAGAGGTTATATTCGGCTTCCCCGATAACTTCCGTAGCGAAAATTTAACCTTCCACATTGCTCCGTTCCAAAGTGGCTATCAAGCACTACTTGGACGCGAAGCTTTCGCTCGCTTTAATGCAATATCGCATTACGCTTCCCTCACGCTTAAGATGCCCGGTCCACGTGGCATCATTACAGTAAATGGAAATATTGAGCGATCCCTATGCGCCGAAGAGAGTGCGGCTGCCTTGGCAGCCGCACACTAAAACGGCCTCACCAGCTAAAGCATTCGATAGGTCGTCAAGACTACGGACACGGTTAGACGAGTCCAACGCAGCTATATGTAATTCATACAGGTTTAATGGCCACACCCCTATTACAAATACAAGGGGCTCAATGCGCGCAGACAAGTGGCAATTTTTACTCATCTTGAATTGTACATGATTTCTTTAATATAACCTACCTTTTTGCACGACAACTTTTCACCTAAGTTCCTCTCTTTTACAGATGACCATCGTGCTACACCCGTCCAGGATACGACACAACGGAGACACAGGTGCAAACGTGCAGCAAGGAGTCGTTCCAAGGATTCTTTTTAGATTAAGACCCTGCGTAAACCTTTCTTACTGTCTCTTGTTGATACACATCCCTCGGATTCTCAGTACTATTGAGAAGGATGCTGACGTCTTGGCATGTGGCCACGTCAGAATAATGCACGTACCTAGACACCAGGGGCTTCTTACAAAGGGCACTGTTTAGGCCCGGTTTATACCATAAAAGACCGAATACCTTAGGGAGTGTTCGGCGTCGCGAGTTTGGCCTTATATGCATCAGCTCCGAATCATGTCTTTGGTCAAATGTTGGGTTTGCCTGGCTCCTGTGTTTTGCTGCCTTATGTTCCGCTCTATCGGCTAAGGCGACACCAGGAGAACTACTGCGATTGTGCCCCAGTTCATTCGGACGAGCACCTCAGTAGAGAGAGCCGAAAACTGACTGTCATGATATAGCGTGAGACTGGTCAACCACTCGATGACCCATCGGAATGTTAGAATTCCCCCGCCTTAACGAAGGGCCGTTTCCCGGCCAGGCATGTACGCACCCCGAATTCGGGAGAGTGCGGAGCCACCAGGGGCTATATAGTAGCCCCACCATCAAACTCCTATGGCTAAGTGAAAGTGTTAAAGCATTATAGTCCGGTTGCCTCGTTCGCTGTGCTATCACCTCCTTATTAGGACCAAGATGTTGGATTAAGTGTGAACACGTGTCTTCTGCGAACACCCCCGCATTATATGCGTGGGGGCTGAAGCCGACGACTCCAATCTTTCAGGTTATATACATATATACATTAACGGCCACATAGGAGGCATCATATTACTTTCAGGCAAAAGTATAAATACAGCCTTAATAAATTTGATAAACATTTTTTTACAATGGGAATACATGTTACTCAAACATAATATTCTTCAAGCACTGGGCCTCTACCAAACGAGCACCCTCAAGAACTTCTTCAAAATAGTGCTCGGCAGCCACTCGGCCTATGGCCAAACCCTGCGCCGCAACAGTGGTAGAATCCATCTCCGCCCAGTATGCTTTGACACGGGCAAGGGCCATCCGCGAGCCTTCTATGCATGCCGACCTCTCCATCGCATTGATGCGTGGCACCGCACCAAGGAACTGCTGCACTAAGCTGAAATAGCTGTTCGGCTTCGGCTTTTTCGGCCATAGATGATCTACGACGGACCTCATGGCGAGTCCAGACAATCTATTGAGTTCGGCCCATTCGGCAAGTTGATCAGTTAGTGGAAGAGGACGCTCTGGAACGTTAAACTGCGACCAGAATAGCTTGTCCACTTCACGATCTGTTTGATCTCGGAAGTATTCGGCCGCATCGACAGCACTCGTCGTCAAATCCAGATATGCGTCTGCCGAACTCCACAGCTGATCCAGAGGGGCATACCGCGGATCTCCGAACTTCCTCCGCAGCAAAAAGGGCTTCCCAGCCACAATATCACCAGCTTCACGCAGCTCTTCCTTCTTTTCCCTCATGGCAGAGTGGGTGTCTTTGGCCGCCATCATGGCCTTTTCGAGGTCCGTCGCCTTCGCTCGGTTTTCTTCTTCAAGGAACCGGCAACGGTCGGCAGTGTCTTTTAACTTTACAGCCATCTTGGCCATCTTTTCTTTGCTCTCGCAATGCGCGGCCTTCTCAGCTCTTAACTCTTCGGCCGCCTTTAAAGCGGCCGCATTACTAATCCTTGTTTGTTCGTTGGCTCGGGCAAGTTCCGCCCGAAGGGTCTCCACGGAGACAGCTCCATCTGCAGTCACAACATATTAAAGATACTGGCATCATGCTGCTCTTACTATGTGACATTGACCGGAAAAATATTACTTACCCTGTGCCTCGTCAAGTCGCTTGTTAACAAGCTCGATGTCGGCATTTGCCGCATCCAGTTGCCGCTTTAGTTCGGCAAACTCATTAGTCCGGCCAGCCACCAGAGCTTCCATCACCTGCACATAAAGCGGTATGGTTATTACCTGGGACTACGATCCTATGTTTGCCACCGTTCTCGGCGACAACCAGAGTCTCAGGGGCTACTATCTACACAGGGCACACCTAAAAATGTGCGGTACCATCACAAATGTACATCATTTTACGTACCTCAAAGCCCGTCAGTAGACTCATAAAGGCGTCATGCAACCCGCTTTAGGCGGATGAAATCCTTTCCATCACCGTACCCATCAATGTACAGTGTTCTTCCGAGATGGTCGCCCGCCTTAGCAGATCCCTCAGTGCGTCCGACCGCATACCAGACGGCACCGGACTCTTTTGTTTGCTCTCTTCAAGAGCCGGATGCTGGGGACTTCGGGTGACTATAGGATTATCTTATGGCCTCACCGGATCCGGAGAGGCCCTCCATGACGACACTTCAAGGTCGCCCGCTTCTTGAGCGGGGGAGTCTAGGGGAGGCGTTTCGCTCTCCATCATCTCCGGAAGAAGGTCCCCTGAAGACGAGCTCCGTTGAGAAGGGCTAAGATCCGAACTGCGAGATAAATTCTTCGGTTATTTTCCTCGGAAGTAAGGTAGAATATCTTTACTATCAAGTATTTTTTGATCACTTACGGCTCGTTAGAGGGCTGATCCCCGCACGGACTTTGTGCGGCAAAAGCACCCTCTGAGGCAGGACCCTCTGGTGGAGACTTCTTCTCCCGTTTGGAAGCCTTGGTTTCCGGATCTTCAGAGGCAGTCCTCTTCCTTCCCCGAAGCGAGAGAAGGTCAGATTCTTCCCCTTGGTTATCCTCCTTCACGAAGGCGCTCATTCCCTCGGTTGGAATTGGTAGCGATGGGGGCCCGCTTTCGACCTCATTATTCCCCCCTTTATCTTCCTTTGAGGGCTCCGGGCAAGGTGCTAGCTCGAGCATCTTTTCCAGTACCGGATTCTCCAAACCCTCAGGAAGGGGGGCCAAACACCGAATCATCTTCGCCTTTGTTAGCCAGTCCTGGTCAAAGAGCGATTTCTCAGAATGACATCATGGTAAATGAAAGACGGTGTGTTCGGCTAGAGGATTACTTACTTGGTCGGCGGTACGGTTGCTGCTCAGGCCCACGTCCTCGGTAGTATCCGGCCACTCTATTTGGGGTCCGAAGAATGATTTGTACATCTCCTCGTGCGTCATGCCGAGGAAATTCTGAATAGTGCACGACCCTTCTGGGTTGAACTCCCACATGCGGAGGGGCCGGCGTTTGCAAGGCTGGACTCGACGAACCAACACGACTTGCACCACCGTAACCAGACTGAAATCTCCGCCGAAGAGATCTTGAATGCGGCTTTGCAGTATAGGCACGTCCTTGGCTGGACCCCAGCTCAGCCCTCTGCTAATCCATGACATCAGTTGTGGTGGAGGGCCTGAGCAGAAAGCAGGGGCAGCCACCCACTTGGCACTTCTGGGAGCTGTGATGTAAAACCACTCCCGCTGCCATAATCCGGACACCTCTGGAAAGGAACCCTTTGGCCATGGAGCTCCAGTGATTTTACTTATTAATGCGCCTCCGCACGCTACGTGCTGCCCCTCGACCATCTTTGGCTTCACGTCAAAGGTCTTGAGCCACAGGCCGAAGTGAGGGGTAATACGGAGGAAGGCCTCACATACGACAATAAATGCCGAGATGTGGAGAAAGGAGTCCGGGGCTAGATCGTGGAAATCTAGCCCGTAATAGAACATCAAACCCTAACAAAGGGATCCAGGGTGAGGCCTAGGCCTCGGAGGAAGTGGGAGATGAACACAACGTTCTCGTTGGGTTCGGGAGTAGGGACGACCTGCCCTCGTGCAGGCAGCCGATGCGAAACCTCGGCGGTCAGGTATCTGGCCTCCCTCAACTTCTTGATATCCTCTTCCATAACAGAGGAGGGAATCCACCGGCCTTGAAGGCTAGATCCGGACATGATTGAAGGTCCGAAGCACCTGACCTGGGCTTTGGGTGTTAGAACTCGAGGCGGGGGAAGGATTCGATTAAGCACGGGAGGGAAAAAGTAAAAGCCTTGTCCCTTTATAAAGAGGGTGAATATCAAGCGTCCTCCTAGTGGCCGTTTGGGACTTGCCTAAAATCTAGGAGTCCTAGGCACGGTTGGGTTACCCACAACCGTATTGATGAGAATCCCGTAATTAGGGGAACACGATCTCTGCTTTGACAAGACGTGTCAAGAAACCGCCTCGCGTTATGTGTGGATCTGGTTGAAGAAAAACGGTTCGAATAATCACCGAGCCATGGCCTGACGTCATGTTGCCAAAGCGTGTCAGCAAATTAAGATTTGTGGAAATATTATTCTCTCTACGGTGGTATGTGGAATTTATTTTGCAGGGTCGGACACTATCCTGGTATTCAAACTCTTCTGTGATATGTTCGGAGGAGGAACCCGCCTTGCAATGCCGAAGACAACACTGCGCGCTGGACTCATCGTCATTGAAGCCTGGTTCAGGGGCTACCGAGGGAGTCCGGGATTAGGGGTCTCCGGACAGCCGGATTATATCCTTTGGCCGGGCTATTGGACTATGAAGATACAAGATTGAAGACTTCGTCTCGTGTTTGGATGAGACTCTACTTGGCGTGGAAGGCAAGCTAGGCAGTATGGATATGGATATCTCATCCTTTGTAACCGACCTTGTGTAACCCTAGCCCCCTCCGATGTCTATATAAACCGGAGGGTTTTAGTCCGTAGGACACAATAACATACAATCATACCATAGGATAGCTTCTAGGGTTTAGCCTCTTTGATCTCGTGGTAGATCTACTCTTGTACTACCCATATCATCAATATTAATCAAGCAGGACGTAGGGTTTTACCTCCATCAAGAGGGCCCGAACCTGGGTAAAACATCGTGTCCCCTGCCTCCTGTACCATCAGCCTTAGACGCACAGTTCGGGACCCCCTACCCGAGATCCGCCGGTTTTGACACCGACAGTTAGGTTTACCTTAATACTTTTGTTGTAGTTACGGATGCTTGCAATAGAGGTTAATCATAAGTGGGATTCTTGTTCAAGTAATAACAGCACCCAAGCACCGGTCCACCCACATGTCAAATTATCAAAGTACCGAATGCGAATCATATGAACGTGATGAAAACTAGCTTGACGATATTCCCATGTGTCCTCGGGAGCGCTTTTCCTTATATAAGAGTTTGTCCAGGCTTGTCCTTTGCTACGAAAAGTATTGGGCCACCTTGCTGCACTTTATTTACTTTTGTTACTTGTTGCTCGTTACAAATTATCTTATCACAAAACTATCTGTTGCCACTTATTTCAGTGCTTGCAGAGAATACCTTGCTGAAAACTGCTTATCATTTCCTTCTGCTCCTCGTTGGGTTCGACACTCTTACTTATCGAAAGGACTACGATAGATCCCCTATACTTGTGGGTCATCATAACCCTGAGTGGAGGGGTTCTACAACCTAAAGGGGATTCACCTACTGAACCAATAAATAGTATGCTAGAATCATGATACAAGGTAACTTGTATTATCGTCGCACTGGCACACTTGATGTACACCATGATGTGAAGTCTCTCCGCGCCTAATCTCTAGTGCAGGAAACCACCTTTAATTCATTATTTTAATTTATGTTCTTTACTTTTAAGTTGTTATTATTCTCGTTGTTGTAGTTAATCGTTTTTACCACTCTGGTATATTTGTTTCGAGGGATACTAATAGCTTCTACTAATTCTCAAACAGTTACTTCATACGAGACTTGTGACAAGTCGTGGGTGACCAAAATGCTACTCATAAATACTCTCCTCAGCTCTTTGATGGACGATTACTATTGGGATACTTACACGAAGGTGCTACAATAGCATGTGTGTCTTGCAGGCCATCAACAATTTTCTGGCACCATTGCCCAAGAGAAAGTTTTGACCTTGAGGGTCAAAACTTTGCCCTGTTGCATGCTAGGCTTCGGTTATGGGTGTTTACATGAAACTAAGAGCGAGAGATGGAGAATGCCGATGTCTAGGAGTGTTTTAGTGCTTGTGAGCTGATACGTCTCCAACGTATCTATAATTTATGAAGTATTCATGCTGTTATATTATCATTCTTGGATGTTTTACAATCATTTTATAGCAACTTTATATCATTTTTTAGGACTACCCTATTGACCCAGTGCCCAGTGCCAGCTGCTGTTTTTTTGCTTGTTTTCTACATCACAGGAAATCAATATCAAACATAGTCCAAACACCGCAAAAAATTTTGTGAATTTTTTATGGACCAGAACACTTCCAATGGGCCAGAGAAACACCTAGGGGTGCCTTGAGGGGGGCACAACCCACCAGGGCGCGCCCAAGTGGGTTGTGCCCACCTCGGTGGTCTCCTGCACCCCCTCTTTGCCCTATAAATTGCCAAATATTCCAAAACCCTCGGGGGTAACCCTAGATCAGAAGTTCTGCCGCCGCAAGCCTCTGTAGCCACGAGAAACCAATCTAGACCGTGTTCCGGCACCCTGTCGGTGGGGGGAATCATCACCGGTGGCCATCTTCATCATCCTGGTGGCTACCACGATGAGGAGGGAGTAGTCCACCCTCGGGGATGAGGGTTTGTACCAGTAGCTATGTGTTTAATCTATCTCTGTTATGTTCTTGAGATGTCACGATCTTGATGTATCGCGAGCTTTGTTAATATAGTCGAATCATATGGTGTTTTCCCCTTTCTATCTTGTTGTGATGAATTGATTTTTTCCCTTTGAGATTTCGTTGTTATCGGATTGAATACTTTTATGGATATGAGAGCACTTGATTTATGTCTTGCATATGAATACTCATGGTGACAATGGGGTATCATATTGATTCACTTGATATGTGTTTTGGCACTCAACTCGCGGATTCCCGCGGTGACATTGGGGTAATCTATGCACAGGGGTTGATCCCCGTTTTCTATTTGCTACCTTGCTGTTTTTATTTATTCAGATTATAAAAATATATTTCTGCCATCCATATTACACTTTTATCACCATCTCTTCACCGAACTAGTGCACCTATACAATTTGCCATTGTATTGGGTGTGTTGGGGACACAAGAGATTTCTTGTATTTGATTGCAGGGTTGTTTGAGAGAGACCATCTTCATCCTATACACCACCCACGGATTGATAAACCTTAGGTCATCCAGTTGAGGGAAAATTGCTATTGTCCTACAAAACTCTGCACTTGGAGGCCCAACACGAGTCTACAAGAATAAAGTTACGTAGTAGACATCAAGCTCTTTTCTGGCGCCATTGCCGGGGAGGTGAGTGCTTGAAGGTATATCTTTAGATCTTGCAATCGAATCTTTTAGTTTTTTTTTGACACTAGTTTGGTTTATAAAATAAAACTAAAATATGGGTTTGAGGTTGTATCATATTATTCATCTTTATAATGTCTTTCGTGAAAATGATGGAAAGGAAAATTGTGGTCAATTGATAGAGGAAGAATTCTATAAAATGTTTGACAAAAAATATTTGCATGATGAGCATGATTGCAATGTTGTTGGTATGAACTCTTTGAATATCCATGATGCTAACGATATGCAAAGCCATAAGCTTGGGGATGCTATGTTTGATGAAGATGATATTTTTAGTCCCCTTGATGAGAAAAATTGTTATGATGATTGCATGCCTGCTATTTATGATGATTATATTGATGAAAGTGGATTTGGAGAGGTCATAACTTTATTTAATGATGAATCCACTATTTCAGAAGAGGTTTCAATTGATTATAATGAGAACAAAGATGCTATCTATGATGATTATGGTGAAAACATGTACGCTATAAAGAATAATGATAACCATGAAACTTGTCATCATGATTTCAATTTTCAATCCCATGATAGTTATTTTGTTGAGTTTGCTTCCACTACTATTCATGAGAATAAATTTGCTTATGTGGAGAGTAATAAAATTTCTATGCTTGTGGATTATGAAAAGAATGCTTTATGTGATAGTTTTATTGTTGAATTCATTCATGATGCTACTGAAAATTATTATGGGAGAGGAACATGTGCTTCTACACATCTCAATAATAGCAAGTTTCCTCTCTATGTGTTGAAAATCTTGAAGTTCTGCTTGTTTTGCCTTCCTATGCTAGTTGATTTGTGTTCCCATAAATTGTTTGCTCACAAAATCCCTATGCATAGGAAGTGGGTTAGACTTAAATGTGCTTGCCATGTGATTCATGATGCTCTTGTTATGTTTCAACTCTTATCTTTTATGTGAGCATCATTGAAATCATCATGCCTAGCTAGAAGGCATTAAAGAAAAGCGCTTGTTGGGAGACAACCCAACACTTTTACCTACTGTTTTTGTGCGCTTACATGATTAATCTACTGCAGTAATCATGTTTTATAGCTGTCGTTACAATAAAGTGCCAAGTAAGACCTTTGGGATTGTCTATCGTGATAGTTGATTTGATCTTGCTGAAAAACAGAAACTTTTGCGCTCAGAAAAATAATTCTCATTTTAACAGAAGCATGATAAAATGCTGATTATTTTTGAAGAACATTAATAGACAAATTTCCCAGGTTGTCCTAATTTTTTAGAATTTTTAGAGTAGCAGAAGTATGGTTGGAGTACAGATTACTACAAACTGTTCTGTTTTTGACACATTCTGTTTTCCATGCATACTTTGCTTGTTTTCTAGTTTCTATGGCTTATATTCCTCAATATAAATTGTGGAAATGATATGCTACAGTAGGCATTGTGTGGAAACAATTATGAATCTTCTCTTTTACAGTACCAAAGTGAAATAGTTTGCTCTTTATCATACTAACCTATCTCACGAAGTTCCGTTAAGTTTTGTGTGATTGAAGTTTTCAAGTTTTGGGTGGGACATCGATATGAGGAGAATAAGGAGTGTCAAGACCCTAAGCTTGGGGATGCCCAAGGCACCCCAAGTTAATATTCAAGGAATATCCAAGCAACTAAGCTTGGGGATGCCCTGGAAGGCATCCCCTCTTTCGTCTCCAACATTATCAGTAACCTCACTTGGAGCTACAATTTTATTCGTCACATGATATGTGTTTTGCTTGGAGCGTCATTTTCTTTTGTTAGGATTTTCTTGCTGTTATTTATAATAATGTTTTGCATCTTTTATTTCAATAAAAGTGGCAAGGATAGCCTTTACCATGCTTATCTTGCAAGTATATGAGTTGCAGTTTCAAAACAGAAAGTTTATCGATGTTGCAAAAATTCCCGAGAAAAGTGAGAATGTGATAAAATGTTGAAACTTTTTGCACAATAAGCTTTGATTAATTTTCTATAGTGTGGTAAATTTTCATAATTTTTGGAGTTAAATAAGTATTGATACTCTTGCATTCTTTATAGACTGTACTGTTTTGGCAGATTGCTATTATGTTTGCATTGTTTGCATATGTTTTCTTGTTTAATGATTCTATTTGAGGATAGGAGTATTAAATATGTAGAGTCATTTAGTATGCAATGTTTACTATTTTTTAGTGATTTGCTATAGTAGAGAATGATAAGGTTTTTGCATTGGTTTATACTAACTTATCTCACGAGTTCTTGTTGAGTTTTATGTGGATGAAGTTTTTAAGATTTAGGGAAACCGTGATATAAAAGGAATTAAGGAGACACAAAAGATCAAGCTTGGGGATGCCCAAGGAACCCCAATATAATATTTCAAGAATTCTCAAGCATCTAAGCTTGGGGATGCCCCGGTAGGCATCCCACCTTTATTCTTCAACAATTATCGGTTAGTAGCGGTCGAGCCTAAGTTTTTGCTTCTTCACATGATGTGTGCTATTCTTGGAATGTCATTTTATTTTGTTTTTGCTTTATGTTTTAATAAAATACTTAGATCTGAAAGTTTTAAATAAGAGAGAGTCCTCAAATAGCTACCCATTTACATAACTACTCGCTTGATCTTCACTTATATCTTTTTGGAGTAGTTTGTCATTTACTCTTGTGCTTCACTTATATCCTATGAGTAAATTGTTGAATGGATTGAATATCATGAAGTTGAAATTGTATCATGCCTAGTGGTAGCTTCACATTGGGTTTAGAAAGTGAGATCTTTTGAAGCTTGGCAATCACAATATTGGTCATACAAGCAATTCATGAATAATTAGTATAAGGAAGTGAACTTTCACATGTGAATACACTATCTTGGAAATCTTTTGTGATTGTGAGCCCCCATAAAAATATTATATGTCAAAATTGTTGACATTGGACAAGGAAGACAACATAATGGTTTATGTTTGTTCATATTCACATAGAAGTTATATTGTCATAGATCCTTCAACATGTGGTGCTTGCCCCCCATCTTTTCTAGCCAAAAATTCCGCACCAAATAGAGATACTACTTGTGCATCCAAAACCCTTAAACCCAAATCTTATTTCAAGAGTCCACCATACCTACTAAGGATTGAGCAAGATCCTTCAAGTAAGTTGTCATCGGTGCAATAAGCAATAAAAATTGCTTCTAAAAGTGTTAGACCATTTAGTGTAAGATAAAATTGAGCGTTGTACGAACTTGTGATGGCTAAGAATAAAAGCGACAGATGCATAATAAAGGTTGCTATCATAAGGGGAAATATAACATGATGTTCTTTTGCACTAAGGGGTCGATCATACAAACAAATAAGCGCATGGCAACCTCTGCTTCCATCTGCGAAGGGCCTATCTTTTACTTTTATGTATTTACTTTCATGCAAGAGTCAAAGTTTTTCTCTCTATTCCTTTTAATTTTCTCTTTTGGCAAGCATCATGTGGTGAGGAAAGATCTAGGCACATTTATCCAGTTGGATATGGGTAGCATGAGTTATTATTGTTGACATCACTGAAAGTGCAACTATCCCTAGGTGGTTTTGGTAATTCCTAACAACATATAGCTCATTGAGCTAATGCTACTTCAAGATTAATATCTCAGGAAAGCTCAATGATTGGCATGGCGTGGATGAGAAAAGTGGACCCCTCAAAATGCTAAGGACAAAGGATTGGCTCAAGCTCAAAGCTCAAGACTCTACATTTCCTATTTTAGTGATCCAAGATCACATTGAGTCTATAGGAAAAGCCAATACTATCAAGGAGGGATGAGGTGTTGCTTAATGAGGTTCTTGCTCAAAATGCTTAGTGATATGCTCCAAAAACCCTCAACTACTTTCTCACATCCACTTATGACCTAAACCAAAAGTCAAACTCGGCTCCACCGATTATTTCTATCCAGCGCCACCGAGTTTCAAATGTCATAGCCACCGCCACAAACCCTAGGCAAATCGGTCTCACCGATAGGGATCTCGGTCTCACCGAGATGGGATTGTAATCTCTCTATTTCCCTTCATAACATTTTGGTCTCACCGAGATGAGCGATCGGTCCCACCGAGATTGCAATGTAAACTCTCTGTTTTCCCTTCGTAACATTTCGGTCTCACTGAAATGAGCGATCGGTCCCACCGAGTTTACCTGACCAACTCTCTGGTTAGCTTATTACCAAAAGCGGTCTCACCGAGTTTGTGTAATCGGTCTCACCGAGATTACATTATGCCCTAACCCTAATCATATCGGTCCTACTGATTTGCATGTCAGTCCCACCGAAAACCCTAACGGTCACTAGCTTTGCTGAATCGGTCCGACCGAGCTTAACCATTTGGTCCCACCGAGTTTGGAAAGTTATGTGTAACGGTTAGATTTTGTGTGGAGGCTATATATACCCCTCCACCTCCTCTTCATTCGTGGAGAGCGCCATCAGAACAAACCTACACTTCCAACCTATATTTTCTGAGGAAGAACCACCTACACTTGTATTGGGACCAAGATATTCCATTCCTACCATATGAATCTTGATCTCTAGCCTTCCCCAAGTTGCTTTCCACTCAAATATTCTTTCCACCAAATCCATATACTGTGAGAGAGTTGAGTGTTGGGGAGACTATCATTTGAAGCACAAGAGCAAGGAGTTCATCATCAACATACCATTTGTTACTTCTTGGAGAGTGGTGTCTCCTAGATTGGCTAGGTGTCACTTGGAGCCCCCGACAAGATTGTGGAGTTTAACCAAGGAGTTTGTAAGGGCAAGGGGATCGCCTACTTCGTGAAGATCTACCACTAGTGAGGCAAGTCCTTCGTGGGCGATGGCCATGGTGGATAGACAAGGTTGCTTCTTCATGGACCCTTCATGGGTGGAGCCCTCCGTGGACTCGCGCAACCGTTACCCTTCATGGGTTGAAGTCTCCATCAACGTGGATGTATGATAGCACCACCTATCAGAACCACGACAAAACATATGTGTCTCTAATTGCGTTTGAATCCTCCAAACCCTTCCCTTTACATTCTTGCAAGTTGCATCCTTTACTTTCCATTGCTCATATACTCTTTGCATGCTTGCTTGAATTGTGTTAAGATTGCTTGACTTGTTCAAAGTTGCTAAAATTTGCCAAGAACTAAAATTGGGAAAAGGCTAGATTTTTATTTGGTCAAGTAGTCTAATCACCCCCCTCTAGACATACTTTCGATCCTACAATCACCCTTGAGGTGAATACGTTGGGAGGCAAAACAGTAAGCCCATATCTTTCTATGTGTCTGGTTGAAACGTTTTGCTCATGTGTATGTGGTGAGTGTTAGCAATCATAGAAGACTATATGATGGTTGAGTATGTGGAGCTCTTACTTAAACTCTGTTGAATAAGTTGAAGTGCAATTGCTTGGTGACTGAGAACATAGGTTGTTGAGTTTCAAGAGAATTCATTGTTTGAACGTTAACATATGAATTGGTTGCTACTTTAACATGAGAAATTTTATGAGAAAGAATTGCTGCTATGATGCAAGGAAAAGTGATTGAAATTGCCATTGATCAAACTTGTGCACTTTTCTAGCATTCACACTTCATAAATTATTTCTTTTATCATGTACCTACTCGAGGACGAGTAGGAATTAAGCTTGGGGATGCTGATACGTCTCCAACGTATCTAGAATTTATGAAGTATTCATGCCGTTATATTATCATTCTTGGATGTTTTACAATCATTTTATAGCAACTATATATCATTTTTTTGGGACTAACATATTGACCCAGTGCCCAGTGTAGTTGTTGTTTTTTGCTTGTTTTTTTACATCACGGGAAATCAATATCAAACAGAGTCCAAACACCGTGAAACTTTTTGTGGATTTTTTATGGACCAGAACACTTCCAATGGGCCAGAGCAACACCCCGGGGGTGCCCGAGGGGGCACAACCCACCAGGGTGCGCCTGGGGGCCCAGGCACGCCCAGGTGGGTTGTGCCCACCTTAGTGGCCTCCCGCACCCCCCCTTGCCCTATAAATTACCAAATATTCCAAAACCCTCGGGGGTAACCCTAGATCAGAAGTTCCACCGCCACAAGCCTCTGTAGCCATGAGAAACCAATCTAGACCCCGTTCCGGCACCCTGTCGGTGGGGGAATCATCACCGGTGGCCATATTCATCATCCTGCTGGCCACCACGATGAGGAGGGAGTAGTCCACCCTCGGGGCTGAGGGTTTGTACCAGTAGTTATATGTTTAATCTCTCTCTCTCTCTCGTGTTCTTGAGATGTCACGATCTTGATGTATCGCGGGCTTTGTTAATATAGTCAGATCATATGGTGTTTTCCCCTCTCTATCTTGTTGTGATGAATTGAGTTTTTCCCTTTGAGATTTCATTGTTATCGGATTGAATACTTTTATGGATTTGAGAGCACTTGATATATGTCTTGCATATGAATACTTATGGCGACAATGGTGTATCATATTGATTCACTTGATATGTGTTTTGGCACTCAACTCGTGGATTTCTGTGGTGACATTGGGTTAATCTATGCATAGGGGTTGATGCACGGTCGCGTCTTTTGTTTCTTCGGTAGAAATCTTGAGACACTCTTTGAGGTTCTTTGTGTTGGATTGAGCATTATGAATCTGAAATTATTTGGTGTTATTTTAGTACGAACTCTTGGATAGATCAATCGGAAAAATATCTTCGAGGTGGTTTCGTACCCTACAAACTATTTCTTCTTATGTTCTCCGCTAGATAAGAACTTTGGAGTGATTCTTCGTTGCACTTTGAGGGATGGTTATATGATCCAATTATATTAGCATCGTTGAGAGATTGCACTAGTGAAAGTAAGGACCCTAAGCCTCATTTTCAAGCATTGCAATACCATTTTTGTGGCTGTTTTCTATTTGCTACCTTGCTGTTTTTATTTATTCAGATTATAAAAATATATTTCTATCATCCATATTACACTTTTATCACCATCTCTTCACCGAACTACTGCACCTATACAATTTGTCATTGTATTGGGTGTGTTGGGGACACAAGAGATTTCTTGTATTTGATTGCAGGGTTGTTTGAGAGAGACCATATTTATCCTACACCTCCCACAGATTGATAAACCTTAGGTCATCCACTTGAGGGAAAATTGCTACTGTCCTACAAAACTCTGTGCTTGGAGGCCCAACACGAGTCTACAAGAATAAAGTTGCGTAGTAGACATCATGAGGTTCCTCTGGTCATCAAAGAGATAAGGAGAGCTCGACAGTTGGGTTCACATGCGGCGCATGGCCTCTGGTTCAGCCGTGGGTGTGTCCCATACTTTGGATAGTTGTGTAAAAGTTGGGGCTGTGTCCAACGGTCAAAGGGGTGATAGTGGGTTACTGTAGACATGAACCTTCGGGTAGGAGCGCACTGGAGCAAACCGAGGCATGGACTTGCTCGGTCTAGCACACTGTTCTTGCTATCATGGCTTGTCCAGCAGGTTTGGGAAAGATAAGGGTTGTCTAGGAGGCTGCTTGAGGTCAACGGGGGTCTACTAGGGTGGTTAGGTGGCAATGCCACACAGAGAATGAAAGAGTTGAATAGCATGCTACCAAGAAAGTTAGGCAGCAATGCATGGCCATTTTTCTATAAGAATTGCATGCTGCAGGTTGCACCAGAGCTAGTGGGAGATGAGGAGAAGTAAAAGGTTGAGCTAAAAATAGTGAAGTTTGGTTTGAAATTTTTAAAAAGGAAGAATAGGGTAGAAGTGAAATGATGAATGATTCACCAAGTTAGGAGATGACTGGGTTGATGAAACTTACCATGGTTGATAAGTGACACAAAAGAAGGCTCTCTGAATTTTGGATTTTTTAAAAAGAAAATCCCCTTTATAGAATTTCAAACCCTAGAAATGGAAAAAACTGAATTCTGTAGATCTATTCAAATTATTAGTCGTGACCATGGGTTGATACTCTCATATATGGAGAATATATGTCTCCTGAGTCTCTCTAAATTTTCTTAGTTATTTTTGAAATAGAAAAGTATTTATAAACTGTTAAATACCATTTCTAGACTTAACAAAGGGTTGTAAAATTAAATACTACTCTCTTCGATCCAAAGTAAGTGTTGCAACTTCAATACTACGACACTTACGTTGGCTCAGAGGGAATATTATACTTTTCAAAATAGTTTTTTTGGTTTTGGGAAGTCTTATAACTAATAGATCTGAACATATATTTTTTGCAATCTTTATTTAGCCTAAATCAATTACTTCTAGGTCAAGCCTCACTTTAGGGGGTTTTGGAAACCTAAAAGAAATTTTTGGCCTATATATTTTGCAAGAAAAAATATTTTTATGGCCTATACCCATGGCATGATCAATGAGAGAAGTTTGGGATAGAGCAATGTAGTAGAATATCTATAGGATTTTACTTGAATTTAGAGCACTTCAAATAAGTAGAAAATCCAAATTAACATCCAAATAAAAGATAATGCAAATTTTGAATAACTCATGGTTCAAGGTGATCTTAAGTAACTTAGTTTAAGAGATAAAAACATAGGGTGTTACGAACCATTTGTGAAGCTATGGATCTTGGTCCATTCTTCGTCCTATCTATTACAACCTCGATCAAAACTCTTTGTAGGATCAAAAGTATGTCTAGAGGGGGGGTGATTAGACTACTTGACCAAATAAATCCTAACCTTTTCCCAATTTTAGTTGTAGGCAGATTTTAGCAATTATGACAAGTCAAGCAACACCCTACACATGCAATTCTAAGAGTATAGCAGCGGAAAGCAAGACATTGCACATGTAAGTAAAGGGAAGGGTTTGGAGAAAGCAAAAACAATGGGACACGATGATTCTTGGCGTGGTTCTGATAGGTGGTGCTATCGTACGTCCACATTGATGGAGACTTAAACCCACGAAGGGTAACAACTGCATGAGGCCATGGAGGGCTCCACCCACGAAGGGTAACAGCTGCACGAGGCCACGGAGGGCTCCACCCACGAAGTGTCCATGAAGAAGCAATCTTGTCTATCCCACTATGGCCATCGTCCACGGAGGACTTGCCTCACTCAGGTAGATCTTCACGAAGTAGGCGATCTCCTTGCCCTTACAAACTTCTTGGTTCAACTCCACATTAGGTTGGAGGCTCCCAAGCGACACCTAACCAATCTAGGAGACACCACTCTCCAAATGGTAATAGACGGTGTGTTGATGATGAACCCCTTGCTCTTGTGCATCAAATGATAGTCTCCCCAACACTCAACTCTCTCTCACACAGATTTGGCTATGGTGGAAGAAGGATTTGAGTGGAAAGCAACTTGGGTAAGGCTAGAAATCAAGGTTCAAATGGTAGGAATTGAATCTCTTGATCTCAACACATGAGTAGATGGTTCTCTCTCAGAAAATGATTAGTGGATGTGTAGGCATGTTTTGATGGCTCCCTTACTAAGTAAGAGGGGGTGGAGGGGTATAAATAGCCTCCACACAAAATCCAACCGTTACACACTTTTGACCTAACTTGGTGGCACCGATCAGAAATCTCGCTGACACCGACCTATGTAAAAGATATGAATGTTAGGAATCTCGGTGGCACCGACTTGAACGACTCGGATGAACCGATGTGCAATGGTTAGGGCAAGCCTCGTTTAGGTGGCACCGATTGCATCAACTCGGTAGGACCAAAGTGAAGCAATTAGGCAACAGAAAGGTTGGCACGCTGCTACCTCTTGAGCACTTGCGTTGGATTTCCCTTGAAGAGGAAAGGGTGATGCAGCAAAGTAGCGTAAGTATTTCCCTCAGTTTTTGAGAACCAAGGTATCAATCCAGTAGGAGGCCACGCACGAGTCCCTCGCACCTACACAAACAAATAAATCCTCGCAACCAACGCGATAAGGGGTTGTCAATCCCTACACGGTCACTTACGAGAGTGAGATCTGATAAATATGATAAGATAATATTTTTGGTATTTTTATGATAAAGATGCAAAGTAAAATAAAAGGCAAAGGAAATAACTAAGTATTGGAAGATTAATATGATGGAAGATTAATAAAAATGACAGCAGTTCTCGTGAGCCTAAAGTTTCTGTTTTTTACAGCAAGTTCAACAAGACTTTCCCCAAGTCTTCCCAACGGTTCTACTGGCACAAACACTAATTAAACACAAAAAACACAACCAAAACAGAGGCTAGATAAATTATTTATTACTAAACAGGAGCAAAATCAAGGAATAAATATAAAATTGGGTTGCCTCCCAACAAGCGCTATCGTTTAACGCCCCTAGCTAGGCATAAAAAGCAAGGATAGATCTAGGTGTTGCCATAATAGTAAGATAGATCATTAAAAATCATTTCATATTCTCTACGTCTGGCAGCAAGTTTTCTTTGAGGCAAGAAAAAATAATCAAAAGGGCTAAATTTAATGGGACAAAAGTCCCCAAGATCAACTTTGGGAGGTATAGGTTCCTCTCTTGGCCCTTCGTATTGCACAACCAATTCATCATTGTAAGCATTCTTTTGACAGAACTTTGTGAGCCTATACTCAAGAGAATATCCTAGTTCATTATTTCGAATAGACAAATCATCATTAAGTTCAGAAATTCTATCAACTAGAACATTGGTAGGAACCGTTTTTCTAAGATTTTCATTGAAAGCAACATAGTCTAGAGATTGAAAACGCATTATTCTTCTTGATAAAAAATGATAGCCTCTATGGGAGGATGACAAGCGTCCACCCTATAATGCGCAAAGATTTCTTTGGCCTCTTTTATTATGAATCTAAACTCATGAGCCAAAAAGATAGTAGTGGCACGCTTAACGAAAGAATGCTCAATATTAGAAAATTCTAGGAAAATCCTTTGTATGCAAGGGTGCATGTGCATAAATTGCCTTTCAAGTTCAACTAAAAGAATGGCAATAGCGTCCGCAAGACTACTAGTTCTATGAAGGATAGAACTACCCATAGAAGGCAAAGCACCGGCACAAGTAAAGAAATCTTGAATAAATCCTTTTCCAATAATATTACCACTACCAATACGGATTTTTTTGTATGTAAGATAGGGGGTTCTTCAGCAGGAGCATCAGAATTTTTCATGATATTATTATTGTCCATATCGACAGTAATTTCCCCAATTTCAGACATAACGGCAGAAAGTGCAAGGGGCAAAAAGAGGCAAATAGAGAAAGAGAGGGAGGACGGAGAGAGAGAGAGAGAGGGCGAATAAAACGGCAAGGGTGAAGTGGGGGAGAGGAAAATGAGAGGCAAATGGCAAATAGTGTAATGCAGGAGATAAGGGTTTGTGATGGGTACTTGGTGTGTTGACTTTTGCGCGAACCTCCCCGGTAACAACGCCAGAAATCCTTCTTGCTACCTCTTGAGCACTTGCGTTGGTTTTTCCTTGAAGAGGAAAGGGTGATGCAGCAAAGTAGCATAAGTATTTCCCTCAGTTTCTGAGAACCAAGGTATCAATCCAGTAGGAGGCCACGCACGAGTCCCTCGCACCTACACAAACAAATAAATCCTCGCAACCAACGCGATAAGGGGTTGTCAATCCCTACACGGTCACTTACGAGAGTGAGATCTGATAGATATGATAAGATAATATTTTTGGTATTTTTATGATAAAGATGCAAAGTAAAATAAAAGGCAAAGGAAATAACTAAGTATTGGAAGATTAATATGATGGAAGATAGACTCGGGGGCCATAGGTTTCACTAGTGGCTTCTCTCAAGAGCATAAGTATTCACAGTGGGTAAACAAATTACTGTTGAGAAATTGACAGAATTGAGCATAGTTATGAGAATATCTAGGTATGATCATGTATATAGGCATCACGTCCGAGACAAGTAGACCGACTCCTGCCTGCATCTACTACTATTACTCCACACATCGACCGCTACCCAGCATGCATCTAGTGTATTAAGTTCATAAGAACAGAGTAACGCTTTAAGCAAGATGACATGATGTAGAGGGATAAACTCATGCAATATGAAATAAACCCCATCTTGTTATCCTCGATGGCAACAATACAATATGTGCCTTGCTGCCCCTACTGTCACTGGGAAAGGACACCGCAAGACTGAACCCAAAGCTAAGCACTTCTCCCATTGCAAGAAAGATCAATCTAGTAGGCCAAACCAAACTGATAATTCGAAGAGACTTGCAAAGATAACCAATCATACATAAAAGAATTCAGAGAAGATTCAAATATTGTTCATAGGTAAACTTGATCATAAACCCACAATTCATCAGTCTCAATAAACACACCGCAAAAGAAGATTACATCGAATAGATCTCCACAAGAGAGGGGGAGAACTTTGCATTGAGATCCAAAAAGAGAGAATAAGCCATCTAGATAATAACTATGGACCCGTAGGTCTGAGGTAAACTACTCACACTTCATCGGAGAGGCTATGGTGTTGATGTAGAAGCCCTCCGTGATCGATGCCCCCTCCGGCGGAGCTCCGGAACAGGCCCCAAGATGGGATCTCGTGGATACAGAAAGTTACGGCGGTGGAATTAGGGTTTTGGCTCCGTATCTGGTAGTTTGGGGGTATGTAGGTATATATTGGAGGAAGGAGTACGTCGGTGGAGCAACAGGGGGCCCACGAGGGTGGAGGGCGTGCCTGGGGAGGGGGGGTAGGCACGCCCTCCTACCTCGTGCCTTCCTCGTTGATTGCTTGACGTAGGGTCCAAGTCCTCTGGATCATGTTCGTTCCGAAAATCACGTTCCCGAAGGTTTCATTCCATTTGGACTCCGTTTAATATTCTTTTTCTGCGAAACCCTAAAATAGGCAAAAAAAACAACAATTCTGGTCCGGGCCTCCGGTTAATAGGTTAGTCCCAAAAATAATATAGAAGTGTATAATAAAGCCCAATAATGTCCAAAACATAATATAATATAGCATGGAACAATAAAATATTATAGATACGTTGGAGACGTATCACACGCCGTCTCGGTGGGACTGATTGCAAATCTCGATGGAACCAAAATTATTGCAACTGGTTACAGAAGGTTGGGTAGGCAAAACCGGTGGGAGCGAGAACTATATCGGTGATCCGATTTGTTAGGGTTTGGCAGTGGTTATATCCAGATGAACTCAATGTCTCCGAATAGGAAAATGTTGGTGGGTCCGAGTCGGAATGTAGGGTTTGGACGGATTTGGATAGATAAAGTGGCTGAGGGTTTTGGGCAATATCACTAAGCACTTGAGAAAATAGATCATTAAGAAACACCTCATCCCCTTTTATTAGTATTGGCTTTCCTATGGACTCAATGTGATCTTGGATCACTTAACCAAAAATGTAGAGCCTTGAGCTTTTGCCAATCCATGTCCCTAGCATTTTGAGGGGCCCACAATCACTAGTCCTTGCCATGACAATCATTGAACATCCTGAAATCTTTAACTTGAATGGACATTAGTTCAATGAGATATATGTTGTTATGAATTACCAAAACCACCCGGGGATTATTTGCACTTTCAGTCTACCCCCTTTTGGTAATTGATGACAACATATGGATCAAAGCTTTGACAAATTATTAAATGAATGAAATACATCGTCACTTTGAGAAATATGTGATAAGCAAGATACCCCCCTAAATTTGTGCATTATTAAAAATTTGTGTTTGAATGCAAATGCATAATCGATTAGGATCATGGGGTCACTCTTCCATGTCACATACAACTTGGTGGAGCGCACAAAATGATATGAATGGAATAGAAAGCACTCATCTGAAACGTACATTTTGCATCATGATTACCTACTATTATTTACTATGTTTTTATGCAAAATAAAGCTTTATGGAGTAATTCTAATGCCTTTTCTCTCATAATATGCAAGGTCTACACACAGAGGGAGAATGCCGGCAGCTGGAATTCTGGACCTGAAAAAGCTACGTTAGAGTTACCTATTCTACACATCTCCAAATGAGCTGAAAATTTACAAAGAATTGTTTTGGAATATATTAAAAATGTTGGAGCAAATAACTACCAGAGGGGGCCCACCAGGTGGGCACAACCCATCTGAGCACGCCACGCAACCCAGGTGCGCCCTGGTGGGTTGGGCCCTCCTCGGCCCACCTCCGGTGCCCCTCTTCTGGTATATAAGTCATTTTGACCTAGAAAAAGGAGAGGACTTTCGGGACAGAGCGCCGCCGTCTCTAGGCGGTACTTGGGAGGGAGCACTTTTGCCCTTCGACAGAGCGATTCTGCTACCTCTTGAGCATGTGTTGGTTTTCCCTTGAAAAAGGTGATGCAGCAAAGTAGCGTAAGTATTTCCCTCAGTTTTTGAGAACTAAGGTATCAATCCAGTAGGAGATTACATGCAAGTCGCCTAGTACCTGTACAAACAATCAAGAACCTTGCAACCAACGCGATAAAGGGGTTGTCAATCCCTTCACGGCCACTTGCAAAAGTGAGATCTGATAAAGATAATAAGATAAATATTTTTGGTATTTTTGTTTTATAGATTGAAAAGTAAAGATTGCAAAACAAAATAAATAGTAAACTATAATTGTAGATCAAAAAGTTATATGATATAAAATAGACCCGGGGGCCATAGGTTTCACTGGTGGCTTCTCTCATGATAACATGTATTATGGTGGGTGGCAAATTACTGTCGAGGAATTGATAGAAAAGCGCATAGTTATGATAATATCTAGGCATGATCATGAATATAAGCATCACGTCCATGTCAAATAGACCGAAACGATTCTGCATCTACTACTATTACTCCACACATCGACCGCTATCCAGCATGCATCTAGAGTATTAAGTTCATAAGAACAGAGTAACACATTAGGCAAGATGACATGATGTAGAGGGATATATGATATAAACCCCATCTTTTTATCCTCGATGGCAACAATACAATATGTGCCTTGCTGCCCCTACTGTCACTAGGAAAGGACACTGCAAGATTGAACCCAAAGCTAAGCACTTCTCCCATTGCAGGAAAGATCAATCTAGTAGGCCAAACTAAACCGATAATTCGAAGAGACTTGCAAAGATATCAAATCATGCATATAAGAATTCAGAGAAGAACCAAATATTGTTCATAGATAAACTTGATCATAAATCCAAAATTCATGGATGTCGGCAAACACACCGCAAAAGAATATTACATCGAATAGATCTCCAAGAACATCAAGGAGAACTTTGTATTGAGAACCAAAGAGAGAGAATAAGACATCTAGCTTATAACTATGGACCCAAAGGTCTATGGTAAACTACTCAGACATCATCGGAGAGGCTATGGTGTTGATGTAGAAGCCCTCCGTGATCGATTCCCCCTCTGGCAGATCGCCGCAAAAGGTCCCAGATGGGATCTCATGGGTACAAAAGGTTGCAATGATGGAAAAGTGGTTTCGTGGCTCTCCTAAATGTTTTTAGGGTATGAGAGTATATATAGGTGAAAGAAGTACGTCGGTGAAGCTATGAGGGGCCCATTGTAACATCCCAGTTTTTCAATTTGGAATGTTATACATAGGTCATCAATGCATATCAAACTTTATTTGCATTTCGGTTGTGATCCTAAAAATCCTAAGCAACTCAAGGACCCACGGAGAGAGTTAGGGATTTCACGATTTTCATATTTGAATTTTCTCAAATATTGAAACGGGGATCATTTTGATTTTAATTATTTTTTGTTCTGAAAAATATTTTGCATTAAAAATATATGAGAGGAGATAATATGACTTCTCCAAAATAAAATAAATATTGGAGGGAAATATTAAAATAATAAAATAATTTTATTTGGTTTTTATTGCAATTTTATTTGAATTAGAAAAATATGCATATTTCTAAAATTGCATTTTGAGGCCAAGAAAATGTTCATCATGTTTGAAATATTTTATTTAGACGGTGAAAATTTGTTTTGGCATTTTTATTTTATTTATTAGGATTTTTCCGGCAAAATCTGTTTAAAAAAACGCAAACTGCCTTAACGGGCCCTGTCCGAACAGAACACTACCGCCCGGGCCTTTATAAGGCGAGGCGAGGCCGCCCTGCGCCCCGCCCCAAACCCTAGCCGCCGCTGCCCGCGCCGCCGCCAGCCGCTGCCACGCACCGCCATCGCGCTGCCGCCGCCGTCGCCCGAGCTGCCGCCTTTGACCGCCGTTGACCGGTTGTTTTTTTAGTTTAACCCGGTTTTTTTAGTTTCGCGCTTTATTTTCTTAGATCGATTTTTCGTCGGTTTATTTATTTAATGAACGTTTGTTCGTTTAGATCTGTTAGTGAATAGTTTTCATTAGATTAGTTCTGTTAGCAAACGTTCGTTCGTTAGTCTTTTTCTTTTTCTTTTTATTTTCGGCCAAGGACCTATCCGCGATTATTTTTATCGCAGATTAGCCTCTGATCTTCAAACGCTCGCCGTTTCTTAACCATTTGTCCAAATCCAGTGAAACCAACGCCAAAATCTTCGTCTCGAAACCCTCTTTCTGTTTAATCAACTTGAACAAGGTTTTGACAATTTAAAATTTGGTTTCAAGCAGATTTGAATTTGAAGTTCTTTTGATTGTAGTTTTAGTTCCGTAGCTCCGATTCGATTGTTTGTTTTTGCAGATCGAATCTCTTCAGTTGAGTTTTCAGATTCGATCTTCTTATTTGAGATTTACCCGTGCATCTTTTCTTGATTGCTTATGTATGCTATTGTTTGTTTGCGATAGAATTCCCGGAGTGCAAAGGGTGCTACTACGAGTCACTAGGTTTTGCGGATCGTCAGCAAGGCAAGTAACACTTTGATCATATCCCTTTTACCCAGTTTTTATGCATTAGTTTCAATCCTCAAACATTGCATGATTAGGATGTGATTAACTTGTGGGTATTGGGAAGTAGATGCTGAGGTAGAACCTATTACCTGTTTTATTATCAAACCCTTGGGAGTTACTTCTACGTTATGCTTATATCTCCATTCTATGCTCGTAGACGTGGATTGGGTTTGAGAGTATCCGTGATAGATGCGAGGTTGTTAATTAATGGTTAACTTAAGGTGGCTACTTAAACACGCATCTGGGTGGATTGGTTGCGGGCACCTGGAGAATCCAGTGTTGTCCTAGGATATCCCGGAGTACCCGTGTGATCATCCTACGGTTCGCCACCCAGGGTCAAAGGGATCATAAGATTATTCATGCTAGAAAATTCCATGTGCAGCCACAAGCTATTATGGGCTCTAGCATAGTTGAGTATGTTGCATGACCTCTTCAAGTGGTAGGCTAGCAGATGTGGGGGATGTAGGTTGGTACTGTCTACCCAGGGTTAGAGTTAATGCTTTTGAAAGACTGTGTCTCGGTCATATGTTTCTCAAACACCATGTAGTGCGAGAAATCCAACGGAGGAGATCGAGTCTTGTGGGGAAAAGTGCGCAAACCTCTGCAGAGTGTATAAACTAATCATGGTTAGCCGTGTCCCCGATTATGGACATCTTGAGTATCTAGTACTTGAATTATTGATTTGATCTCATCACTCTAAGTTAATTTGTTGGGTTGCTAATTACTTCCTAATTGGGATTGAGTTGGAGGAACCTTCTCAATGTTTCAACCACCATGATAGTTAAATAAAAATATATTCCCTTGTTGTAGGGAAAATTGGCTTTTTGCAAAACAATATAATCATAGAGCCTCCACCAGCCATATATGCATGTAGTGATAGCATTTATCTGTTCATTGCTCTAATGTGTTATAATGCCAGCATATTTCGTGTGCTGACCCGTTTCGGGCTGCAACATATCATGTTGCAGACTTTTCAGACGAAGAGTAAGGTGCGCTAGGTCGTTTGTCGTGCACTCAGCTATGCCGTTGGAGTTGATGGACTCACTTTATCTTCCAAGCCTTCCGCTGTTATCTTATTTTAGATGGCCTTAAGCCATATTTATTGTAATAAGTTCTCTCTTGAGACATTCGGTGTAATAAGTGTGTGATTGCCACTCGGTTATAAATCCTTCAAGTACTGTGTGTGTCAGCAGTACCGATCCAGGGATGACACTGAACACAGAGATTTGACCGCCTAAGGCCGGATCGCTACAAGATGGTATCAGAGCACACGCTAAATGTAATACACAACCACTAAGATGAGCCATAGGTCACTCTTCTCTACTCATTTCTGACTCCTCTACATTTTCTACTCTTTAGGATGGCGGACACAAGGAATAAGTTTACACAACCGGATGAAGACACACCTTTTGGACGACACTTGAAGGAAGTCACTAGGTACCTGAATATCGGAATACCAAGCTTCACTGGGACCTACACCACCATTTTACCAGAAGAGGAGCATTGGATGATTCGAGTTCAAGTTCCAGGAAGGATGTTCACGCCAGTTACTGAGCCCATGGAGTTTTCATTTGATGCACCAACCTGGAGTTTAGAAAAGAGCATGGCAGCCCACATCACCATGGGACGCATTGGCGAAGTTTACCACAAGGAACTTAAGGACACTATCTACCAGATATGTGGGCGCCGATATGAGCAATGGGAGATAGTCAGCACCAGGAGGGACATGTCCATTGCAGCTTTCATCCAGGAGTTAAACCAGCACATTCATCGCTAGGAGAACCAGATGTGCGCAAACATGATAGATTTTAAGAAGGTGATGATTAGGAACATGGAGCTGGAACAGGAACTCAAGTCTACACGCGACGGATATGAGGAGGAAATCACCGTACTAGTGGAGATGAATGATGACCTGACAAGGAAGCTAGGAGTATTCATGGGAGACCCTGCGCCAGGAGGAGATGATAACCACCCCAAGGACTACATCATCATCGACGACACCGACTCTGACCCCAGTGATGATGATTATGAAGACGAAGCTGGAGCAGATATCATGGAGTCTTCTACCGATCAAAATTTCTAGTAGACCACCATATTAATAGTAGTATATCCCCCATGTATATAGTAGTAGTCCGAGAACTTTGTAACGATAGTTCTAGACCGATTGTATGCCCTTGCTTGAATTGATTTGGTGTGACATGATTGTGTTTGTCTCATGTGCATATGGGTAGTGCTTTCTCACTAGACCTCATTCTATTCTAATCTCTCCCCTCTAAACCCATCAGATGCCTCCGAGACGTGACACCGGATTTGTCTTCCCACCTGAGATCACCCAGTTGATCTAGCAGCAGAATGACTTGATACAGCAACTAGTACAGAACCAAGGCAACAACAAAAAACAACAACAACCCTCCACCACCACCTCCAGTTGACAACTTAGCTCGTTTTCTGAGGTTGCAGCCGTCGGTGTTTTCTAGTAGCACCGAGCCAATAGTTGCCGATGACTGGCTACACAGGATTGTAAGGGAGTTGACCATCGCAGGTTGCACAGATGCTGAGAAGGTGCATTTTGCCGCACATCAATTGGATGGACCCGCAGCCGCATGGTGAGAGAATTACACGACCACTTTCACTATAGCCAATGTCACTTGGGATCAGTTTCAGCAAGCATTTCGCACGTCACATGTCTCAACTAGGGCTATGAGCATGAAGAAGCGTGAGTTTCGCAACTTGCGCCAAGGAAACCGTACTATGGGGCAGTACGTGGATGAGTTCATTAAGTTAGCCTGTTATGCCCTGGATGATGTGGCCACCGATGCCGCGAAGCAGGAGAAGTTTATGGAATGGCTGAATGATGAGATGAGTATGCAGTTATGGTAGCGACATTCGCTAACTATCAGGAGTTGGTAGACAGGGCTCTTATGATTGAAGGGAAGCAGCAGCAGATTGAGAGCGGCAAGAGGAAGTATGGACAAGGGAAGTACAACCCAGGAGCTCAGCAGAAGCCTCGTTTCACCCCAAACTCGGGAGAATTTACCCATAACCATGGAGGCCATACTCACAATGGAGGAAGTTCGCATAACCACAGTGGCCCCAAGAATGGAAACGGGAATGGAGCAGGCAGCAATCAGAACCGCTCTAACCCAGCAACGCCCGCCAAGAAGGATCTAAGTCACATTACTTGTTTCAAGTGCGGGAAGACTGTACATTACGCCACTGAATGTTCTGAAGCAAAGAATGGTAATGGGAATGGAAGCTCTGGGAAGAATCCCAACCCTTTCAATAGGGGACAAGTGAACCACATGAGCGTGGAGGAGGTTGGGGAGGAGCCAGATGCAGTTACCGGTAAGTTTTTGGTTAAGTCATTTACTGCAACAGTTCTTTTTGATACTGGTGCATCGCATTCATACATATCAAGGGGATTTGTGGACAAGTTTAAGTTACCCACCATAGCCCTTAGGACACCCTTGTTAGTAAGCTCACCAGGTGCAGAGTATATGGCCAGCCGATGGTGCGGTCGGATACCCTTAACCATTGGTAGCCATGTTTTCCCCTCAGACCTAATAATTTTGGAGTCACAAGGATTGGATGTGATACTAGGAATGGATTGGTTATCAAAGTATGGGGGAAACATTGACTGTGCTATTAGGTCAATTCTACTCACCACCTCGGAGGGAAAACAGATCAAGTATGTATCCAGGCATGCGCCGAGGAGGACCCAAGTAAATTCTCTCACGGGAGTTGTTCAGGAGGAAGTGCGTGTAGTGAAGCATTATCCAGATGTATTTCCATAGGAGTTACCAGGCATGCCACCGAATCGAGACATTGGGTTTTTGATAGAGTTATTGCCAGGCACCGGACCGATATCGAAGAGACCATACCGGATGCCCACAAATGATCTGGAGAAGATTAAGAAGCAGATCAAGGAGTTATTGGAGAAAGGATACATTCGACGAGGTTCATCACCGTGAGGAGCCCCAGTGCTCTTGGTTGAGAATAAAGATGGATCATTGAGAATGGTTGTTGATTATCGTGCATTGCATGAAGTGACGATTAAGAACAAGTATCTGCTGCCGATGATCAATGACTTGTTTGATCAGTTGCAAGGAGCTAAAGTATTTTCCAAGATTGATCTGCGATCAGGGTACCACCAGTTGAAGATTCGAGAACAGGATATACCCAAGATAGCTTTCACCACAAGGTACAGGTTATATGAGTATACGGTTATGTCATTTGGATTGACTAATGCCCCTGCCTATTTCATGAGTATGACGAATAAAGTGTTCATGGAGTTCTTGGATAAGTTTGTCGTGGTGTTCATTGATGATATCTTGGTATACTCGAAGAATGAAGAGGAGCACAAGGAGCATTTGCGTTTAGTTCTCGAGAAGCTCAGAGAACACCAGTTATACGCTAAGTTCAATAAGTGTGAGTTTTGGTTGAAGGAAGTTGGATTTCTTGGACATCTTATAGCAGGTGAAGGTATAGCAGTGGATCCTACCAAGGTTCAGTCAGTCACTGTGGTTGGCACCCACCTCAGTTGGAGAGATCCGCAGTTTTCTAGGACTTGCGGGATACTATCGGAGATTCATTGAGAATTTCTCCAAGATTGCAAAGCCTATGACGGAGCTGTTGAAGAAAGACACCAAATTCAAATGGACTGATGAATGTGAGGCAAGTTTTCAGGAGTTGAAGAAATGTTTGGTTACAGCCCCAGTGCTGATCTCGCCGGATATATGCAAGGATTTCCAAGTGTATTGTGACGCTTCTTGCTTAGGACTAGGAGGAGTACTTATGCAAGACGGAAGAGTTATTTCATATGCCTCACGTCAGCTTCAACCGCATGAGTTGAATTCTGATGCGCATGATGTGGAGTTAGCAGCTGTAGTTCATGCACTCAAGACCTGGAGACATTTTCTTATTGGAAACCGTTGTGATGTGTACACGGATCATAAGAGTTTGAAGTACATTTTCACACAGAAGGAGCTGAACCTCAGGCAAAGGAGATGGTTGGAGCTCATAAAGGATTATGATATGAAGTTGCACTATCATCCAGGCAAGGCCAATGTTGTAGCAGACGCTTTGAGCTGGAAGAGTTACGCTAATACCCTTGTAAGTGGAGGATTGCCAAAGGAGTTAGCCGAGGATCTCAAGGAGCTTCGTTTGGAGATAGTCCCTAGAGGTTTTGTTGCCGCAATGGAGGTTCAGTCAACACTATTGGGAAAGATTCGAGAAGCTCAGAAGGATGACAAAGAAATTGCTGAAATAAAGGAAAAATGAGCAAAGGAAAGGCCAAATGTTTTCATGAGGATGAGCACGACACCTTGTGGTTTGAGGACCGTGTATATGTGCCCAATAATGCGGAGATCAGGAAGTTGATACTTCAGGAAGCTCATGACTCGCCATACTCGATACACCCCGGAAACACTAAGATGTATCTGGATTTAAAGGAGAGTTTCTGGTGGACTGGAATGAAGAAGGATATCGCCGAGTATGTAGCCGTATGTGATGTATGTCAGAGAGTGAAGGCAGAACATCAGAAGCCAGCAGGACTACTGCAGCCTATGCCGATACCCGAATGGAAGTGGGACAAGCTTGACATGGATTTTATCACCGGATTACCCAGGACCCGATCGGGATATAATTCTATCTGGGTAGTAGTGGACCGTCTGACCAAAGTAGCTCACTTTATCCCAGTGAAAACCACCTACACCAGTGCGAAGTTGGCCAAGATATACATGACCAGGATCGTATGTCTGCATGGAGTTCCGAGGACCATCATATCAGCTAGAGGAACACAATTTACTTCAAAGTTTTGGCACCAACTGCACCAGACTTTGGGTACCAGGCTAGAGTTTAGTACAACCTTTCATCCGTAGATAGATGGACAGACCGAGAGAGTCAATCAGATCCTGGAGGACATGTTGAGAGCTTGTGCGCTAGATTATGGATCTAGTTGGGATGACAGTTTACCCTACGCGGAGTTCTCATACAATAAGAACTATCAGGCCAGTTTGAAGATGTCACCTTTTGAAGCATTGTATGGAAGAAGGTGCAGGACACCATTGATGTGGGATGAAGTCGGAGACTGCCAGTTGTTTGGACCAGATTTAATCAAAGAGTCAGAAGACAAGGTTAAGCTGATTCGAGATAGACTGAAGGTAGCTCAGTCTAGGCAGAAGAGTTATGCAGACTCGAAACCCAAGGAGGTAGTCTATGAAATCGGAGACAGAGCATATCTTCGGGTGTCACCTTTGCGAGGAGTTAAACGTTTTGGAGTTAAGGGAAAGCTAGCCCCGAGATTTGTAGGACCATACCGAGTTTTGGAACGTATGGGAGAAGTGGCCTACAAGTTGGAGTTACCCGAAGGATTGTCAGGAGTTCATGATGTGTTTCACGTTTCTCAGTTGAAGGAGTGTCATGCTGAGATGGCCGATATCCCTCTGAGAGATACATTGCCCCTGGAGGCAATTCAGTTGGATAGTGATCTGACCTATGAGGAGAAACCAATCAAGATTCTCGAGTTTGCCAGCCGAGTTACACGCAGCAAGGTTATCAAGTTTTGCATAATACAGTGGAACCACCATACCGAGGATGAAGCCACCTGGGAACGAGAGGATGATCTACGGAAAGACCACCCACACCTATTTTCTAGCCAACCCAAATCTCAAGTACGAGATTCATCTTAAGGGGGGTAGGTTTGTAACATCCCAAATTTTCAATTTGGAATGTTATACATAGGTCATCAATGCATATCATATTTTATTTGCATTTCGGTTGTGATCCTAAAAATCCTAAGCAACTCAAGGATCCATGGAGAGAGTTGGGAATTTCACAATTTTCATATTTGAATTTTCTCAAATATTGAAACAGGAATCATTTTGATTTTAATTATTTTTCTATTTGAAAAATATTTCATATTAAAAATATATGAGAGGAGATAATATGACTTCTCCAAAATAAAAGAAATATTGGAGGAAAAATATTAAAATCAAGTAAATAATTTTATTTGGTTTTTATTGCAATTTTATTTGAATTAAAAAAGTATGCATATTTCTAAAATTGCATTTTAGGCCAAGAAAATGTTCATCATGTTCTAAACATTTTATTTAGACGCTGATTTTTTTCTTCTTATTTTTAGATTTTTATTTTATTTATTAGGATTTTCCACCGAAATCTGCTTAAAAAAGTGAACCGCCTTAACGGGCCGTGTCCGAACAGGACACTGCCGCCCGGGCCTTTATAAGGCGAGGCGAGGCCGCCCCCAGTCCACCCAGCTGCCCCGCGCCCCGCCCCAAACCCTAGCCGCCGCTGCCCGCGCCGCCGCCAGCCGCCGCCGTTGCCGCCGTCGCCAGATCCCGCCGCCAGAGTCGCCGCCGTTGACCGGTCGATTTTTTTAGTTTAACCTGGTTTTTTTAGTTTCGCGGTTTATTTTATTATATCGGTTTTTCGTCGGTTTATTTATTTAATGAATGTTCGTTCGTTTAGATCTGTTAGTGAACAGTTTTCGTTAGATTGGTTCTGTTAGCGAACGTTCGTTCGCTAGTATTTTTATCTTTTTATTTTATTTTCGGCTAGGGACCTATCCGCGATTATTTTTATCGTAGATTAGCCCCTAATCTTCGAACGCTCGCCGTTTCTTAACCGTTTGTCCAAATCCAGTGAAACCAATGCCAAAATCTTCATCTCGAAACCCTATTTATGTTTAATCAACTTGAACAAGGTTTTGACAATTTAAAATTTTGTTTCAAGCAGATTTGAATTCAAAGTTCTTTTGACCGTAATTTTAGTTCCGTAGCTCCATTCGATTGTTTCGTTTTGCAAATCGAATCTCTTCAGTTGAGTTTTCAGATTTGATCTTCTTATTTGAGTTTTACCTGTGCATCTTTACTTGATTGCTTATGTATGCTATTGTTTGTTTGCGATAGAATTCCCGGAGTGCTAAGCGTGCTACTACGAGTCACTAGGTTTTGCGGATCGTCAGCAAGGCAAGTAACACTTTGATCATATCCCTTTTACCTAGTTTTTATGCATTAGTTTCAATCCTCAAACATTGCATGATTAGGATGTGATTAACTTGTGGGTATTGGGAAGTAGATGATGACGTAGAACCTATTACCTGTTTTATTATCAAACCCTTTGGAGTTACTTCACGTTATGCTTATATCTCCATGCTATGCTCGTAGACGTGGATTGGGTTTGAGAGTATCCATGATAGATGTGAGGTTGTTAATTAATGGTTAACTTAACGTGGCTACTTAAACACGCATCTGGGTGGATTGGTTGCGGGCACCTGGAGAATCCAGTGTTGTCCTAGGATATCCCGGAGTACCCGTGTGATCATCCTACGGTTCGCCACCCAGGCTCAAAGGGATCATAAGATTATTCATGCTAGAAACTTCCATGTGCAGCCACAAGCTATTATGGGCTCTAGCATAGTTGAGTATGTTGCATAACCTCTTCAAGTGGTAGGCTAGCAGATGTAGGGGATGTAGGTTGGTACTGCCTACCTAGGGTTAGAGTTAATGCTTCTGAAAGACTGTGTCTCGGTCATATGTTTCTCAAACACCATGTAGTGCGAGAAATCCAACGGAGGAGATCGAGTCTTGTGGGGAAAAGTGCGCAAACCTCTGCAGAGTGTATAAACTAATCATGGTTAGCCGTGTCCCCGGTTATGGACATCTTGAGTATCTGGTACTTGAATTATTGATTTGATATCATCACTCTAAGTTAATTTGTTGTATTGTTAATTACTTTCTAATTGGGATTGAGTTGGAGGAACCTTCTCAATGTTTCAACGACCATGATAGTTTAAAAATATATTCCTTTGTTGTAGGGAAAAATTGATTTTCGCAAAACAATATAACCATAGAGCCTCCACCAGCCATATATGCATGTAGTGCTAGCATTTATCTGTTCATTGCTCTACTCTGTTATAATGCCAGCATATTCCATGTGCTGACCCGTTTCGGGCTGCAACATATCATGTTGTATACTTTTCAGACGAAGAGTAAGGTGCGCTAGGTCGTTTGTCGTGCACTCAGCTATGCCGTTGGAGTTGATGGACTCACTTTATCTTCTAAGCCTTCCATTGTTATCTTATTTTAGATGGCCTTAAGCCATATTTATTGTAATAAGTTCTCTCTTGAGACATTCAATGTAATAAGTGTGTGATTGCCACTCTGCTATAAATCCTTCGAGTACTGTGTGTGTCAGCATTACCGATCTAGGGATGACACTAAACATAGAGATTTGACCGCCTGAGGTCGGATTGCTACACCCACGAGGGTGGGGGGCGTGCCTACCCCCCTGGGCGTGCCCTCCTGCTTTGTGGCTGCCTCATTGCGTCTCTGACTTCCACTCCAAGTCTCCTGGATTGCATTTGTTCAAAGAAAGATCCTCGCGAAGGTTTCGTTCCGTTTGGATTCCGTTTGATATTCCTTTTCTGCGAAACACCGAAATAGGCAAAAAAATAGAAACTGGCACTGGGCCTCCAGTTAATAGGTTAGTCCCAAAAATAATTTAAAAGTGCATATTAAAGCCCATTATACATCCAAAACAGATAATATAATAGCACGGAACAATAAAAAATTATAGATATGTTGGAGACGTATCAGCATCCCCAAGCTTAATTCCTGCTCGCCCTCGAGTCGGTAAATGATAAAAACAATATTTTTGATGTGGAATGCTTCCTAACATAATTTTCAATGTAATTTCCTTTGTTGTGGCATGAATATTCAGATCCGAAAGATTCAAGACAAAAGTTTAATATTGACATAAAAATAATAATACTTCAAGCATACTAACCAAGCAATTATGTCTTCTCAAAATAACATAGCCAAAGAAAGCTCATCCCTACAAAATCATATAGTTTGTCCATGCTTCATTTTCGTCACACAAAATGCTCCCATCATGCACAACCCTGATGACAAGCCAAGCAATTGTTTCATACTTTAGTATTCTCAAACTTTTCCAACTTTCGTGCAATACATGAGTGTGAGCCATGGACATAACAGTATAGGTGGAACAGAATATGATGATGGAGGTTGTGTGGAGAAGACAAAAAAGGGAGAAAGTCTCACATCGATGCGACTAATCAACGGGCTATGGAGATGCCCATCAATTGATGTCAATGCAAGGAGTAGGGATTGCCATGCAATGGATGCACTAGAGCTATAAATGTATGAAATCTCAACAAAAGAAACTAAGTGGGTGTGCATCCAACTTGCTTGCTCACGAAGACCTAGGGCATTTTGAGGAAGCCCATTGTTGGAATATACAAGCCAAGTTCTATAATGAAAATTCCCACTAGTATATGAAAGTGACAAAATAAGAGACTCTCTATCATGAAGATCATGGTGCTACTTTAAGCACAAGTGTGGAAAAAGGATAGTGACATTGTCCCTTCTCTCATTTTCTCTCGTTTTTTGGGCCTTCTCTCTTTTTTCGCCTTTCTCTCCCTTCTTTATTCCCACACATGGGATAATGCTCTAATAATGATGATCATCACACTTCTATTTATTTACAACTCAAAAATTACAACTCGATACTAGAACAAAATATGACTTTATATGAATGCCTCCGACGGTGTACCGGGATGTGCAATGATTCAAGAGTGACATGTATAAAAAATTATGAGTGGTGGCTTTGCCACAAATATGATGTCAACTACATGATCATGCAAGGAAATATGACAATGATGAAGCGTGTCATAATAAACGGAACGGTGGAAAGTTGCATGGCAATATATCTCGGAATGGCTATGGAAATGCCATAATAGGTAGGTATGGTGGCTGTTTTGAGGAGGATATAAGGAGGCTTATGTATGATAGAGCGTATCATATGACGGCGTTTGGATGCACCAGCGAAGTTTGCACCAACTCTCGAGGTGAGAAAGGGCAATGCCCGGTACCGAAGAGGCTAGCAATGATGGAAAGGTGAGAGTGCGTATAATCCATGGACTCAACATTAGTCATAAAGAACTCACATACTTTTTGCAAAAATCTACAAGTCATCAAAACCAAGCACTACGCGCATGATCCTAGGGGGATATATTGGTAGGAAAAGACCATCGCTCGTCCCCGACCGCTACTCATAAGGAGGACAATCAAAGAAACACCTCATGCTTCAAATTTGTTACACAACGGTTACCATACATGCATACTACGGGACTTGAAAACCTCAACACAAGTATTTCTCAAATTCACAAATACTCAACTAGCATGACCCTAATACCACCATCTTCATATCTCAAAACAATCATCAAGTATCAAACTTCACATAGTATTCAATGCACTCTATATGAAAGTTTTTATTATACCCATCTTGGATGCCTATCATATTAGGACTAATTTCATAACCAAAGCAAATTACCATGTTGTTCTAAAATACTCTCAAAATAATATAAGTGAAGCATGACAGATCAATAATTTCTATAAAATAAAATCACCACCGTGCTCTAAAAAGATATAAGTGAAGCACTTAGAGCAAAATTATCTAGCTCAAAAGATATAAGTGAAGCACCTAGAGTATTCTAATAAATTCTGATTCATGTGTGTCTCTCCCAAAAGGTGTGTACAGCAAGGATGATTGTGGAAAACTAAAAAGAAAAGACTCAAATCATACAAGACGCTCCAAGCAAAACACATATCATGTGGTGAATAAAAATATAGCCTCAAGTAAAGTTAACGATAGATGAAGACGAAAGAGGGGATGCTTTCTGGGGCATCCCCAAGCTTAGGATTTTTGTCCTTGAATTTTACCTTGGGGTGCCTTGGGCATCCCCAAGCTGAGGCTATTTCCACTCCTTGTTCCAAAATCCATCAAATATTTACCCAAAAAACTTGAAAACTTCACAACACAAAACTCAACAGAAAATCTCATGAGCTCCGTTAGTATAAGAAAACAAACCACCACTTTAAGGTACTGTAATGAACTCATTCTTTATTTATATTGGTGTTAAACCTAATGTATTCCAACTTCTCTATGGTTCGTACCCCCCGATACTAGCCATAGATTCATCAAAATAAGCAAACTACACACGAAAAACAGAATTTGTCAAAAAAGAACAGCCTGTAGCAATCTGGAGGTTTCGAATACTTCTGTAACTCCAAAATTCTGAACAATTAGGACGACCTGAATAATTTGTATATTGATCTACTACGATTGGAATTGGTATTTTATCGCTCTCTGGTAAAAAATGAAAATTATTCTCGTGAGCACGTACTTTCTGTTTTTTCCAGCAAGATCAAACAACAACCACCCAAGAAGATCCTAAAGGCTTTACTTGGCACAAACACTAATTAAAACATAAAAAACAATCATAACAGAGGCTAAATAAATTATTTATTACTAAACAGGAACAAAAAGTAAAGAACAAAAATAAAATTGGGTTGCCTCCCAACAAGCGCTATCGTTTAACGCCCCTAGCTAGGCATAAATAATTTTAATGATGCTCACATGAAAAACAAGAATTGAAGCACAAAGAGAGCATAATGAAACACGTGACTAACACATCTTAGTCTAACATACTTCCTATGCATAGGCATCTTATAGGCAAAGAAATTATCATAGCAAGCAAAAACTAGCATATGCAAGGAAGCGGAAAGAAACAGTAGCAATCTCAACATAACGAGAGGTAATTTAGTAACATGAAAATTTCCATAATCATATTTTTCCTCTCTCATAATAATTACATGTGGGATCATAAGCAAATTCAACAAAATAGCTATCACATAAAATATTTTTAACACGATCCACATGCATGCAAAGTTGACACTCTTCCAAAATAGTGGGATTTACATTAACTAATGTCATGACCTCTCCAAACCCACTTTTATCAAAAATTTCATAAGACTGAACATTCTCCAAATATGTGGGATCTAAAGTTGACACTCTTCCAAACCCACTTTCAATAATATTGCAAACACTAATATCAATCTCATATTCGTCATGGGGCTTAAATAAATTTTCAAGATCATAAGAAGAATCACCCCAATCATGATCATTGCAACAAGTTGTAGACATAGCAAAATTAGCATCCCCAAGCTTAGGGTTTTGCATATTATTAGCACAATTGACATTATTAGAATTTATAGTAACGTCATTGCAATCATGCTTTTTATTCAAAGATCTATCGTGAATCACTTTATAAAGCACTTCATCACAATTTTTAGATTCATGGATTTCAAGAAAAACTCCATAAAGATAATCTAGTTCACTCAACTCACTAGCAATTGGTTCATCCTAATTAGATCTTTTAAAAAGATTAGCAAGAGGATGAGGATCCATAACAATATATATTTAGCAAGCGAAGATGCAAGCCAATAGAAGGCACATGGTAACACGAGAAAACAGAAGGATGAATAGAAGAAGGCGAATAAAATGACAAAGGTGGAGTGGGGGAGAGGAAAACGAGAGGCAAATGGCAAATAATGTAATGCGAGGGAGAAGAGTTTGTGATGGGTACTCGGTATGTCTTGACTTGAGCATAGATCTCCCCGGCAACGGCGCCAGAAATCCTTCTTGCTACCTCTTGAGCATGCGTTGGTTTTCCCTTGAAGAGGAAATGGTGATGCAGCAAAGTAGCATAAGTATTTCCCTCAGTTTTTGAGAACCAAGGTATCAATCCAGTGGGAGATTGCACGCAAGTCGCCTAGTACCTGCGCAAACAATCAAGAATCTTGCAACCAATGCGATAAAGGGGTTGTCAATCCCTTCATCGCCACTTGCAAAAGTGAGATCTGATAAAGATAATAAGATAAATATTTTTGGTATTTTTGTTGTATAGATTGAAAAAGTAAAGATTGCAAAATAAAACAAATAGTAAACTAAAATTGTAGATCAAAAACTTATATGATATAAAATAGACCCGGGGGCCATAGGTTTCACTAGTGGCTTCTCTCATGATAGCATGTATTACGGTGGGTGACAAATTACCGCCGAACAATTGATAGAAAAGCGCATAGTTATGAGCATATCTAGGCATGATCATGAATATAAGCATCACGTCCGTGTCAAGTTGTAACGCCCCGAGACTGTTGCGCCAGGTGTCTTCCAGTTATTCGCTGTTGTTGCCTTGTCATTTGTTTGCATGTCATGCATTTCATATCATGTCATCATGTGCATCTCATTTGCATACATGTTTGTCTCATGCATCCGAGCATTTTCCCCATTGTCCGTTTTGCAATCCGGCGCTCCTACGTCCTCCGGCGTCCCCTTTTGCCTCTTTTCGTGTGCGGGTGTTAAACGTTCTCGGATTGGACCGAGGCTTCCCAAGCGGCCTTGGTTCACTACCGGTAGACCGCCTGCCAAGTTTCGTGCCATTTGGACTTCGTTTGATACTCCAACGGTTAACCGAGGAACCGTATAGGCCTCGTGTGTGTTGCAGCCCAACACCCTCCACCCAAAGTGGCCCAAAACCCAGCTATACCCCCTCCATCCTCTCGGTCGTTCGATCACGATCGTGTGGCCGAAAACCGCACCTCATTTGGACATCCCTACCTCCATCTACCTATATATATGTGTGCCTCCCGGATTTTTCGCGCAGATGAAACCCTAACCTCCTCCTCCGCGCGCCACCGGACATGTCCACTCCGCCGCCGGACGCGTCCGCCGCCCCGCAGCCACGTCGCCCGGACCAATCTTGGGCCGACACGTCATTGCGTCGCCGCCCCGATCCACTCGCGCGCCGCCACGCGTCCCGTCCGGCCTCCCCACTGCGCTAGGCCCGCCGGGCCCGGATCAGGCTCGCGGGGCCCAACCGGCCGCCGCCGCCACCCGCGGAGGGAGCCCGGCCCCCCGCCGTACTGCATCCTCGCCGGCGCCGCCATCAACCGCCGCCGCCCCTGTCTCTCCGCTCCCGATCGGGATCGGGAGAGGGACGGTTGGGCCTTCCGCCGGCCTCGTGGGCCGCAGCGCCTCCTCGGCCCGCCTTGCCTTTTCCCCGTCCTGGGCAAAAGCCCATGGTGAGCCAACCCCTATCCTCCGCTCAGTGCATCTTTTAGCTATCCGATGCTCAGTGCTGAAACGAGTAAGTCCCAGATCTGTGTAATTTTCATGCATACTTCATCATGCCATAACTCCATGTGTGCTGCTCCGTTTCATGCATATAATATATCAAAATGATCATCATGATATGCTCTTCATTTCATTCCATTGTGCCATGCTTGTTTGAGTCTATCTTGATGCCCTAATGACTATTGGAAGAGTGCTATAGAATGTTAGTCTCTGATTCTTATCATTTTATGGACAATTGTCATTTTTGCCATGTTTATTGTGTGCTGCATATGGGCATGAGCTCTACATGTGTTTTGTTATATGCCATGTCATCTTTACAGGGGTGTATGCCATATATTTTTGTGATCAATGTGGTGACTAGCACAAGCATGCAACGTAGCTCTCGTGATGTTGCTGATTTCAGGGACTTAGAATTCTTCCAAGTTTTTTCCCTGATGTTATTTTTATGCCATGTATTCATGTTGCTACAGAGTGATCCATACCTCTTTTGAGCATGTTCAGTAAGGATGATTTTGAGATATTGTTATGCTCTATCCATCCATGCCTTTGTTTGCATTTATGGTGTGCCCTAGCATGACTCAATCTTGCTCTAGTTTTGCTATAAAATGTTCTTGACAGATTGTTTACGTGTTAATCAATTTTGACAAGGTTGTTGTAGTTGATCCATGCATGCTATGAGCTTGTTATTGCTTTGGTTAGCTTCATAATCATGTCTTCTTGCTGGTAGTATGCTTAGTTTGTCATGCAATGCCTTGTGTTGAGTGCATCGAGCTCGCAAACATGCCTTCATAATTCTGTTTATGGCATGCCCAGTTTTCTGCTAAGTCTGAATCTGTTAACGAAACTTGCTATGTTTACATGTGTGCCATCATATCTTCTGATCCTTTTTGGCTTATGGTTAGTAAGGGACTTTTGTTATATGTTGAGTAGTTTCATGCCATGCCTTGCTTTTCCATGATATGTTCCTGTAGCATGTTGTTATCTTGCTCTAAACATTGCTTCCGATGTTAATTCCTGCCATGTTGTTATTTTCACTAAGTCTGTGATGATGTTATCTTTTGCACTTTTGCCATGCTTGTTTGAACCTGCTCTTGTGTGATTTAGCCGTAGCTCAGTGTTCATATTTTGTCAAGAATCTTGTGTAGATCACTTCCATGTGCTTTGTTGCTATGTTGGAGTGCAGTAGCTTATTTTCTTGTTGCATTCTAGATGGCATCGTGCTGTTAATCGCAGCTTTGTACCATTATTGTTTTGCTTGCCATTTGCAAACCGTGCATCCGATTCCAGTGATCTTTATATCGATTTCGACCAAAATCAACTCATCTTTCCAGCGGCACTCTTGGTTTGCCAAGTTGAGGCCTGATTCTATCTTTCCCTTCCGGAGCTCGCATATGCATTGCATATCACATCCCGCATGTCATGCCATGTTTTGCATCATGTTGCTTGCGCATTGCACCGTGATTGATTGTTGTTTCCTTTGCTTGTGTTCTTGTCTTGGTGTCGGAGTAATGGGCGACCGGTAGGCCAACCCGAGCCCCATAACCTTTCAAGACATCGGGGCAGGCTGCGCCCCTCAAGACCACAGGGCGAAGAGCCGCCTCCTGGGGAGTCTACGGCAAGGCGGCCGACTGCCCGCTCATGACCGAGTCCCAGGGGCGACTTCCAGAGAAGCCGGATTTGGGGAGTCGGACGGCGACTCCAACAAACCGTGACCTCATCGAGGGGGATGGGGCAGGGGCGTGGCTACAATGAAGCCCACTCCCCGCCCCTTACCAAGGGCAGGCATGGCTACAGCGCGCCGTACTAGGGAAGATCTCCCTGCGGTGTGGTACTGTTGCCTAGCCGGCCCTGACATCAGCATCACTGTACCTGGTCCTGCGCCCACGACGGCTTGTCTGTACAGCCTAGAGGCAGCGGGGCCCACCAGTCAGCGAGACCTTGGGAGACGGCGGGAGAACCGCCAGTTGGACCCGTCGGGAGTCGGCCCGGGGGAGTCGGCCGAGCCCTCCCCCGGGGCCCACGCGCCATTAATCAAGAAGAGAAGGGGAGTGGCCACAGTGATCGCCCGCCAGGCGGCGGGGCTGTTGCCACGACCCCATGACCGAGCTTGCGTCATGAGGAGCACGACTACAGTAATCAGCAGCCGGCAAGACCCGCCCGCGGCGGACGCGGTCTGTCGGCTCCGTACCAGACTAGTCGGTAGGGCCCACCAGTCGGCGGGCCCCAGCAGTCGGCGGAGAAGCCAGAGGTCAGAGGCACTGACGGCTGGGCCCGCGCCCAGTCGAATTACCATTGTACCCTTGGGGGGTAGGCCTATATAAACCCCCCAGGGCACCCATGCAAAGGGTTGCATCCCAGTAGTTCTATACCATACCAGATAGAAGGAGGGAGCTAGCCTTGCCCTCTCCTACCACCAAACACAGCTCAAGGAGCAACCGTGCAAACACTTGACCATAGTGATCATGCGGAGACCCCGCAAAGCAGCAGTAGGGGTATTATCTCCCCGGAGAGCCCCGAAGCTGGGTAAGATTAGCTGGCGTGCATGTCTTCGCCTCATCCCGTTTCCAGGCACCGGCGACGTTCTACTCGCCCCCACCATGATAAGCCATCCGTTGGCATATGTCACACCAAACCCCCGACATTTGGCGCCCATTGTGGGGCCTGGTGCATCGCCGTCCGGAGATCTGTTCTAGATGGGAACCCTTTTCCTCCTTGGCGAGCGCAGCCAGCCAGGCACGCCAGACGAAGTTTGTGTCGACGCGCTGCGCGGCGTTTAGATCGCCTGCGCAGCTAGCTCCTTGGCCGAACTTGTCGGAGAGGTCCGCCTCTCCGACGAACCTGCGTCCGACGCAGGCGCAGGCGGCCCCAAAAACCTCCTCGCGGGCCTCCTCGATCAACTCCACGTTTCCGGCGAGCCCGCCGTAGACTTGGAGTCCGTAGGCTCCACCGACCCGATGCTGGTCGACTCCGACACCGTGTCGGTCGACGCGTTCCCCACCAATGTGGTGGTCTACGACGAACCTCTCCCCCACGCGGAGAGCGATGGGAGCATCGTCACTGAGGTGCTGGTCATCAGTCATGACGAGTTCCCTGGTGGAAGGGCGCCCAACTCACTCAGTGCGGCGCTGCAAGACCTAGCTGCGCCCATTCCGGAAGATGCTGACACAGAGACGTTAGAAGCGCGCCGCCTTCAGCTTGTTGAAGACGCGAAGAAGCTAGCCAGCATGAGACGCTTATCAGAAGCTTACCAGCGGGAGATGGATCGCGCTGTTGGCGGCTCGCCGGCCCCGACAGGGCCCAGCCGCCTTGGCGTGGTTCAGCAGCGCAGCGTAGCCATCGCCAGCCTGTTTGGGGCTAGCCGCCCCGTGTATGCCACGCCAGCGGAGAACACCCGAGCCGCCCAGGCAGCGGCGGATGAGCTGGACAATTTTGAGGGCGAAGAGCGCCGCCTCATGATGGAGCGAGTCCAGCGGCTCCTCGATGTGGCCGCCGCGCAGAACGAGGCCGGCTGCCGCACGGAGGCGCCGCAGCGGCCAAACGACGACCCGCACCGAGATCAAGGCGCGATGTCTCGGACACCGACTGGCGGTGCCCGAGGAAGGAAGGACAAGGAGCCGGCTGTCAGCCACAGTCGGACTTGGATCACCATAGAGGCGACTGAGACGGTCGCCCGAGAGCAGTGGAACGACGGGACGATTGTCCGCCTCCCCCTCCCCGCAAGGAGAGGCGAGTCTCCCCGCCGCCTGTTGACCATCCGACTCTCGGTGACCGCCTTGGCCACCGAGAGGGAGTTGGAGAGAATGACGCCCGCCACCGGATCGACCGACTTCACCGGTCCCTGGCGCTGGAAGAAGAATACAAGCTGGGTCCACCTTGTTTCGGGCCCCGCATTCGGGACGAGCCCTTTCCCAGAGGGTTCACGCTCCCAAGAGACACACCCAAGTATACCGACTCCGTGAAGCCGGAAGACTGGCTAGTCGACTACACCACGGCTGTCAGCATAGCGAACGGCAACAAGCGTGTCACCGTAAAGTACGTTCCGCTCATGCTCCAGGGCACTGCCCGGACATGGCTGAATAGCCTAAAGCCCCGCAGCATCAATAGCTGGGTCGACTTCACTGAAGCATTCATCCGCAACTTCACCAGCACATACAAGCGTCCTCCCAAGCCTTGTTAGCTCTCCTTATGCGTGCAAGGTCCCGACGAGTCGACTCGCGACTACCTCACGCGTTGGGCTGAGCTCCGGAACTCCTGCGAGGGCGTGCACGAGGTGCATGCCATCGAGTACTTCACAGCCGGGTGCCGAGAAGGCACCCTCCTCAAGCACAAGCTCCTCTGCGACGAGCCAGAAACCCTCGACGAGCTGCTGATCATAGCGGACAAGTACGCTATGGCCGACTCCTCCATGAAGACGGAAATTCAAATCAGCACGACTGGCAAAGTTGCTCCTCTGGCTCCAAGAACTCCGGCGGCAGACGCCGGCCGGCGACAACAGCAGGGCGACAACAAGCGCAAGGCCCTGCAGCCGACTTCCAGCAGCCGGCAGGTCGCGACCGTTGAAGCCCAGCAGCCAGAAGAGCAGTCTCCGCCCAAGCGACAGAAAGGCGGCAAGCCGAACTGGTTGCCGGCCTTCTCCTACGAGCAGACCTTGGATGGACCTTGCAAGTTCCACAACGGCGCGAAGCCGTCGAATCACACCACCCGGAAGTGCCACTGGCTCACTAGGATCGCCAAGGGAGACGGCCTCCTGCCACCCCCGCCTGCTGGGCAGCCGCCTCCGCCTCCGCCCCAGCAGCCGGCAGTCAGGCCAGTCGGCGCGATACAAGACGAGTACCCTGAAGAGCACGGAGCCTACATGGTGTTCACCAGTGTGGCTGATGATCGACGCAGCAGGCGGCTGCAGCAACAAGAGGTGAACGTAGTAGCCTCAAAGACGCCAGAGTTCATGCACTGGTCAGAGAGGCCCGTCAGCTGGAGCAGGGCTGACCACCCAGAAGTGATGCCGAGTCCGGGCTCCTACGCCTTGGTCCTGGATGCCACCTTTGCCACGGACAAACGGGCCGCGCGTTTCTCGAGAGTTCTGATAGATGGGGGCAGCAGCATCAACATCCTGTACAAGGACACCATGGAGAAGTTAGGAATCAAGCAGAGACAGCTTCAGAACAGCCGGACTGTGTTCCACGGCATCGTCCCTAGGCTTTCCTGCTCACCAATCGGCAAGATCCTGATTGATGTCCTCTTTGGGGACAAAGATCACTTCCGAAGAGATTCTGTTTGGTTCGAGGTAGTGGACCTTGAGAGCCCGTACCATGCGCTACTTGGCCGGCCCGCCTTGGCCAAGTTCATGGCGGTCCCCCACTACGCCTACCTCAAGATGAAGATGCCCAGTTCTAGGGGAATTCTGACTGTGGCCGACGACTACTGGAAGTCGTCCGCTTGCGCGGCCGAGAGCAGTCGGCTGGCCAAGTCCCTGGTGATTGCAGTCGAGAAGCGACTCCTTGGGCGAGTTGTGGCGATGGCCGGCAAGCAGCCGGAGATATCACCCGACCCGAAAGAGTCGGAAGCTGAAGGTTCGTTCAAGCCGGCCAAAGAGACAAAGAAGATACCCTTGGATCCGGAGCACCCAGAGAGGTACGCCATCGTAGGTGCAAACCTCGACAACAAATAGGAAGGCGAGCTTGTCGATTTCCTCCGTGAGAATCGGGACATCTTCGCATGGTCTCCCAAGGACATGCCAGGTGTACCGACAGATTTTGCCGAGCACAAGTTACACGTCCGATCTGATGCAAAGCCGGTCAGGCAGCCCCTGCGCCGCTTATCAGAAGAGAAGAGAAGAGTTGTCGGAGAAGAGATAGCCCGACTCCTAGCAGCCGGCTTCATTATGGAAGTTTTCTTCCCGGAGTGGCTGGCAAATCCGGTCCTGGTGCTAAATAAGAACAAGCAATGGCGAATGTGTATTGACTACACGAGCCTCAACAAGGCCTGCCCCAAAGACCCGTTTGCTTTGCCGAGAATTGATCAGGTGATAGACTCCACAGCCGGATGCGAGCTGTTGAGTTTCTTGGATGCGTACTCAGGATATCACCAGATCAAGCTGAACCCGGCTGACAGATTGAAGACCGCCTTCATCACGCCGTTTGGAGCATTCTGCTACCTCACCATGACGTTCGGCTTGAGGAATGCCGGCGCCACCTTTCAGCGTTGCATGCAGAAGTGCCTCCTCAAGCAGCTCGGCAGGAACGCCCACGTTTACGTGGACGACGTGGTGGTGAAGACGGAAAAGCGAGGAACATTGCTGGAAGACCTCAAGGAGACCTTTGAGAACCTGCGCCGGTTCCAGATCAAGCTCAACCCTGAGAAGTGTGTCTTCGGAGTACCGGTCGGCCAGCTGCTAGGTTTCCTGGTCTCTGAACGCAGCATAAAATGCAACCCAGTAAAAATCAAGGCCATTGAGAGAATGGAGATACCTAGCCGACTGCTGGATGTGCAGAAGTTCACCGGCTGCTTGGCGTCCATCAGCCGATTCATCAGTCGGCTGGGCGAGAAAGCTCTCCCCTTATACCAACTCATGAAGAAGACCACTTTTTTCGAGTGGAACCATAAGGCGGACGAAGCTTTCCACCAGTTGAAGAAGATGCTGACTACTCCACCCGTCCTGGCAGCCCCGACTCCCAAGGAACCTATGCTCCTGTACATCGCTGCCACCAGCCGAGTAGTCAGCACAGTCATTATAGTAGAGCGCAAGGAGGAAGGCAAGGCGCTACCTGTCCAGAGACCAGTATATTACCTGAGCGAGGTACTGTCGACCTCCAAGCAGAACTACCCCCACTACCAGAAGATGTGCTATGGCGTGCACTTTGCTGCCGAGAAATTGAAGCCTTACTTTCAAGAACATCCAATCACGATGGTTTGCACGGCTCCACTTGCTGAGATCATCGATAGCCGAGATGCCTCTGGTCGAGTGGCCAAGTGGGCCATAGAGCTGGCTCCTTACAACATCTACTACCAGCCCCGCACCGCTATCAAATCACAAGCACTGGCCGACTTCCTCGTCGACTGGGCCGAGACCCAGTACCTGCCTCCAGCGCCTGACTCCACCCATTGGCGGATGCACTTCGACGGCTCCAAGATGCGCACCGGCTAGGGAGCCGACGTCGTCCTCACCTCTCCCAAAGGCAACAAGCTCAAATATGCACTACAAATCCATTTTGCCACCTCCAACAACGTGGCCGAGTACGAGGCGCTCATTCACGGGCTCCGGCTTGCCAAAGAACTTGGCATCCGCCGGATCCTGTGTTATGGCGACTCGGACTTAGTGGTCCAGCAGTCATCTGGCGACTGGGACGCAAAAGACGCAAACATGGCGAGCTACCATTTCCTCATGCAGCAACTCAGCGGGTATTTCAAAGGGTGCGAGTTCCTCCATGTGCCAAGAAACGACAACGACCAAGCAGACGCCTTGGCACGAATCGGCTCTACCCGCCAAGCAATACCATCTGGCGTCGCCCTTCAACGCCTCCTCAAGCCGTCTGTCAAGCCTTCACCAGAATCAGACTCCATCTTTGTGCCGGCTCCTCCCAAAGACGGCGGATCCGACTCCAGAGTTCCGGCAGTCGGAACGTGGACTTTGGCGGGCGACTCCAAAGCTGCCACAGTCGAGCCAGGTCCGGGGACTACGGTGACGGACTCGAAGATTCTAGAACTCGGCCCAAGGACCGCGCCAGTCGGCCTGGGGACTTCATCAGCCCAGCAAGCGGCTGTTGACTCCAGCCTGCCGCCTCCCAGCCCAACCGCCCTCGTCCAAGTCGCAGTTCTGGTTGTCGAAGAAATAGCAGCACCCTCATGGGCCCAGCCCATCCTCAAATTCCTGGTGAACAAAGAGCTAACAACTGATGAGACCTCAGCTCGGCAAGTACAACACGGGCGGCAGCCTATACCATAATCAATAGAGAGCTGGTTAGGCGCAACATCACTGGTGTCTACCAGCGCTGCGTAGAGCCAGAGCAAGGCCAGGCGATCCTCGAAGACATCCATCAAGGCGAATGTGGCCACCATGCGGCTTCAAGAGCACTCGTCGCTAAAGCTTTTTGGCACGGTTTCTTTTGGCCGACTGCCTTGGAAGAGGCCAAGGAGTTGGTCCAAAAATGCAAAGGGTGCCAGAAGTTCAGCTCCAAGTCGCACCAGCCGGCTTCCGCGCTCAAGACCATCCCCATTGCTTGGCCTTTCGCAGTTTGGGGTCTAGACATGGTGGGACCATTCAAAACAGCACGAGGTGGTCTAACTCACCTACTTGCCGCAGTAGACAAGTTCACCAAGTGGGTGGTAGTGAAGCCAATTAAGAAACTGAACGGTCCGACTGCTGTGACCTTCATCACCGATATCACAATTCGGTACGGCATACCACATAGCATCATCACCGACAACGGCACAAATTTTGCCAAAGGCGCCTTGGCCCGTTTCTGTGCAACACAGGGCATCCGACTGGACCTAGCTGTCAGGACCCCGACTCAATGCCACATCGATCTAGCATGTAACACCTCATATCACTTTGCGGCCTCACGCACGGTATCCCCACGGGTGTCGCCTTACCCTTGCCCGGGACCGTTTGCGCCTTTTGGCACACGTATATGACAGTGTCGCTAGCATCCATATGATAAGGAGCCCGAGCTGACATGGCTAGTCGTAAACCCAAAGTGGCACTAACTTACAGGGACAGGCATCCATGACCTAGCATCGAACGTGTCGGTCATCAGCGAGTGAACCCAGGCTATAGCACTGGGCTAACAGGACTCCGGTGAACCGGGCTGTAGCGGGCTGACAGGACTCCGGTATTCATCGCGTGACATTTCCCCGAAGGGACAGACACAGGAACGAAGAAGGACACATGCCGGCCAGCCTAAGTGTTCCGGAGCGGTAGCAAGCTACCAGGGCTCAGAGGAAACACTAGGAGACATTTCCCGGTAAGAGAGGCTACTAAGGATAAACAACTAGATAGTCAGATCCCACACATAGCAATACACATTACACGTACGTATAACATGCAAGTATGTGCTGTACAACATGGCATCACAGCACAACTCAACAACTCATATAGATAGAGGCTCAGAAAAGCCATCATAGCATTATTACAAACAGGGGTCACATGACCCAACATTCAGAGCAATCAAGCAACAAACGGAAGCATTACATGTCTGAGTACAGACATCTATAAATGAAAAAGGCTAAAAGCCTGACTATCTACAACGTCCGATCGAGATCGTAGCTGAGGTACAAGCTACTAGTCGAAGTCCATGAGAACACTAGTAAGACCGAAGTCTCCGCTGCAAAAACATAAATAAAGCAACATGAGTACAAAGGTACTCAGCAAGACTTACATCAGATCCTATCATACATGCATTTGTATCAAGAGGGTAATGTGGGGTTTAGTTGTAGCAAGCCAGCTTTGACCCTGTGGCTATCCTGTTCTACGACTACCAGAAACTCTTGAGGTGATATGGCGCACACGAGTCCACTAATCACCACACAATACACTACTATGGATTCATTCCCGTCTCCCTACGAGAAGGCCATCCATAGCACTCACACTTGTCTTGAGCATTTTATAGTAACCACTTCAAGTTGTCTATGTACCATGTAAGCATCCAAGAAGTCCATAACCGCGGACCCGGCTATTCGAATAGATCATGTTAACCCTGCAGGGGTGTACTTCTTCACACACGCTCTCGCCACTTACCGCCATGTACACGTCATGTATCTCGGCAACCTTCAAGCGGAAGCCTGGCGAGGGTGTCGGCCACGACCTGACTAACCACACAAGACTCTAGTCCAGGTTTATCGCCTATTCAGGTTCCATCCGCAAGGAGATCCGGCCGGGGTTTCACTCACGGCCCCAAATGATGTGTGCAGGGTTCCCAAGCCCACCTCGCCGGATGGATCTACGCTTGGTACACCGTGCCACTTGTGCCTAGTCTGTCCCAAGCCCACCTGGCCGGGTGCCACTTGGTAGACTACTAACACTGCCTACAAACACCAGAAACTAGTTGCGACTCCTGGATAGAGATCAAGTTGGTTAATAAGTCGAGAGGGCTTGGAGCGCCCGGAGCCCAATGTGTGGTAGTATCGAGTCATTGGACAACATACATAGAACTCAGTGCTTAAGGACGGTTCTAGTGAGACAACCCACCATGTACTCCTACATGGCCTCTCACCGCTACCTTTACCAAATCGTGTTCACACACTTAACTCCCAGCACCAGAACATATCGTAACACTCCAATTCATTCCCAATGAATCAGACCTGACACAACTCTAAGCAATAGCAGGCATAGCATGGTAGGAACACAACATGGCTCAATCAACTCCTACACATGCTAGTGGGTTTCAACTATTTACTGTGGCAATGACAGGTCATGCAGAGGAATGGGTTCAACTACCGCAACACAAAGTAGCAGATGAATCGTTGTTGTCCTAATGCAATAACTAAGAGCAGGAGCGAGAGAGTAGGATTATATCGGAATGAACAAGGGGGTTTGCTTGCCTGGTAAATCAACAAGGGAGGCACTGCTTCACAGACAGGTACTCTGGAACGTCCTCCGGAGTAGGACCTATCGAGAAGGAACGGTGCCAACAATCAATACACAAGCATATGCAACAATATGATGCATGAACATGTCATGAAGTTGTGATGTTGTTTGAGCTAATGCAACTGGTATCCATTTGGTTTGAAGTCCATTTGAACCAAAGGTTCAAATGCATCTCCAAATTAAGCTCCTATATATGCCAAAATGTGTTTTCTCATATTCAGCATGTATAAGTTGGTTTGTCATGCATGAAACTAGTACAGATGGATAGATTACATTTTTCTGATAATTTTTCATATATAAATTATTTCAATCTGAGCTACGGTTGAATTTCTATGAATTTTTGAAGTTTAAATCATTTTCTAGAATTTCGTGTTTAATTTAAATCCAGAAATCATATTATTGCGCCAGCATGACATCAGCACGACGTCAGCAGGTCAACCGGGGCTGACCAGGGTCAAACCTGACGTGTGGGGTCCACACGTCAGTGACACTGGGGTTAACCCCGAGTCAAACCTGGCTGATTAGCTTTGACTAAGCCCTGGGGCCCACTGGTCAGTGTCAGGGGGGGTTAAGTAAGTGGTGATTAGCACTAAGCTAATCACGCGCCATGTCAGTCGCCGGAGTTTCACCGGCGACGACCTCGAGCCACGGCGGAAGTTCGCCGGAACGAGCTGGAGGCCACGGTTTGGCACACGGAGGCCACCGGCGGGTAGCCCGTGCACGGGCGCATCCAGCCGCGCTCAGGGAAGGCCGTGGGAACGGCGGAGCTCGCCGGAGCAGAGCTCGCGGCGGCAGCCGGAGCTCGGTTGATGCGGGTTAGGCGACGCAGGGCACTAGAGAGGCTGCGAGCGGGTCCGCGCGACTCGCCAGAGTGCACTGAGTGCAACGGCGAGCTCGGCTGCGGCCTGCAGCGGCTGTGGCCACGAGGGCGAGGAGCTGCGGCGGTGATGGCTTCGGCCATGGTGGGGAACGGAGCTACGGCGCGGGAACGAGGGGGAGAAGAGAGGGGAAACGGGGAGATGCTTACGGTGGATCCAGCGAAGGCGTCAACGGGCTCGGGGAAGCACTTGTGCGGCCGGAGCGTCGTCGGCGATCTCGGGCAGCCGGCGATGAAGACGAGGAGGGTGGCGACGATGGAGGCCGTCCGGAGGTGTGTGGCTCGACGAGGAGGTGGAGGGGGTCGTGGCGGAGCTCGTGGACTATACGGAGGGGCGAGGGGACGGCGGGGAGCGCGTTGGTGGTGAGCTGCGGCGGCGGCAGCGCTTCGGGCGCGGGGAGGGGGAGATGTCCAGGGGAGGAGGGAGAGCGAGAGAGAGTGGAAGAGGACCGGGGCGGCGCGTGGCGACGTTCCAGGGCGTCCAGGGCGACGAGAGGGAGAAGCAGGAGGTGGCCGGGCGCGTTGCCGCGGTCGGCTGTGGCGCGGCCACGCACCTGCTTGGCGAGGGGGAGAAGACGACAGAGGAGGAGGCGGGCTGGGCCGACTGCTGGCTGCGCGGTGCCGGGCCAGCACAGGAGCTGGGCCGCAGGTAGGTCCAGGTAAGGTTTTTTTCCCTTTTGTTTTCTTTTCTATTTTTGTGACATTTGTTCTGATTTAGTAATAATACTAAATCTATTTATTTACTTATGCCAATTTTTATGGAAGCTAGTTATAATATTCCAGAGCTCCTTTATAAATGGCATAATTTTTGGACAATATTTTATATATATCACAATATATATCCAAAGCAAATAATTACTGCATTAATTCCAAATGCTCAAAATAAATACTTATGAGGTCCTAGAAAATATTGGTTTGATTTTTATCTCTGTCCAATATTTTCAGAGAGCAACATGAGCATTTTCTTGGACCTTTTTGGAACAATTTTTATTTGGGTCATTTCCAAAAAATGATTCTGAGGGTTTCACAAGTCCTCATTTCAAAATTAAATGGAATTTAAACATGATGCACAAATGACTAGCTAGCCTTGAGCATACCAGAACTAGGGATGTGACACTAGCGTCCGTCGCCCACCCGCAGTCAAACAGCCAAGTGGAGCGAGCAAACGGCCTCATCCTCTCCGGCATCAAGCCTCGGTTGATCGAGCCTCTGGAGCGCTCGGCTGGCTGCTGGCTCGACGAGTTGCCAGCCGTCCTCTGGAGTCTGCGCACGACTCCAAACAAGTCAACCGGCTTCACGCCCTTCTTCCTCGTCTACGGTGCCGAAGCCGTCATCCCAACGGACATAGAGTTCGACTCCCCACGTGTCACCATGTACACCAAGGAAGAAGCAGAAGAAGCACGACAAGACGGCGTCAATTTGCTGGAAGAGGACCGGCTTTTGGCACTTAGTCGGTCCAGCACCTACCAGCAGAGCCTGCGCTGATACCACAACAGGAAGGTCAGGCCAAGATCTTTCCAAAAAGGCGACCTTGTGCTCCGGCTGATCCAGTGAACAACCGGCCAGCACAAGCTGTCGCCGCCTTGGGAAGGCCCTTTCATCATCAGCAAAGTACTAGGCAACGACTCCTACTACCTGATCGACGCTCAGAAGCCCCGAGCATGCAAGAGGGACGACTCCGGCAAGGAGACAAAGCGGCCATGGAATGCAAATCTTCTCCGAAGATTTTACAGTTGATGCAGTATGTACCACGCTACCTTTTGTATTAAAGTACCAAGAGTTTGGGCCCCCCGAGACGAGCTCGGGGAATGCCCTCTTTTGTCTATATGATAAAAATTATGCCTACAAGTATGTTACTGTTTGTCATGCCGCTTGGCACCGGGCTCGACAAGTCGGCCCGGGGACTTGCCGCCTTGCACTATGAAATGCTTCCTGCAGCCGGACAAGTAGTGTGTAACACCTAAGCCGTCTTTTGTCAGAAGCCGCAGCTCGCAGAGTGACTGTACGGTGGGCAGAGGTAAGGTAGAATGGGTGCTCGCACGAAAAATGGCTAAGGACTCAAAGTGTAAAACATAGCTCAAGACGGCTTCCAAGCCTTTCGCGCAAACTGACTCTCGGACAGTCGGATTGTCGTTTCCTATCCAACTTGCTCAAACAATCTTGAAATCGGCTAAGTACTTGCTTTCCCAAAGTAGCCTAGCACTTGATCCAGCAACAGTCCGTAGAGCGGCTGTCCGATTGGCAAGGCAGGAAACTAGGAGAAAGCGGCAAAGGAAAACAGCCAAAAGAACAA